>NW_004444067.1:4567270-4628913 GCF_000243295.1 Trichechus manatus latirostris | reverse complement strand
CACACACACACTGACATACACACGCTCACACACACAGACATACACACGCTCACACACGGACAGACATACACACGCTCACACACACAGACATACACACGCTCACACACACACACGCTCACACACACACACACAATTTAAAAAGTAGTCAAGACGCTCCTCTGTTACTTCTTCATAGAACTCACTAGGATGTTCTTAGGGAAAAGTCAAACTGTTAGCAGAAACTGCAACAAATATTTAGTGGTCAGCGTCCCCAGTTGCTTGCTTGTTCTAGTTCTCAAACACATGCATGTTTCATCAGATGTGGTCCCTAAAGACAAGGCAAATACTTCACCTAGAGCCCCATCTAAGAATGAGCGCTGGGTTCCAGGAGCAGAGGAAAAACTCCACTTTTTACACCCTGAGGATTTTCAAGGGCAAGTTGCTCATTCAATCATTCGTTTACTTATTCATTTATTCAACACGCACGTGTCGAGTGCCTGCTGCATGCCTCACTCTGCTGCAGGTGCTGAGGATACAGTGGAAAATAAAACATAAATTCCTCCCTGCAGGCAGCTCACCCTCTTGTGTGGAAGGCAAAGGCTAACCATGACTGATAGAATACACAGCAGGCTAGCAGAGACAGAGCAGGAAGGACGGGAAGGTGTGTGGGGAGGCAACAATCCTAACCACGGGGCTTGACGAAGGCTTCACTGAGCAGAAGGCAACAAAATAGCCGGAGAGAGCAAGGAACAGGAACACAATACCTTCAAGGTTCCCCTTCCCCAAGGAGGGCTGGTGGAACAATGGTTAAGCACTTGACTGTTAACCTAAAGGCTGGCAGTTCAAACCCCCACAGCAGCTCCGCAGGAGAAAGACCCATAAAGATTACATCTGAGAAAACTCCATGGGGTGGCTCTATGAGTCAGAACCAACTCCACAGCACCCGACAACAACAAAGGCTCCCCAGGAAGACTCCGGGCATCCTTGCTCTCAGGTCTCTGCTATTCTCCCGACCTGGGCATTTCCACGCACCCTTCCTCCAGGCCTCAGTCTAACTCCTTTGTCTCCGTTCTGCTCTCATCAGAGCTATGGAAATAAAACCCTGCTCCTGGCTCTTGTTTCCTGGGGATCCCTGTAGACTGCTGTTGGGCAAACCATTTCAGCGTTAAAGGGAGAGGAAAGAAGGGGCAGAGGTGTGAGCTATCAGGTGAGAGGCAAGCCATCTTACAGATCTAAGAGCGGGGCAAAAATGATACAACTCTTAGAGGAAATCTTTGTGACTTTAGAGTAGCACCGGTTTCTTACAGGTAACCTAAAAAGCTCAAGCAGTCAAAGATACAGATAAATTGGACTTCATCAATATTAAAAGGTTTTATGCTTCAAAGGACGCCATCAAGAGAGAAAATATTTGCAAACTATGTATCGGATAAAGGACGTGTACAAGAATACATAAGAACTCTTACAACTCAGCAATAAAAAGACAAATAACCCAACTTAAAAAAAAATTGTCATATGGTTTGAACAGACATTTCTCCACAAAAGAGACACAAATGGGCAACAAGCAAACGAAGAGATCCTCAATATTATTAATTACTAGGGAAGTGCAAATCAAAACTATCAGATACCAACTCACAGCTTACAAGGATGGCTAAAAGGAAAATTAAAAAAAGAAAGAAAGAACCAGCATTGGCAAGGATGTGGAGAAACTAGAACCCTCATCCATTGCTGTTGGGATTGGAAAATGGTGCAGCCACGCTGGAAAGCACTTTGGCAGTTCCTCAAAATGTTGAATTTAGAGTTACCATATGTTTTAGTTATCTAGTGCTGTTATAACAAAAATACAAGTGGATGGCTTTAACAAACAGAAATTCATTCTCTCACAGTCTAGGAGGCTAGAAGTCGGAATTCAGGGCCCCAGCTCCAGGGGAAGGGTTTCTCTCTCTGTCAGCTCTGTCCAGTCCTTGTCATCAATCTTCCCCTGGTCTAGGAGCTTCCCAGCACAGGGACTTCGGGTCCAAAGGACGCGCTCCTCTCCTGCCTCTTCCTTCCTGGAGGTAGGAGGTCCCCATCTCTCTGCTGGCTTCTTTCTCCTTTTATCTCTTGTAAGATAAAAGGTGATAGAGTCCACGCCCCAGGGAAATTACACTTAATCACATCAGAGCTGTGACCTGGGTAAGGGTGTTGCATCGTACCATAATCCTCTTTAACCTAACCTAATCGTGCCTCATTAACCACAGGCAGAGATTAAGATTTACAACACATAGGAAAATTACCTCAAATCACAAAATGGAGGACAACCACACAATACTGGGAATCATGGCCTAGCCAAGTTACACATATTTTTGGAGGACACAATTCAATCCATGACACCATACAACCCAGCAATTCCACTCCTATGACTATACCCAACAGAGTGAAAACATCTCCACACGAAAACTTGTCTATAAATGTTCGCAGCAGCACTCTTCACAATATCCAGAAGGTAGAAACATTCATATGTCTATCACCTCAGGAATGGATAAAGAAAATATGGCCTATCCATACAATGGAATATCACTCAGCCATAAAAAGGAAGGAAGTACCGATACATGCTACAACGTGATGGAACATGTCTAAACATTACGCCAAGTCAAAGAAGACAGACACGAAAAGCAACATGGTGTAGGATCCCAGCTATAGGAAATGTTCAGAACTGGCAGAAGATAGATGAGTATTTGCCTAAGGGGGGGCTAGTGCTAAGAGGCACAAGGTTTCTTTTCTGACTGATGAGAATGTTCTAAAGTTAGACAATGGCTCTAGCTGTACAACTCTGAATGTACTAGAAAATCATGGAGTTGTGTACACCTTAAGAGGGTGAATTTTATAGTATGTAAATTGCGTCGCAATAAAGCTGTTATTTAAAATAAAAGCATTTAGTGGAATAAGTCCATCACTTCCCGGGGCCACAGAATAGGATACTAAATAACAGCTCTCCAAGCTTACGAAAAGGTTACTTGTACTATTAGAGTTACTTTCTAAATATCTGTTGTTGTATGCTGAAGTTGAGTGGATTCCGACTCCTGGCGACCCCATGTGACAGAGTAGAACTGTCCCATAAGGTTTTCTTGGCTGCAATCTTTATGGAAGCAGGTCACCAGGTCTTTCCCCTTCCAGCCACTGGGTGAGTTTGAACTGCCAACCCTTCTGTTAGCAGCCCAGTGCTTAACCATTGTGCAACCTGGGTTCCTTTCTGAGTATCTGTTGTTGTTAGGTGCCATCGAGTCAGTTCCGACTCATTGTGACCCCAGGTACACCACAACTAGTCCTGTGCCATCCTCATAATCGTCACTATGTTTGAACTCATCTTTGCAGCCACCGTGTCAGTCCATCTCATGGAGGCTCTTCCTCTTTCTCGCTGAGCCTCTACTTTACCAAGCATGATGTCCTTTGCCAGACAACGGTCCCTCCTGATAACATGTCCAAAGTAAGTGAGATGAAGTCCCATAATCCTCTAGAGAAGTAAAATAATCAGCTCCTTCCCCACTCCCTTAAGGGGCAAGCTGTACCTGCACAAACTCCTAAAGTGCCCTCACTGTCCCCAGCTGCCACCCAGTGTCATCTGTCACCCAAACTTCTGCTTGGCCACCGACAGGCAGAGCCCATTGCGCCCGTGTGCTAAGCCTCCGTAGGGACATCTCAGGGGTCCTGCCAGCTTTGCACCATAAACACTAGGTTCACACTTTCTGAAAACTGCAGCAAAGAAAATACCCTCCGCGGATATCCTCTCCTCTCGCGCCACTGGGCGTTTACACCACCTCAGCCAGAGCAAGGCCTCAAGGAACTTCGAGGGAAAAGAGAGAAACAGCTCTGGCCACTAATAGGAAACATCCCAGCCCCCGAGGGGCCCTGAGCAGAGGAGACCAGCAACATCAGGCAGCAGAGCTCCATCCCCACCATTCCTGGGAAGGATCAAAGCCGGGTGCAAAGGAAACCCATCTGGCCAGAGAGCAGCATAATCAGATGCAAAGGCTTCTTGACATCTGCCTGACTTTTGTAAGCACCCTGCGGAAGAGAAGAAAGGAGAAAGAGGTAGCGGGGTGATCAAACTCTCAGTGAAGGATGAGCGACACCTGAGCCGGCGCGGGGGCGGGATCTGCTGGGAGCCATGCCATGCCCCAGCTCCTTCCTGGAGTTCAAAGAGGTTTGGGGGAGCTTCTCCCCCAGGCTGTTGGGACAACTAGAAACCTCGACTAATACTTTCACGTGGTGGGAGTTAGAAAGGTGTTCTGAGAAAGAACTTGGCATGAGGATGCTTTCCTTCCCTTCCTTCTTCTTACTGAACAGTAAGTGTGGCTGGCAGGGGCAGATGAACCAGTAAGCAAGGTATACACGGACTTACTTGTGTTTACTTATGTGAAGTGAACAATTTTACATGGGTTTTGTGGTGAAAAACAGGTGAAATGTGCATTACAGATTACTAAGTAAGCACAAGTGAGCCTGTGCGTATATTGCTTATTGGGTAATCCCTCCCGGTGGCCGGTGAACTTGGAACAAGGGAAGTGGGGTTCCTATTATACCGGAAACCATCGGAGAGAAAGCGAGAGAATAAATATCAGTTAGGACAACTCAAAGCACCACTAGCTTATGTAAGAGAATAGAAATTTATCCCATCTCATTTAAAGTCCGAAAAAGTGAAGCGGTCCGGGGTTGGTGTGACAATTCCATGGTGTGCGAGACTCCAACTAAGCACGACATTCTCTGCCTATGGCTTCCACCTCATAGCCCAAGATAGCTCCGCAAGGTTCAGCCGTCATGTTTACATTCTAACCAGCAGAACCAGCGAAAGGGAAGAAGAGCCCACCAACCCTTTTAAGGCCATTTCCTAAAAGCTGTTCATTCCACATCGGTTTATATCCTGTTTGACAGAATTTAGTTAGCTCTCCCTAGCTTCAGAGGATGCTGGGTAATGTAGTCTTTCTTTTCCTGGTAAACTACATATTTTTTCTTGAGTTCTGTCTTCCCCCAGAAGTATGGCTGACATTGAGCTGAAATACTTCAAAGCCCTTTACAGTAAAATAAAGCACCTTGGGAGATAAGTGGTTAGTAATTACAGCAATTACTCTTTCACATCAACAGACTACTTTTATCTTCCTTTACTACTCCAAATGAAAACGCTTACTGAGTATTCCCCTGGCAACAGTAAAAAGAACAAACGTGGTCAGGTTGCCTTTCCATCCTAGACTTCTGGGAACAAATTAAAAGCAACAGGGAAGCTGGTCAGAGACTTCACAGCAGACACCCAGAGAAACAGTAGAGAGTGTCCAGATTGGAAGCAGGCTATTTCCCCAAACAGCCTGCATTTCCCTTGTCTTCACAGAATCCCGTTTCAGTACATGGTCCATAATTTGGATCAGTGTAGACTGCTAAAGCCAAAATTAGCAGACTCACTTATTGATTAATTCATTTAACGTCATGGGTCCTTGGTTTAACTGATTATTCATGACTCTTTCCTCCCGTCTCCTTTCCCTTACTGGGTTATTTACATTTCCTTACTGATTTGTGCCAACTCTTTAGATATATTAAAAATACTATATCTTTGTCATTTTGTTGCAATAAAATAAGCGTTAATAAAATAGGGGCTAAAAAAAAAAAGACTCAGAATGAAGAGCCACAGATCGAGTTTCCAAGTTTATAAAAATAGTTAGGCAGAAGACACCTGGACCTAAGGCTATAAGATGATAATTCCAGACGGGACGAATGTGAGAAAACCAAACACAGCCCTAACGTGAACACTCCCATTATCAAGATCCCCGCACTGTTGAGACAGCCTTGGTGCCAAACTCTGAGGGCCTTCAGCATGACCCGAAACTTCCCTGGGTGGTACAGATAATTAATGCGTTCAGCTACTAACCGAAAGGTTGGAGGTTCAAGTCCACCCAGAGGTGCCCTGGAAGAAAGACCTTGCAATCCACCCCTGAAAAATCAGCCTTTGAAAACGGTATGGAGCGCAGTCCTACTCTGACACACGGGGGGGCGCCATGAGTCAGAGTCAACTCAACGGCAACTGGTTACTATCGCAGAGGAGGAGAATACGCCCAGCTACTAGCTGAAACATTGGTGGTTCAAACTCACCCAGAGGCACCTCACAAGACAGACCCTGCAATCTACCTCCAAAAAACCAACCCCTGAAAACCCTGCGGAGCGCAGGTCCACTCTGCACACATGCGATTGCTATGAGTCGGAATCGACTCCACAGCACCCAATATCCGGGTACTGGTATATTCCCAAATAGAGTTCATCTTTATCAAGGGTAAAGCAAAAAAGGAACAGTGGCTAAACATCATTTTCAGCAGCTACCTGGAGTCTCGCACGCAGGCGGGAAGGTACCGAGAGCTTGCTGTAAACTCAGACACTCTATCCAGATATTATAGCTCCTCATTCCACTTCCAGCGGTCTGCACAAAGACGTGCGTCTGCGACCACGTTTGTATCTCAGTGACACAAAGCAGTGGTCAGTAATCAGCTTCCAGAGACGTCTGGACACAGCACTGCCAAGGATCCAGGGCTGTGGCGCTCCTGAGTGACAAGCTGAGGGTAGGGTCTGAAGCCGCCCAGGACTTGCTGGAACAGAAGAAGGCTTGAGGCTTTTCCTTCTTCCCTGGCTCAGGGTCCACAATCAGAAGGGCGGCCTCTTTGGAGGCATGGAGAAGTCGGGCCAGGGTGTCCCTCTGCAATGCTGGTGTCTGGGAACAGGGGAGAGGAGAGCCACAGGGGGGGGTCAGGATGAAGACACCCTCCCTGCAGCTTTTGTGCAAAGACGCCTCATGGCCCCAAGGCAGCAGACTCCAGCACTGGGGATCCCCAAGTTCCCTCTGCACGCCTCCTCTTTCCTCTCACTCGTCAGAAGTTATCGAAGAGGTGGGGGAGACAGTGGGAGCTCAGCCTGTACCAAGGAGAACAGGTACCTCATGCCAGCAATGGGTTACTTTGAATCACAGCCTCAATACACAAGTGAAAATGAAATCAGTGGACACTTCGCCTCTTGGAACTTGCTGACCTCCTTGATCAAGCAGCAGAGGCAAGATTAAGCCCAGAGAGACAGACCCCGGCCCTCTGGGCGGACATGCCTGCCCTCCCAGAAGAACTTAAAAGCCCTGCAACGTGATCCCCCTTTGCACTAGGAGCTCCTCTGAGGTACCTGGCAAGCTTCCCTGAATGCAGACCACATGCTGGCGGCGGGGGGCGGGGGGCAGGGGGGCTAACCTCGGGTCCTTTGAACTAGGGGACCCCCCTCAGCACACACCCTCACTCAAATCAGGACCAGAAAATAAGCAGAGGGAGCGAGAGGCTCGGAAACACTTTTGAATTTCCCTGCCAGATGTGAGAATCCAGGCAAGCCAGGAGGGGCACGCATAAAGACACAGAAGAAGCATGAATGCTTAAGTTAATTCCTCCTCAAGGATCTCCCGCTAATCAGCTAATCATTTAAGCCACCCCAGCATCTTTACAAAATCGAGGGAATTACTCAAAGCCCTTTGTGCTGGGTGCTTCTAAGAGAGCTCAGCCTGCCTCCTCCCCTGACGTCATGTGAGACGGCTCAGGGAACAGTTAATAAATCTAAGACCATGCATGGATTTCATCTTCTGTGCAGAAGAAAGCAAAAAGTGGGTATCTTGCGAAGGGGAACAAGAAGGAAGAGGATCGCAGTGTAATCAGCTGGCTGATGAGAAAGCTAGAGGCACGGGCAGCCCAAGGCTTCAGAAGAGCTGGGAGGTGCCATGCTGAGAGGTCTTGCCCAAAGAATCTTCCCAGCTATTCCTCCCATCCTTCCATTCAGCAGTATTTATTCAGCACCCACCACGTGCTAAGCACTATCCTAGGCATACAGATACATCAGTGAGCAAAGGAGACAGACTGCCCCCAGCCCGTGAAGTGAGGGCCCGGGGAGACAGACAACGCAAAGTACAGATAATAAAGCTGCTAAACCATAGGCCTTCAAGTTGACTCCAACTCAGGGCACCCCAGTGTGTATCAGAGTAGACCTGTGCTCCATCGGGTTTTCAATGGCTGACTTTTTGGGAATAGATCGCCAGGCCTTTCTTCTGAGTGGACTCAAACCTCCAGCCTTTCAGTTAGCAGCCAAGGGCATTAACTGCTTGCACCCCCCAGGGACTCTATACAAATAATAAATAAGTGTATTTTATAAAAGGTTAGATATGTATTAGTTTTCCAGGGCTGTGGCAACTTAGTACCACAAAACTCTCACAGTTTTGGAGTCCATAAGTCTGAAGACAATATGTCAGCAAGGCCATGCTCCCTCTGAAGGCTCTGGGAAGGAGCCTTTCTTGCCTCTTCTCAGTGCTGGTGGTTGCTGGCAATCCTTGGCTTGTAGATACATCACTCCAGTCTGTCTGCTTTTTCACATGCCTGGCTTCCCTGGGTGTCTCTGTCTCTATGTCCAAATCTCTCCCTTCTCATAAGGATGTAAGTCACATTAAATTTAGAACCCACCCTAATCCAGTATGACCTCATCTTAACCTGATTCCATCTGCAAAGACCCTATTTCCAAACGAGGTCATGTTCACAAGGGACCTTTTTTTTTTTTTTTGTATTTTATTGTACTTCAGGTGAAGGCTTACAGAACAAATAGTTTCTCATGAAACAGTAGTACACATGTTGTTTTATGACATTGGTTAACAACCCCACAACATATTAACCCTCTAACTTCTCAACTTTTTTTTCTTTTGGTGAAAACACACATAGCCAAAGATACACCGTTTCAAAAATTTCTACAAGCACAGTTCAGTGACATTGACTACGCTCTTCCAATTGTGCTGTTACTCTCACTTAAGATGAAGGCTTACAGAACAAAATAGTTTCTCATTTAACAGTTACTACAAATGTTGCCCTATGACAATGGTGAACAATTTCACCACACATCAACAATATCCTTACTCAACCTTGGGTTCCCTAACACCAGCTTCCTTGTCCCCTTCTGCCTTCTGGCCCGCCCTTGTCACTGGACTCCTGTACCTCGTTAGTCTCATTTGGTTTTACAGGGCTTTCCACTCCCAGGCTAAACGGTGAACCTTGGAGGTAGCTTCACCACTGAGCTAAAAGGGTGTCTGGGGGCCATACTCTCGGGGTTTCTCCAGTCTCCTTTAGGCCAGTAAATCTGGTCTTTTTTTTGTGAGTTAGAATTATGCTCTACATCCTTCTCCAGCTCTGTCCAGAACCCTCTGTTGTGATCCTGGTCAGAGCAGTCAGTGGTGGTAGCTGGGCACCATCTAGCTGTACTGGACTCAGTCTAGTGGAGGCCTTGGTAGCTGTGGACAATTAGTCCTTCGGACTAATCTTTTCACAAGGGACCTTTTTGGGATAAAACCAGTGGTGGGTTCCATTGCTGTTCCTGCTGGGCTCACCAAACTCCTGTCTTGTCAAGAGCCAACCTGCTTTCCCATCCACAGCCTCCTGGGAACAGACATGACTGCCTCCCTCACAAGTCTTGAAGTAAACTCTGTGGTCACAGTAGACCTCTGCAGATTCAGGGCCATACCCATAACTTTCCTCTCTACAACAACTTTATCTTTTACTTTCTTCTCCACCCCTTTACCCAGGAAACCATATCTTTGAAGCTCTTGGCTACTGCTAGAATGGCTCACTTATCCGGAGAGGCACACTGTGAAATCAACTTTCTCTACCCAGAAGCCAGCCAGAACCCACACCAGGCAACAAAAACAAGAAGTCGTTGAGCTTCCAAAAGTTTGTTTTAATAATCATTGGACTTGTCTTCTTTAAGAAGTTAAGAGCTCATCTGCTAACCAAAAGGTTGGCAGTTTGAATACACCAGCTGCTCCTTGGAAATCCTATAGGGTAGTTCTACTCTGTCCTATAGGGTCACTATGAGTCGGAATCGACCTGAGGGCAACGAGTTTACTCTGAACAAGGAAGCTGTCACAATATCGGCAATTGAAGAGTTAAGTGTCCCTTCAACGGAATGCACACTTAGGTAGTGTTCCAAAGATTCTACGGACAGGTGGCTTGGCTCTACCTTCAGGGCCCCCTCCCCCAGCTGTCATCTTTTTGTACATAAATGATGCTATGCACAAACCTCACTCCTGACACTGGTCACTTTATTGCGAGAGGACCCGATGGCCGGTCCTTAAATGAACTGTCACGTTGCTTTGACCGCCTCCAGGCACCAGGAGAAAACACTAAAGCCAAACCCCAAAAAACCCAAACCCGTTGCCTACAAGTCGGTTCCGACTCATAGCGACCCTACAGGACAGAGTGGAACTGCCACATAGGGTTTCCAAGAAGTGGCTGGTGGATTCGAACTGCCGACCTTTGGGTTAGCAGCCGAGCTCTTAACCACTGCGCCATGAAGGCAAAAAAAAAACAAAACAAAACCTGCTGCCATCAAGTCGATTCCGACTCATAGCGACCCTACAGGACAGAGTGGAACTGCCCCATAGAGTTTCCAAGAAGTGGCTGGTGGATTCGAACTGCCAACCTTTGGGTCAGCAGCTGATCTCCTACCCACTGCGCCACCAGGGCTCCACAAAGGCAAAAAGGCAGACACAAAACACTGCGTCAGAGTGCTGGGAGTTAAACGCAGAGTTTACGTGGAGAACAGGATCAGGATCGGGATCAGGATCGGGGAGGTGGGGATCAGTGGCTTTGCTTTCCTGGTGGGTATTTCAGGGACATGACACAGCTGATCTTTCCTGGGGCATTATGGTCCTTGGTATCCCCAGAGCAGCAGGAGTCTCCCATGTTTGCACTCCGGGATAAAAAAAGAAATCTGCCATCCACTTCCAGAGCTCCAGGAGGAAGGAATTAGGAGGACAGGAAACCATACAAACAGGAGGATGAAAAGGTCTGGCAGAGAGTGTGTTTGAAATCTGAGAAGGGGAGCTGTGAACTCTCCCAAAGAAAAGAAACAGCAAGGAGACTGATGTAATTGCAAAAGGCTTCAGGAAAGAAAGAAAGAAGGACAGACACAAAGGCCACCCAAATCCCGGAGACCCTCCTCTTGAGGGTAACTTCATTTGGGCTCCCAGAACTGGTCACTTCCATAAACCCCATTGACACATTGTTCGGTGTCTGCTGTACCCAAATAAAGGGTGTCGTTTGAGACCTTTGTACCAGTGGCAGTCTGGTCTGAGAAGGCAGGCAAAGGCAGAAATGTTATCGAAAGCCTGCCTTGGAAAAATCCACACTCCCCGCCAAAGCCTCCTCCTAATTTAGTATTGCAGAAACAGCACAGTCCAGCCCAGGATGAGGCTGAGGAGTGAACACGACACAAGTCTCCAGGAACAATGGGGAAATATAATCAAGGAGTCAAACCCCAGCACAGTGATAATTATTCTTATGGAGTCATTCCCCGTAGAATGTAATAAACCAGACACTATAATCTTCTGGCAAAATGTTGCAGAAACAGCTGTAGTACTGAAAGAACATGCTAACGAGATCAGAGACCATGAAAAAAAGAAGAAGACAAGAAACTCCCTCCCCAGTGCCTCCAGAAGTTCTCCCCCTTTTTAAGCCTAAACATTTCCGTGGCTCGTTCTCCTGAAGCATTGTCTTCAAGGATGACTAGTTTCTGACTTCCATGGCTTCAGACTTAAATTTGTCTCGCCAACTTGGAAAGAGGTCAAGCTGCAGATAAAATCGGAAAATGCAACATATAAAAGCAGTGATGTCTCAGACCAGTGTCTGCACAGATACCTGGATAAGAGATAGGCGTACTTAATGGACTATGCCACCTCCTCTAGGAAGTCTCTCTTGACTTAATGGAAATTACACAGAGACGAGCTCTCAACTGACTTCTGGGGCAAAAGAAAGATGGCAGAGAGGCAGGGTTCTTAAAACCGTTCACAATGAGTTGGGCCATTGGAACTTTTGTATAATATAAACGGCACTTCATCTAGTGTATATCCAGCTGCTATTGTTGTTAGGTGCTGTCCAGTTGAATTTGACCCATAGCGACCCCATATGACAGAGCAGAACTGCCCCATAGGGTTTCCTAGGCTGTGATCTTTACAGGAGCAGATTGCCAGGTCTTTTCTACCTTGGAGCAGCTGGTGGGTTTAAACCGCCAACCTTTCGGTCAGCGGCCATTGCAACACCAGGGCTCCTTTATCAGCTGCTAAGGAGAGGAACGGGCATCCCACCTCGGCCAACGGTGACTAACTGACACCACTTCTCATTCCTGTCGGTTTATTTCCTCCTTATCATAGTAACTGCAGACCCTTTGAGCAGAGGGCTGTACCACTCAGGAAAGGGATACATATTTAACTTGTGGAGCAAAATAAAAGGAACGATGTATCAATCTTTCCAAAGAATGGTCTTGCTAGAATAGTAGCTCCCTGTAAATAGAGAGTTTCAGCTGGAACATCTTCATCATGTAATTACTTAACTGGAGACATTCAGTTATGAAATGGACACCCAGTGTCAACGCGTCCCCCTCCTATGGGACCACAGAGTGTGTGGAGAAAATGCTATTTCTCACAAAGCTCTATAATGACCATATAAGTAAGCATCTGTTTGCATATGTACATAGTCAAATGTAGTAATGTAGGCATGACTATGTTTTTATAAGTTCAGCCTCTTCCATCCAACAAACGAACTCCAAAACCCTTCTCTTTTATCCACTGCAATACTACGAGTAGTAATTAAGCCAAAATCACTTAAACATTTATTGCCCAATATTAGACAAGTGTTTTCACAAGGAAGCTGGTTCTGTTTATTTAAAACACAGAATTATAATGGAAAATTACCCTGATCATTTAAACCTCAACGCTACAGAGGCAAAATAACACATTCTTTTCCTCCATTGATCTAATTTAATGATCCGCGATAAAGCGTTGTGGATAATTAAGGATTAGATCTAGAAGAATGTCTTCATGTTTGCTTCCAATAAAATAATTCTGTGAGAGGCAGTTTAGAGTGACAGACAGATCACGTTGGGGGTGGGGGAGGCATTAGGCCTGAGTTCTCACCTTGTCTGTCCAGGAAAGTGGTTACAAACCTGTGAATCTGCAGCCAGATTGCTAAGATCTGAGTTCCAGCTCTCCCCTTATCAGCTGGGTGACCTTGGGTAAGTTACTTAACCTCTCTGTGCCTCCATGACCCCATCTGTGAAATGGGGATGATGAGAGTAGCTACCCAATGGGGTTGTCATGAGGCCTGAACAAGTTAATACTGGCTTTATTACTTAGTCACCAGGCAAGTTACTTTACCTGTTTTGCCTCAATTTTCCTCTCCTATAAAATGAAAATAATAATTGGTCCTTCTTCTTCCTAGGCTATAATGACAACTGGATGAGATTATCTACGTATGAATTCTGATACAAATGGCTCATGTTTTAACAAATGTTGGCTATCACTGATCTTGTAAATTGGCTACTTCCAATATAATAGTGGACAGTTAGAATAGATCGGTGATTGTTCATTCTGCTTAGCAAGTGATCTTCCTTTTCATAGATCAGATGTCAATATATAAAACATAGAAGAAGCCATTATTCATTTATTGTATAGGTACAGATTTATACACTTATTTATCATAGAGTTGATCAATAAAACAAGGATGTTGTGAAGGATACATACACACATAACTAAAATTCCGTCGCAAAAATTAAAAAGTCAGATACTATCCAAAGAGGCATAAAACTATCACAGTGTCACAATATTATCACAAGGTATTTGACTTGTTCACCAAGCAGCAGTGTCTCAGGTTTGCCCAACATTTAACTGAGGATGTGGAAAGGGAGTTTTACATGAATTACATATGAGTTTTAAAAAAATGAAAACAATTCTAGTGCAGTCACGTAACTTTAGTAATCCGTGATACGTCTAAAACCTCTTGAGTTAAAGAAAATATATCAAAATGGAAGCATCCAACAATTGGGAACTAAATGACAACAAGAGCCCGGTGAGATGCAGCCAAAGTGGCATTGAAGGGAAAATTTATAGCCTCAGATGTGTGTATTAGAAAACTGAAGAAGAATGTAAACAAATGCTATTTAGTTTCAAGAAAGTAGAAAGAAGAATAAAGTAAACTCATATTAAGTAAAGGTGAAATTTAAAAAGATTTTTTTTTTTAAATGAAATTAGAATAAAATGGTGATGTGGCTTCTAACAAAGGCTCTGATATCCTACGGTCTGTGGAAAACAGCAGGCTTACTAGGGAGATATTCAAAATATTTCACATCTGCTGTGCTACAGCGGGTCCCAGAAGCCCCCTGCCAGTTCAGGCATCTTCAAAGCCTTGAATCTTGGGGACCTGGTTGCCGGAGGGGGCTTCCCAGGAAAGAGACTGGGCTGGCAGGGAGGAAGGGGCTTGGGGAAGTGGCCATTTCAATAATTTGCAACTTCTATCACCTTATCAAGGAGCCCTGGTGGCTCAGTGGTTAAGCTTTCGGCTGCTAACTGGAAGGTCAGCCGTTTGACCCCACCAGTCGCTCCGTGAGAGAAAGACGTGGCAGTCTGCTTCTGAAAAGATTACAGCCTTTGACACCCTATGGGACAGTTCTACTCTGTCACATGGGGTCACTATGGGTGGGAATCGACCCGACAGCAACGAGTTTGGTTTTTTGGTATCACCCTATCACGGCTACCACCCATCCGTCAGCGGAAGCTTACGTGTTGTTATGATGCTGAACAAGTTTCAGCAGAGCTTCTAGACTAAGGCAGACTAGGAAGAAAGGCCTGGTGATTTACTTCTGAAAATCAGGCAATGAAAACCCTACGGATCACAAGGGTCCAATCCACAACCATGATGTGGATAGCAGGGGACCAGGCAATGTTTTGTGCCTTTGGGCAGGAGGTCGCTAGGAGTCAGGGGCCAACTGGCTGGCAGCAACAACAATCACTGCTCTTAACAGATCATACCAGCTGGATGGCAGCCCTGAGGCCAGAAGTTCTTGATGATTTCTTCCAGATTGTTATGAAATACGAAATGCAGACATTTCTAGTATTTTGTTGTGGTGGGGTGGGGTAAAGGGAGCCATCAAAACCAGGGAGCAGAAATAATTGCAGCCATATCCTTTTCCTAGAAACAGAATGATGAAAAACCACACAGAAAACTGTCTTCCCACCTCTCCCCCCGTGACAGACACACACACACACACACACACACACACACACACACACACACAGAGAGCAAACCATTTAAACCTAATTTTCAAAACATAACTACACGCCCATCTCATTGTGTTTTCTAGTCCTGGACCCCAGGACCCACATTCTCTCTAGTAAATTCTGTGCCCATCAAGAGGGTGGAGGGCTTACACAGAGCCCCTGGGCAAACGTCCAAGATCCCAGACCACTTGGCAAGAGTTCCAGGGTCTTGGGCAACTGTAGCTCCTCGAAGAATAAAGATAATCTCAGAGACGACTGGGAAAATGCTGAACTTCCCTTCTGGAGGAAATAAAGAGAGATAATGGGGTCTGAGACACACCCACTCGTCTGCACAGCGGGCAAACCCCGGGGCGCAGAGCTGGTCCTGGGGGCCTGCACGTTCCCACGGCGCCAGGCTAGAAACCTTTCCTTGGGTGACACTTCGACAGGTGGACGTGGAGGTGCCGTGGGAGCCTGCTGCCATCAGGGTTGCAACTGCTCATTTTTAATCCTTTAGGAAAACCAGAGACAGTGCTGGAGGGAGTTGGCTTAGAACCTTGACATGTGAGAATTATATGGTCTATCACTTCTAAGACATCCACTCTAGCTCAAGGTATATAGAGAGAGAGAGGTTGACAATTTTGAGATGGAAAACTGTTGTGGCTCTCACTAGTAATATTCCCGGATGCTAGTCCAGGGGTTGGGGTAAAGAAGCAGCTTTTCTAACAACTGACCTCCCTCAAACAAATCACCCTGCTCTGCCTTTCAAGAAGCAAAAAAGACTGCATGGAGCTTAGACGTATTTGAGATACTACGAAATCAATTTAAGTCATCTCCTTGAGAAACCTTGTATATGTGTACAAGATGCTCGGAGCGTCATCGAGGGCAATAATGAAGAACTGGAGATATTTTAGAGTCCCTGGGTGGTGCGAATGGTGAACATGCTTGGCTGCTAACTGAAAGGTTGGTGGTTCAAGTCCACCCAGAGGCACCTCGGAAGAAAGGTCTGGCGATCTACTTCCGGAAAATCAGCCAAAGAAAACCCTCTGGAGCACAGTTCTGCTCTGACACACATGGGGTCGCCATGAGTCTGAATCAGCTCGATGGCAACTGGTTTTTGCTTTTTATACTATTCTATACTTTTTAATTGCTATATTTAAAAAAGGGGGGCTTGTTTTCATTTTCATAACAGGCAAATATTAACGGTCATGCATATGGAAATTTGATTTTTCTAACAGCTTCCTTTAAAAGTCTGTGCTCCTAATGGAAAACCAACGGATTACATTTTCTGCTAAAACAAGAATGTTTCCACCAGGGATTGAGGGAGGACACGAGGCAGGATGATGAGCACATGAGGATGACTTACAGCGCAAGAGAAGCCAGGTGAGGGGTTCCGACTAAACACAGCAGTCGGGACACGGGCTATAAAAGTAATTTCCTCACATCAATATATTAGAAATAGAATTAAAAAACAAACTTGAGTTCCCATAACATGCCTAAGGTTAGAAATGCTAATGCACGGTAGGCAGGATTCTCAAATTATGTTAGTTTATTCAATCATATTGTTTGCTGGGGCAATGAGATGTACACAGAATTACCATGTGGGTATTTGTTACATGAGCTTCTCGGAGATATTTACATATTCTTCGCCAAGGGTATTCGTATATCAAGGAGCCCCGGTGGCACAATGGTTTAATCGCTCGACTGCGAACGGAAAGGTCGGTGTTTAGAACTCGCCAGCCGCTCCGTGGGGGAAAAGACATGGTGATCCACCCCCATAAAGATTACAGCCTAAGAAACCCAGCTCTACTCTGCTCTACAGGGTTGCTATGAGTCAGAACCGACTTGAAGGCACACAACAACATTCCTATATGTATATATGTATGAGTGTATGTGCATATAACAGGGACATTGTTGGTTCAGCGGTAGAATTCTCACTTTCCTTATGAAAGACCCAGGTTCGATTCCCGGCCATTGCACCTCATGTGCGGCCACCACCCATAAGTCAGTGGAGGCTTGCAAGTTGCTATGATGCTGAACAGATTTCGATGGAGTTTCCAAACTAAGACAGAAGAAAGGCCTGGTGATCCACTTCCGAAAATCAGCCGATGAAAGAAAACCTTACGGATCACAACAGTCCGATCTGCCACCAATCGTGGGGCTGGGGAAGGACCGGGCAGCATTTGGTTCTGTTGTGCATGGGCTCACCATGAGTCGGGCTAACTCGACAGCAGCTAACAACAAGAACGTGTACGTACGTTTGCATACTTGGAGAAGCACTACTGGGCTGTGGCTATTCCAAATTAGGCGTCTTCTTTCCTTAAGATAATGTTGAGGTCAGGAAACAACAGTTTAGTTTTCCTAGGGCATGGGAGACAACGCAGATTGGAGTGATGCTACCTTCTTCGATTTACTGACGTAATCAGCCCCCTTTGGGTGGTGCAAACCATTTGCACTCGACTACTAACCGAGAGGAAACCCTGGTGGCACAGTGGTTAAGAGCTCAGCTGCTAACTAGAAGGTCGGTCGTTCAAACCCACCAAGCGCTCCTTGGAAACTCCATGGGGCAGCTCTACTCTGTCCTATAGGGTTGCTATGAGTCGGAATCGACTCGACGGCAATGGGTTTGGTTTTTTTTTTGGTTTACTAACCTACAGGTTGGTAGTTCAAGCGCACCCAGAGGCACCCCGGACAAAAAGCCTGGTGATCTGCTTACAAAAAGATTACAGCCAAGAGAATCCTAGAGTACAGCTGTGCTCTGCAGCACACGGAGTTAAACCATGAGTCAGAACGGACTCCACAGCACTCGGTTCGCTTCTCTGGGTGGTGTACTCTGGGTGGGGTACAGATACAACCTAAACAAAATAGGCCATCGCCTTTGGGCAACAGAGCGTTTGGTGCCCCGTGGGCGGTGAAGGAGATGACACTCACAAATGCATCTAGCAATGAGGTTGCCTCGGCCTTTACTGCCACCTCGTCACAGATTCCATGGACCCTCGGGCACCTTTAATGAGGACAGTCTTAACCAAATATTTGGCTTTATGCATTTGAGAAACATTGTTCCTTATTCATGCTTAGCAGCCCAGACATCTTGGGACCAGCTTAATGGTCTCCACATGCCTTCTCCATGGGGTCCAGCTCTCTGAGTGCCCCCACACCCCCACCCCTGCTGCCCTCAAACAAAGCTGACTTGCCAATTGCCGAAACAGCAGGAGACTGCAAAAGCTCAGAGCCTCCAGGGCTGCGAGACCTCTGCATACCATCTGAGGATCAAGGGGCAGCCATCTGCGAGATGGTAATTGAAACCATCTCCCTGTCCTGCAAGCACAAAGGATACAAAGAGCAGCAGTCGGAAGCTGCTCTTCTTTAGATCCAAGCAGGGAAAACACCACTGGGTTCTACTCCTTCCTTAAGAACTGTATTTTTACAAACCAATAAAAGTTAATCCTCTTGCTTGCCAGCTACCTTTACCACGTGCATTCAGCGGTACACAGACAGCCAGAAAGCTCTGCAGTCATGGGCCCTCAAAGGATTAATCTTTAGCCTTCCCGACTGCTTTCCTTTCTTCCCAACCCCCCAACCGAGTCTACTGAGATTAGAGTATTAAAAAAAAATTTTTTTTTTAAACAGAAAGAAAAACAAATCTGAAATAATTCCAAAGTTCAACCATATTGTGCTCTTTAATAGCGAAATGCTGAATTACTTCGATGAAAGAAATGCTTTTCAAATCCCTGGGTTACAAAAATCTTTTCTCTGGCCAATAACGTCTGCGCCGGGCTTGTCACTCACAGAGCAAGGCTGTCCCCTGCAAAGGCCCTGGGTCAAAGGCAGAAATCTCTGACTCAGGAGTAGCAATGAGAACCCATGGAAACCACGGGCAAGGGCACCACGAAGAAAACCAAGGAGTAAAAAGAATCTCTGCTTCCCAGGTGTGGAGAGGGTGATTTGAGTAGCCAGAGAACAAGCAGCAAGGGTTACCTGGCAGTGGGTTTGAATCAGGATACACGGCAACAGACAAGCCTGAGGGCCCTCCAGTTGGTGTGGACTTGAGGGCAAGGATAAGCTCCGCTACAACTTTTTTCCCTTGTAGTCATTTGCAAGCCCCCTTCCCAATGTGGCCTTATCCATATATGTATGGTCAATATTTTTTATTTAACAATTTTCTTTTCACACCAGCTCACATAAAAATTACCCTTGTCCTCAGCAATTACATCCATGATACTAAAAGTTTCATGGACTCATTATTTTGAAAAACTTCAGCTTAAAAAGAGCGTTAAAAAACATAGCCCTATGAGGCATTGGTGGTTCACTGGTACAATTCTTGCCTTCCATGTGGGAGCGAATAGATGGTGGGATAAGAAACTGATTCAACTTATGGTGTAATTTCTGACATGGGCAGGGGTGTTGGGGAAAAAAGAGATCCTGAAGGGAAAAAGAAAAGCACTAAAAGTGAATTTCATTTCAATAGTTTTTACCAAGCTCTTTTTCCTACAACACAGGGAATCTTGGGCTTCCCAGAAGCTCAATTAAGCAAGTTCAAGGTAAAATGGAATAAACATTAAAGAGAACTAGGCTCTGCTTTACTGAAAATACAATTAAATCTTAAGTGCTGTTTTACTATGTGGTTGAGAAAAGGGGAAAAAAATATTGCAAACTAATGAGATTTTGGAGCCATGAAGACATATGATGGGCCTTCAAGCTTCAGGGCTCCCTTCCTTCCACCCTACTCAGTCCTGGGAATGGTTAAAGGTGGCAGAAAGGCTAATAGAGATCTTGCTGCAATATTTCCTTCCCCGAAAGTGACAGACTAATTACCCATGCTGTGGACAGGTCTTTGTAGGAGCTGTCTCCAAGCTCACTTTTTTCCCTCAGGCTACGGTTTCAATTCTGGACATTATGGATTCTTTTTCTGCTCAACTTCACATAAGGTGTTGGGCAGGATGGAAAACCAAGACCCCACTGGAGCACTGGGCTGACTTGAAAATCCACATTTGGAAGGATGTGTGGCTCCGAGGTGACCAAGCACCAGCGTGAGGCTCAGAAGCACTCATCTTCAGTTTTTCCTAGTAGATCTGGTGACTTGAAAAGGGACGTTTTACCTGCTACGTGAGGTAAAAACACAATCTCATGTTGAGAGCATCAGGCAAGGGGAAGGGTCCAAGGAGGCTGGGGATTACATTAAGAGACGGCAGTGGGGATGGACAGAGACATGAAAACCAAGCTAGATTGTTGACTATGTCTTCCTTTGGAATTTGATAAATATTTGTATACTTATCAAAAAATAATAAAATGCTACAGATGAAATTTGCCACCTAACTGGTTGAATTACAGTTATCTTTGTAAAACCATGCACTCGTGTATGCATTAATTAATTCATTCCTGCATGCATGCATGCATTCTAGTACTGAGTGGACAGTGGCAATGTCCTGTCACTGCTCTGTAAACCAGGACACCACAAAGCACAAACTCGAGAAGCACACAAGGAGGGACTGCACTGGTCTTGTTCACTGTGGGACCGCATACTCAGGAACAGAACTGACACTGGAGGAAAGAGAAACTACTACTAGTCCTACAACCATAGGACGATGGCCTTAGGTCACTGAAATGCTCTGCTTTATGGGGAGGGTAGCCCTGTGGTCAGGCTGCTGGGGCAAAGTCGGCCATGGCAGGCCACCAGATACAGGACCAGCAGCATGGTACCAGGGTGGCCTGGGGCACCATGTCCCTGCTTATAATGGTAAAAACTGAAAACAACCACGGTATCCCTCAGTAGGGATAACACTATGCAGGGAAGCATATGCTAAAATGAAAACATCCCCAAGGAATGCTGAAAAAAATCAAAATGTGACCCTAGAAGAGTACATATAAACTGTGTATTTTAAGTAAAATTTAAAAAGAACATAAATGCACATATTTATATATGCTTATAAAGGCATATAATGTACACACATATACACATGTATTTTTTATATTTGGAAATTTTTATTACATTTATCTTTTTCAGCCATCACTACTATTTATTTCCAAAACTTTTCAATCACCCAGACAGAAACTCTGTACCCATTAAGCAATAACTCCCCACTTTCAATGTACTCCAATGTTCATTGAAGCATTATTCACAATAGCCAAAAGGTGGAAATAACCCAAGAGTCCATCAACAGATGAATGAATAAACAAAATGTGGTACGTGTGTGTGTGTTGTGTGTATATATATATATAGAGAGAGAGAGAGGGAGAGAGAGCAGTAGATTAAGAAAATTGGAGGGAGGTACATAAATACTATTGGCAATTGTTATAATTACATGGGGACCACCTAGTGGTTTTTTATTTTATTCTTCACATGTCCCACTACATTAAGGAGCCCTTGTAGTGCAGTGGTTAAAGCATGCAGCTGCTAACCAGAAGGTTGACAGTTTGAACCCACCAGCCACTCCTCAGGAGAAAGATGTGGCAGTCGGCTTCCATAAAGATTTACAGCCTTGGAAAGCTTATGGGACAGTTCTACTCTGTCCTATAGGGTCACTATGAGTCGGAATCGACTTGACGGCAACGGGTTTGGGCTCGTTACTTTCATAATCTTTTAAAAATGACAATAAAAACGCCCGTTTAATTTCTGCCACTACAAACTGCATCGATCATCTATTTGTACTCACGCTTCCGACCCTAGGGGACATAGGTGGAACACAGGGTTGCTGACATGTGATGCTGCTGACCCGGAACACAGACAGCACGGTGATTCTCTAAGCCATGTCATGTGTGCTGGAAAATTAGTTTCCTTGTGGCACTGGACATATCTCAGAAAAACCATGTATGATTGGCCCCTTAATTTAAATTACTACATCCTAACCAAAGACCTCAGGCAAAGTCTTCTCAAAGCACTGCTTGCAAGCCTTGCTTCCTTTCCTTTCCTTCTGTCTTTTTCCTCCCCTCCCTCTCTTCATGGATGCCACCTGCCCTGGTGCACCTTCTCGGCGCACACAGGTACCCAAGCTTCCCCTGCAGCCCCTGGCCCAGGGCACCTGAGTAGACGCAATCAGGCAAGCTGCTTCCCGCTCCCTCCAATGGCGTCTTGCAAGGGAATTACATTTTTCCCTCCGCGATGGGCCGCCCGCTGCTCCGTGGTCCACAGACTGTTACCGCACTTATTGGCAAGGTCCACAGATTCTATCTGGAGCCTGGAGAGGCGACGGAGAAGCGCCTGTCAGTAATCTAATTCCACACGCCTGGCGAAAGGAGCCAATATTATCACAGCAAAGCCTCGCCTCTTGCTATATTGATTTTTATATTAACAATAAAGGACGGCAGGTCCCCCAACGAGCAGAGCTGCGAAGAGAAGATGAACATCCCCACTTCCCTCCTAGCCCTCAATCTGTGAATATTCCTCTGCTGAAATGCCTGCTCCGTCATGCCCGACGATCTCGCCTTGGAGGCCAGCATGCTCTGTCCTGTGGATGGTGGCTGGGGGCCAGCGGATGGCTGACGGACCTAATACCTTGCCCCCCACGCTCCCCATCAGCCAGGCTCGGCAAACTTAGCTGCTTTTAACGGATAGACTTCTTGGCTCCCAATTCTTTCTGTTTACACAGAGCCAGGCCCTCCTTGAAATATTTCTCCTGGAACTGCCGTTTAAATTCTGCATTTTCCTCAGAGTCATGGCAGTGGTGGCTGAAAGCTTCGCCGACAAAGGCGATATTAGCTCGTTTGCTGGTTTATCTGTTCAGTCCAGTCCTCCTCCTCCAGGATACGGGATTCGCATGAGCAGAAGCCTCATCCTCCTGGTTTACTGCTGTATCTGCAGTCCTACACCAGTGTAGGCACTTGAAAATACATGCTGATTGAATGGATGGGTTTTGCTTTATTTCACATAATACTGCATATTTAACCTTCCCCGGTCTATTCCTCCTGCCTGTCATGTAAATGGGCATCTGTCCTTCAGCAGCATGGCGAGACAGCTAGTCTATAGAACAGGCAAGCAACCTGAAAGAGAACAGGGCTATTGAGACTAGAGATTATTTGGCTTCCACACATAATCGATGCCCAAAACATTAAATGAAATAGGACCCACTAGACGCAGGGCAAAGTAGTCCTGGTGGTGCAACAGCTAAGCGCTCAGCTGCTCAATGAAAGGTTGGAGGTTCAAACCCACCAGAGGCTCCACGAGAGAAAGACCTGGTAATCTGCTCCCATAAAGACAACAGCCTAGGAAACCCTATGGAGCAGTTCTACTCTGTCACACGGGGTCGCTATGAGATGGAGTCGACTCGAAGGCACACAACAATCACGGAGGTAGGGCACAATGCCAGGCGTGTGAAGGACCTTCTGGGGCAGTTTCTGGGTCCTGATCTCACCTGGTCACGGATGTCTTCCAAACTCCCCAGAGTCTCAGAGTGACTCTTACATGTGACAGGCATATGAAAAGATGGAGCTGACCCATGCTCCGTGGAGCACTCGTGTGTTATTTTAGCTGTTTTGGCATCATCCAAGCAGGGGATGTCCTCTTCCCAGTGGTGTGCAGAACTTGCAGAAGGTCCAGTTACCTGCTGCGTTGCAACGTGGTGGCTGTTGTTAGCCACTGTGGGGCTGGCTCCCAACTCATGGTGACCCCATGTACAGGGGAACAAAGTGCTGCCTGGTCCCGTGCCATCTCTATGATTGGTTGCGAATCAGATCTTTGTCCGTAGAGTTTTCATTGGCTTATTTTCAGACATAGATCACCAGGCCTTTCTTCCTAATCTGTCTTAGTCTGGAAGCTCTGTTGAAACCTATTCAGCGTCACAGCAACATGCAAGCCTCCGCTAACGGAGGGGTGATGGCTGTGCATGAGGTACGTTGGCCGGGAGTCCAACTCGGGCCTCCCATTTGAAAGGGGAGAATTCTGCTATTGAACCACCACCGCCCCCATGGCAACCTATTTAAAATTCCCTTATTATTAAATTGTGGTATCTTCACCTTCTGAGTGCGTTTGTTATCAGTTGGACTTTAAAAGAGAATCAGCAAAACAGTAGAAAGAAAAGATACAAATCCTAAATAGGTTGATACAAATAATAATTTGAGACAAAGTCATGTTCCCAAATTAATAGAAGTTAACAGCAATAAAACTGACGTGTACAATTCTACAAAATGAACAATGGTAAACACTCAAAATGTTAAAAAAAAAGAAAGAAGAGTTACAGTCTCACCCGATCTCACATTTCACTGCAGCTTGACTAGCGAAATAAAATGAATTGATTTTATGACAAAGGCAATTCAACAGAGAAAAACACACTTAGGTAAAGCAAAAACACAAGTGTTTCTAACTCATAACTTTTGAGGACTTAGGGTGAGACCTGTTAGACTATGGGGCAAGCTGATGCAAGAAAGGCTTCTTTTTTTTTTTTTCCTTCTTTAACGTCCTTGAGGTCCACCATCTTAACGCTGACAGTGTTTTCTAGACACTGCTGCCAGCGTTTTTAGCACCTGGGAGTGTCCATGGGTCTCACGTAGAGCAGGCCTTTTTCAGAAGAAAGTCAGACACATCACAGATTTGTTCCAGATGGAAAGGAGAGTGAGGTTTGTCACTTGCAGCTCCCCAGCAGGGCCAGATTACCCAACAAGCAAGATATGCACGGGCCCAATGGTGTCTTCCCACCAATCTGCAGTGCACCATTTCACTGTCCCTCACCCAGCAACAATGTGATAAAACCCATGTGAAATTGCTCACCACAGATTAGCAAGAAAATACAATTAAGCCTGTGTGTACTTTGCTCAATGCAAGCTGGTGCACACCGTGCTTACTGGTTAACCTGTCGCCGCTTCCCAGTATTCAATCCCCCTCCTCCTGAGGGTCACAGCTTCTCCCTCACTGTGTGAACCATGACAGGACTAGAAGGGGCGGGGCTCTGCCCTCCCCCAGCTAAGAGGGAGCCTATGAAACCAGCCAGGCCCCTGAGACACTCTCCAAGGAGTGAGGCAGGGACAGAAAAGACACGGGAGGCACGCACTCTATAAGCAACACTCCGCGAAGACTGTTAACATTCTTTTAACTAGTCTGACTTTTGCTGATCCTGATTATCCTAACATCTTTTCTGCAATTCCTTCTCTGACAGGTTGGCCGTCAAGTTTCTGTTGCTTACAACCAAGGGATCCTCCTTTCTGTGGAAGAGTAGCGACTCAAGATCCCAAACATTTTGTCTTAGGACCACTGTCATTATCTGTTGTTGTGAGTTGCCTTGAGTCAGCCCCGACTGATAAAAACCTCCCAGAGGACAGAACGAAACGTCGCCTGGTCCGGGACCACCTTCAGGATCGTTGTGCGTTTGAGTCCATTGCTGCAGCTGTTGGGTCAGGCCATCTCCATGAAGGTTTCCCGCATTTTCGCTGACCCTCCGCTTTACCAAACATGATGTCCTTTTCTAGCAATTGATCTCTCCCGATGATGTGTCCAAAGTAAGGGAGCCAAAGTCTCGCCATCCTCGCTTCGAAGGAGCATTCCGATTGTATTTCTTCTAAGACAGAACTGATTGTTCATTCTTCTGGCAGTCCATGGTATATTCAATATTCTTTGCCAACTTTACAGTTCAAATGCCTCAGTTCTTCTATCTTTCTTTTTCATTGTCCAATTTTCCAATGCATATGAGGCAACTGAGAAGACCATGGCTTGGGTCATTAGTCATTAAAGTGGCATCTACCCTCTCTATTTTAGACATCTTATCCTAAGTCACAAACGTGGGGTATCTGAGTAAACAACGGTTTTTAAGACCCACCCAGATCTCATTTTTGAGATGAAGACACTTACGCCCTACAGGCGAAGTGGCATGCCCTGGGTCACAGTGGAAAGTGACTGAAGCAGGGCTAGAACCCACAACTTCTGACTCCTAGTCCAGCCCTCTCTCCAACAGACAACCCCACCTCTCACAGAGCAACAGAAGACTTCAACTCATCTCCCAATGATCACTTAGAAATACCCCAGCTATTGACAAAAACCCCAATTAGGTTTCTCCTGTCAATTAATTACAAGCCAAGACAAATGAAATACTGGTTTTTATTTAGAGTTTAGTAAACAATGGCATGCAATTAGCTGGCAACAGACGCGATCTCAGCAGGGTTTCGATTATGCTGTGGATGATAGTCTCCTAATTCAATACAAAGCTGTAATTAAGAATGTAATTAACTCTTGAAGTTGTACTGATGTCATAGACCACGAGAGCACATAATGGCCCTTGCTGTTCTTGTACAAAATCCTTGGCCAAGCCAAATTACTCCTCTAGGGGAGTGTATGTTTTTACTTATCATGTAAGTACATAAACTAATTTCTAACGGGCACGTAGCCAACAGATTGGCTACATTTCCAATGCTAGAAAAATTGAAGCAAGGTAACTTTCCAAGCACCTGCTCCCCGCGGCCTTGATTTGGAATTGCTTTTCATTTCTGAAAAAGAGTCGGTGGTGGTCCAATGCAACAGAAGAGGAAACTCAAATTAGTCCTGTAAGGATGCGTTTTCAAACACAGGTCAAGTTCAATACCCTTTCCAAACTTCTGTTTTCAATTCATTTCT
This sequence comes from Trichechus manatus latirostris, assembly GCF_000243295.1. Classification (NCBI taxonomy): domain Eukaryota; kingdom Metazoa; phylum Chordata; class Mammalia; order Sirenia; family Trichechidae; genus Trichechus; species Trichechus manatus. The sequence continues at coordinate 4,602,301 of NW_004444067.1, read as the reverse complement.
CTGTAAGGGTGGGGGTGGCGGGCAGTCTATGCCTATTTTATTTACCACTGTGCCCTCAAATTCTAGCCCAAACCTGAAATCTAGTCGGTCCTCAGTAAATACTTTTTGTATAAATGAACTCCTGAATGCAACATATCCCCATTCCACATTGTCTCTCATATATTTTTGACATCTTGCCCAAGACCAGAGACTTACATGGCACAGCCAGAATTCACTCTCTTCTGCAATCTCTACACTGCCCACTAATTTATATTACTAATTCTCGTGCAGAGAACTTTCCTAAAACCCCCTGAGGGAGCGATCAAAAGGAAACAGGAAAGAAACACAGGGTTTATCCAACTGCCTTGTAGGCTATTGACTCATCTGTTGTTTGCTTGTTGGCTGAGGGGTTTGTTCCTCAACAGATGTTGGTTTCCCTGCTCTTCCCCTTCACGTTTTGTAATCTGGTGCTTGAACATCTAGTCCCATCATCTGCAGCTCTAGAACATGTAATCAGTATTTCTGCCTTCAACCGATGAATTTGTTAGCAGTTGAGTTTACTGAACATCTGTTCTTACTTCTTTTTATTACACAACCATGTGGAAACCTGGGTTGCCCCTGGCTTTTGCTTCTCAAGGAAACCAGTTAAGAAAGGAGATAGTTTTGCTCAGAAAAACACAAGCACCAAACTGCATTCTGAGCAGGTCCAAAGAGATGAGGATGGCGTCTACTCAGAATAAAACGAAGAAATACTTGGTGGTAAGCGCAAAAACTCCTACTTGGGGATTTAATTCACGTCTAAAACAGATTTGGTTATTGAGCAAACAGATAAAATCGAGTCCTCAGAGTTTTAACTCTATTTTAAAAAGCATATGGGTAAGAGCTATTCAAAAAGTTCAGGTTAAATGGATATTATCGGTCAAATTTCCAGCTTTTGTTTTGGGTGGGGTTTTTGCGAGTGGTTATGGAATACTGAATACACCATGGGCCGCCAGAAGAACGAACAAGTCTGTCTTAAAAGAAGTACAGCCAGAACGCTCCTTGGAAGTGAGAATGGCCAGACTTCGTCTCATACACTTTGGACATATTATTAGGAAAGACCAGTCCCTGGAGAAGGACATCATGCTTGGTAAAGCAGAGGATCAGCGAAAAAGAGGAAGACCCTTGACAAGATGGTCTGACACAGTGGCTGCAACAGTGGGCTCAAACATAGCAACAATTGTGAGGATGGAGCAGGACTGTTCTGTTATACATAGGGTCTCTATAAGTCAGAACTGAGTCAATGCACCTAACAATATTACATTATTTAAAAAAAATTGGGTGGTACAAATGGTTAAGTGCTTGGCTACTAACTGAGGTTAGAGTTTGAATCCACCCAGAGGCACCTCAGAGGAAAGGCCTGGCTATCTGCCTCTGAAAGGTCACAGCCCTGAAAACCCTATGGAGCATGGTTCCCCTCTGACACACATGGGGTCACCATGAGTTGGAGTCAATTCAACGGCAACTGGCTTGGTTTTTGGATAAATACAAGCGAGTGACAAGGAGCAATGAAAGAATGTGGCATGGACCGAGGATTATGATTAACACAATGCTGTACCTGTGATCAAAATAACAATAAAATGAAACAAAAAAAATTAAACCAAGATGATGCAACCTTAAGATATTTAGGATAGAGCCAGCCAACCAAAAGCTATTGACAATAACAAGGCAGACAGCGTTGCTTCCCCCTGGCATCGCAGCCTCACAGGAGATTTCATTTTAACGGACGTCTTAGTCTTTCAGTGTCTGCGACACGCAGAACCACAGAGCTCATTTTCCCAATTTTCTAAGCTGCATTTTCGAACGCCAAGCCCAGCTTCCTTCAAAGACTTCAGAGTTGACACTTCTGTCTGGTGTGCAGTCCTAAAACCCACCTCAGTCCCTCTCTATAGGTGGCCCCTGCTGTCCTCCCCTCCCTGGAATGGAAAAGGTGTGCCTCCAAAGGCAACCAAAACCCACAAGGAAGTCTGTTGAGTTTCACTGCCGGGAGAGGGAAAAATGGAAGCTGGGAAGAAAAAGGAAAGAAAACTTGCCTGGTGGTTTTACGACTGGAGGTGAAATGGGGACAGACAACCACTAGTGCGTGCGTGCGTGCGTGTGTGTGTGTACACTCTCACATACATATCTACAGAGGGATTTATTTCAAGGAATTGGCTCACATAATTGTAAGGGTGGCAAGTATGAAATCCGTAGGGCAGGCTAGCCGTCTGGAAACTCTCAGGAAGAAGCTGATGTTACAGTCTTAAGGCAGGATTTCTTCTCCGGGGAATGTCCCTTTTTCCTCTTATGGGCTTCACCTGATTGGGCAAGGCCCACCCACATTATCGAGGGTCATCTCCTTCACTTACAGTCCACTGATGGTAGCCATTAACCACATGTACAAAAGACCTCCACAGCTCCATCTAGACTAGTGTTTGACTAAGGACCTGGGTACTATAACCTAGCCAAGCGGATACATTAGACTAGTCATCACACTCAAGAAAATAAATATTCCTCTGTTTCCTTGTTTATTGCCTACCTACCCCTCACAATCCCAACACCTAGACTGTGAGCTTCATGGATTGTCTTATAAACACTGAATCCCCACAACAGGGCAGCACAGAGTATGTTCTCCATTAAAAGTTAAGGAATAAAAGAGTAAGTCAGCTTTCTGCCAATGACACATTCAACCGTAACCGACTAATTCCAAATACAGGGTGCTAGAGTTGACTATTAATTCATGTTTTCACCAATTTCAAAAAAAAAAAGCAAACTCTTCCTTATAAAGCTCAGAAATCACCTGAGACGCAAAGGCTCAGATTTGCAATAACAACAGAAATGGACAACATATTTCTTATGTCTTTTCTCACTCCAGGGATATTTTTGGCTCCAACAATAAGTGATTGAAGTAACAGATTTCTCCTCTGAGTGAGATAAAAGTCCTTTGATCTCTCAGAGACTCTTGTTTGCTTTCTGTGCCAAGAGCTATTAAATAGATTCCAAGTTCAAGTGTCTCCCAGGGACCTTGACAATTTCTAGGGTTTCCCACTCTTTCTTCCAAGCTGTGAGTGACGGATTTAATCAACTTCTCAGACAACTAGCCGTAAGAAGACAACATCTAGCCCCAGACAAGGGGGCAAGTCTTTTTTCTGCGTGTGAACTTACAGAGTCTCTTCAGGGAAAAGAATACCAAAGTACATTAATCCCCATGCACTTGGGCATGTCTTCCCCCTCCCAGTTATAAGCTCCCTTGTTCTGCACACCGTGTTTTCACCACAATTCTGCCTAGAGCATCACTGGTATAAGAGCACCTTGCAGAATCCCAGTCTGACCAGTTACTGACTCCTCTGCTGACCCCATCCACAATCCCAGGGGCTGGTCCTACCTGGTTTAAGCTGCTGCTGTTGTTGTTGTGTGCCGGCGAGTCAGTTCCAACTCATAGCAGCCCTACAGGGCAGAGTAGAACTGCCCCGTAAGGTTTCCAAGGCTATAATCTTTACTTAGAAGCAGACTGCCACATCCTTCTCCCACGGCACGGCTGGTGGGTTTGAACCACCAACCTTTTGGTTAGCAGCCGAGTGCTTAACCATTGCACCACCAGGGCTTCTTCCGGTCTAAGCTAATCATGGTGAAAAGAAACCCTTGGTCCTCCAAGAGCTGTAGAGGGGAACATTTCTGCTTGGTCCAGCAAATCCACTGCCCTGCTTCCGAAAACGGTGCATGCCCATTGTTTAGTAAAGAAAGAAAAGAGTCTGTTGTGAGAAGTGATAGTTCTGGCCTCCGAGAAGGGGGTCTGACTGCTTCTTGGTCTCTGGTCGACCTCAGGAAGGCCACCGGAGGAGAGCCTGGGTGCTGAGGCTGCTGTTTAATGTCACAGAGGGACCTCAGACAAGTCACTTAGCTTCTCTGAGCGCTCCTTGTGGCTTTCTGAAACTGTGTGACATTACGTGTACAGGAGGAGACAGACGGTGAGGGTACAAATGCCAGCTCTATCACTGACCGCCGTTTGTCAGTGTGTCAGGCTGTAGCAGCCCGCATGTTGCTGTGATACCGGAAGCTGCGCCACCTGTATTTCAAATACCAGTAGCGTCGCCCATAGTGGACAGGTTTTAGCAGACCTTCCAGACTGAGAAAGACTAGGAAGAAAGGTCTGGTGATCTACTTCTGAAAATCAGCCAAGGAAACCCCTAGGGATCACAACAGAACATGGTCTGATACAGTCCTGGAAGATGAGCCCCCTAGGCTGGGATTGGAAGGTACTCAAAATAAACTGTGGTCGCAACAATGGAGTCCAGCACACCAACGATCGTGATGATGGTGCAGGACTGGGCAGCGTTTTGTTCTGCTCTATGTGGGGTCACCATGAGTAGGGAACCATTTGATGGCAACTAACAATTACTGACAAAGAGGACCCCAGAAAATGCAGCTTAGGAGTAAGTGCCAAAAGGCTTGCTCAGTGTTCCCCGTTGGGTTAAACCAACGTCCCCAGAGTGTGGAGCCTGCCCTCACAGACCAGAGCCGAGGAAAAGATACCCTCTCTGCAGGCAGAGGCTTGGCCTTGGCTTCCTCACCTCTCCCTGCATGGTCTTGCTAAGCTCCTCTTCCTTCCATAGAGGCGGATGAGGGCTGGGGAGGGGGCTAGAAGTGTAGCCTGAGCAGCACCTCCATTGGGGAAACATAAATACAAGGGGACAGACATTCCTCCCCAGCCCTGGTTTTTAGGAGATGAGCCCAGTATGGTTGGTGACTCTCTTTAACCCTGTTGGGAGGGCCTGCCTGTGACTGAAGGCAACCCACAGGAAAGCAGGCCTAAGAGAGGGAAGGAAGATTCTCAACAGTATCATTTGGGCACCTGGAGCCAGCTGTGCCTGAAGGTCATCCCTGCCAGTAAATTTTGTAAACTATGAGCCAATACGCTCCCTTTAGATCCAGTTTAAAGCTGCAATTCTCTCAGGGGCAACTCAGAGTCCCGATTAATTCAATCTGCGCCAAACTTAGAATGATGCCAGAGAGCCAGATTCAGCTTCCATGGTTGAGAGTTACCCCTCACAGAACACAGTGAACTACAGCCAGGAAAACTACTCTGCAGGAAAAAAAACCAACCCCGTTGCAGACGAGTCAATTCTGACTCATAGCAACCTTATAGGACAGAGTAGAGCTGCCCCATAAGGTTTCCACGGAGCCGACGGTGGATTTGAACTGCCGACCTTTTGGTTACCAGCCTGGGCTCTTAACCACTGCGCCACCAGGGGTCCACTCTGTAGAGATGGTTAGAAAAAACTGAGAACATTACGTGGATAGAGCTGTCAGAGAAGGGAAGGGGGCTCGCTGGACCCTGGTGGCGAGGTGGGCTGGAGCCTGCAGCTTGGAGAGACGAGGACACCATGTCAGTGAGCCATCGTGTGCAGGGGGCTGGGCAAGCCTCGTCTAGACTGCACAGCCACATTCCAACCGCAAAGTAGAGAGGGAACAGAGTAATTATTCTGAACGCCACGGATGAGTAAAACTCACCTCCGGGCAAACCTAACTCACTTGATCAGCATTTGGGGCTGACCCTGTCTCTATGGCAACGTCTTAGACCTTCTTCCTTTAAACTAGGAAAGCGGAGAATGGGGCGGGAGGGCCGGCACCTTCCCTCCAGTCGCTGCTGTACCATTTTCACGGCGGCCCTGGTATCAGTTCCCCACGGCTCTAACTGGGACAAATGCCCACCACCAAGCGCACTGGGCAGGCGATAGTTCACAATCCCATAATTACACTGAGTCACAGGAAGAAAACAATGGAAGAGAGGCAACACTGCGTGCGACCTTTGGATGGAGTGTGGCTGAGCTAATGAGGGAGGGCTAAGATACGGCGTGGACAGGATTGTATCAGAGAGTCTGGAGACTGAGTGAGGGTTGTGGCAATAGGGGACTGAGAACGAGGCGGAGGAGTAAGCTGGCTCCCCTCACCCTTCCCCTCCCTGTCGTCTAGGTCCCACTAATCAGCTCTGTGGGTCAGTCACATGTTTAATATCAGTAACAGTATTTATCATCATGATGATGAAAAATCCAAGTGTGGGGTGCTTGCAGTACGCCAAGCATTTAAAGTTTACAAAAGAAGACCCCCCGGGACTCTGAGCTTCTGACAAGAGTGATGGTAAAATCTGACAACGGATAACGCTAATGGCTGAACCACACAGTGAATATAACTAGTGTCATTGCATTGTGCCCATGAAGACGGTGTAAAGGCAAATGACTTCAAGAAATACACCGGTTTAATCAGTTTCTTGTATTAAAAAAAAAAAGGATGAAGAGGAAAAAGATTCTGGAAAGACAGATACTCAAAGAGGCAGGGGGGAGGAATTCAGAACGGAATTTCAAGTTCTTAATGGAATCCAGACTTTCTGGAGCCACTGAGGCTAGATGAACCCCTGAAACTATTGCCCTGAGATAATCTCTCAACTTTAAACCTTAAGCCAAAACTATCCCCTGAAGTCTTCCTTGAACCAAAAAATACCTTATCTTAACTAGTAAAGTGCGTTTGCTTTGAGCATTGCGCTCTTTAAAGAATTATTTACGTGAGAACAAACTGACCACAGCAACGAAAGGTTGGACGGGAAGCGCAAGGAGCAGTGAGCTGAAGTGAAATGGTGGTGGAATAATTTGGAAGAGGATGGCGAGAATAGTAGCACAACTTGAAGAATGTAATCAATGTCACTGAATTGTACATGGAGAAGTTGTTGAGATGGTGTATCTTTGGCTGTGTATACTTTCACCAAAATAAGAAAAATTAAAAAAGAGAGAGGAAACGCAAGACTTGAACCTTTCTCTTTTTCTGGCTTCCCCTTCTGAAGCCACCACTCTCCAACCCCAAATACAGCTCTTTCTCCAACCCTTTTCCCATCTCTGCCTCTGCAGGTCTCAGTCCGAGGTGGAGCACGGCATCATGGGAGACCACCCAAAGGATGGTTGTTCTGATTGGGTGAGAACACTGACCTTTCCTCCTCAAATGTCCCCTGGACCTTCTGTCTTCAGAGACTCACACACAATATTCCAAAAGTCTCCCCTTGTCACAGCACGGAGGTGGCACTCATTCTCGTCCCTGCAGCCAGAAGAAGACGCTCCCCACCACATTTTAAAATGCCATTTCCCCCTGTGGGGGCCCAGGGAGATGAGGCAACGGAACCTAAGAGCTAACTAGCTCCCCTGAAGGCAGCACCTCGGCGCAGGGTGGTGGGGAGGGAGAGTTCTCGTGTTTCCTGAGTTGTCCTGAGAGCTACTGAAATCATTCGCCGCCCTCTGCACACACACGCTCAAACACCAACCAGCTGCCATCAGTTCAACTCTGACTCACAGCAACCCCAGCCATATCAGAGGACAACTATGCTCCACAGGGTCTTCAATGGCTGATTTCTTGGAAGTAGATCGCCAGGCCTTTCATCCGAGGAGTCTCTGGGTGGAATTGAACCTCCAACCTTTCTGTTAGTAGCATGCTCAGCAGATGCTTCAGAAAGGGGAGCCCCGTCCAAAGACATTGATGGCAAATGACAGGTCATCTCATGAGACCCCAATCCCCACCCATCCTTGGTGACACTGGAGCTCTCCCACCCCCACCCCCACCCCGTACTCCTCTAGGCTAGGAAATCACTCCTTGAAGGAGTGGGGCGTCTCCTGTGGGAGCAGTAAAGTAGACAGCATTGTAAACATTCTCCCACTCACTCAGCAAAGATTACTCGGAGCCAACAACCGGTGGACACAGTTCTAGCTGCTTCTCTGCTCCCTGACCCGGGTGGTGCCTTCGACTACGTTCCTGAGCACCCTCTGCTGTCTTAAGCAACACGTTTCCAGGGTGGGAAAAGGGAATGGATTTCCAGAATCGGATTTGTGAGAACTATAAGAAAAAAAGGGCTGGTGGAGGGCAGTGAGTTTGATGAGCTCAGTTAACAAATGAAGAAAACCAAACAGGCTGTGGTTTAAGCACAAAGGGGATCTTATGAGCTCCACCACACATCTTAGTCTGTCGTACTGGGGTGGCTTGTGTGCTGCTGTGATGCTGGAAGCTATGCCATCAGTGTTTCAAATACCAGCAGGGTCACCCATGGTGGACAGGTCTCAGTGGAGCTTCTAGACTAAGACATACTTGGAAGAAAGGCCTGGTGATGTACTTCCAAAAACTAGCCAATGATGCTTCCTTAAAAAGCTAGAAATAGAAGTACCATACGATCCAGCTATCCTCCTCCTTGGAATATATCCTAGAGAAATGAGAGCCGTCACACAAATAGATATATGTACACCCATATTCATGGCAGCACTGTTCACAACAGCAAAAAGATGGAAACATCCTAGGTGCCCATCAACAGACGAACAGATAAACAAATTATGGTATATCCACACAATGGAATACTACACAATGATAAAGAACAATGATGAAGCCATGAAACATATTATAATATGGAGGAATCTGCAGGTCATTATGCTAAGTGAATTTAGTCAGTCACAGAAGGACAAATATTGTATAAGATCACTATTATAAGAACTCAAGAAAAGGTTTAAACACAGAAGAAAACATTCTTTGATGGTTACGAGGGTGGGGAGGGAGGGTGACGTTATTCACTAACTAGATAGTAGATAAGAATTATCTTAGGTGAAGGGAAGGACAGCACACACTACAGGGAAGTCAGCACAACTGGACTAAACCAAAGCTAAGAAGTTTCCTGAATACAATCAAACACTTTGAGAGACAGAGTAGCAGGGGTAGGGGTCTGGGGACCATGGTTTCAGGGGACATCTAGGTCAACTGGCATAACAAAGCTTATTAAGAAAATGTTCTGCATCCTACTTTGGTGAGTGGCATCTGGGGTCTTAAAAGCTAGCAAGCGGCCATCTAAGATGCATCAATTGGTCCCAACCCACCTGGAGCAAAGGAGAATGAAGAACACTGAAGACACAACGAAAGTATTAGCCCAAGAGACAGAAAGGGCCACATAAACCAGACACTTCATCAGCTTGAGACCAGAAGAACTAGACGGTGCCCAGCTACCACCAATGATTGCCCTGACAGGGAACACAAAAGAGAGTCCCGGATGGAGCAGGAGAAAGGTGGGGTGCAGAACTCAAATTCTGGTAAGGAGACCAGAGTTAATGGTCTGACTGAAACTGGAGGAACCCCAGAAAGCATGACCCCTGGATTCTCTATCAGGCTAGAATTAAAATAATTTCCAAGGCCAACTCTTCAGACAGGGATTGGACTGGACTGTGGGACATAAAGTGACACTCATGAGGAGCGTGCCTCTTAGCTCAAGTAGATACAAGAGACTAAACGGGCAGCTTCTGTCCGGAGGTGAGATAGGAAAGCAGAGAGGGTTAGGAGCTGGTTGAAAGGACATGGGGAATCAGGGGTGGAAAGGAGGAGCGTGCTGTCATGGTATGGGGAAAGCGATTAGGGTCATATAACAATGTGTGTATAAATTTTTGTATGGGGAAAAATAAATGGATGAACCGGCCAAACAAACAAACAGAAAAACAAAAACTAGCCAATGAAAACCTTATGGATCACAAGAGAACATTTTCCTACTCACTTGCTTTGGACATGTCATCAGGAGGGATCAATCGCTGGAGGAGGACATCATGTTTGATGAAGCAGAGAGCCACCTCGCGCGAGGGAGACCCTCAGTGAGACGGATTGGCACCATAGCCACAACAACTCGGACATGCCAGTGATGAAGAGGATGACCCAGAATTGGGCAACGTTCTGCTGTCCATAAGGGCACCATCAGTCAGGGTCGACCTGATAGCAGCTTTCTATCTACACAGCTAGCAATCTACTGATCCATCGATCCATGTCCCTATGACTGAAAAGTCCAACGGAAGTGCGTGGGTCCAGGTGCTCAGATGGTGTCACAAGAATCATTTGAGCTGCGTCCCTCTGTGTGGACCCCCGCAGCCATAGCCTTCACACCCCAGTGCAGAGAAATCATCTATTTCCTAATTGCTGCAGTCTAAGTCCCGGAACCGTCACTCTTGCCTCTGAAGGGTCCCTTTAAGAACCTGCCCACCCCCGAGCCAATCATCGGCTCCTACGAGATGTGCCATGCTCGTTGGCCAGGCCTCGGTCATGTGACTGCCTCTGGAGCCTGGTGGGGAGGTGACATGCCACTCACCACTAAGGGATGACAGTGAGGAAGGGGGTACTTCCCTCAACAAAAAGAGCTGATAGTCCTGTGGTAAGGTGGGCAATGGCTTCTGGGTAAACAAAGACCCAGTGCTGTTGACTTGATTCCAGCTCATGGTGATTCCATGAGTGTCAGAGTAGAACTGTGCTCCATAGTGTTTTCAGTGGCTGATTTTTGGCAGTAGATTGCCAGGCCTTTCTTCTGAGGTGCCTCTGGATGGATTCAAACCTCCAACCTTTGAGTTAGTAGCTAACTGCAAACCATTTGCACCACCCAGGGACCTAAGCAAAGACCATTGGTGGTAACAAGGCTAGGGGTGGGGTCCCATTCCAATGTGACAGAGGACTCATGAACCAAGGGCATGAAATTCATGGAACGGTATAATCTGGAGTTCTACAAAACTCTGGCAGAGCAAGGGAGGCATTCAAAACCAAACCCTCTGCCATCGAGTTGATTCTGACTCATAGAGACCCTATGGGACAGCGTAGAACTGCCCCATGGGACTTCCAAGGCTGTAAATCTCTACAGAAGCAGGCTGCCACATCCTTCTCCTGTGGAGCGGCTAGTTGGTTCAAACTACTGACCTTTCGGTTAGCAGCTGAGCATTTAGCCACTGCACCACTAGAGCTCCTTAAGGGAGGCACAGGGAACATTGATTCCAAAAAGAAACGAAAAAGTTAAAATACCATTAAGAGATAATACAGTTTTTGCTTCCCTTAATTATTAATAGACATTGAAGAATAATTTAGAGTTATATTAAAACTGGATGAAGGAATTCATAATACATTTGGGTCACAGGAGATTATGAAAATATCTGGCCTCATTTTCATGGCACCTGATAGAAATTTCTCCTGCAAAACAATTGTGAAATATAATAATGTACATTAAACTATGGGCCCTTGATAGCTTCACTTTTTTTTGTCTTTTTTCCTTCAATTCCAGAGAGCTAAAGCTTAGAGTTGTATGCACAGACAATTCTGAACATTTTTACTCAAATGTTCCTGGACTTCTAAGACAAATTTGGCCCGCTGCTGGGGTGAGTATTTGTACCTTTTAGCAACTCAGCATGCTTCCTCCCTTCCCTGATAGCACCCTGATTTCGGGTGGCGGAGGAGATTATTCCCTCCCCACTCTGTCCAGTCAAAGAAGAAGAGTAAATCCATAGAGCCAGCTGAAGAGGTCGCAGGAAACTCCCTACATCTCTGGGTGCCATATAAGCAGCGACGGGTGTGTGACCTTTCCGTGGCTCACTGGGCTCTGTCACCAGAGACTCTGAACAGTAAGGATGCAAGACAGGAGGAAGTCATCCCTCCCAGTAATGGTGGAAGACTTCAAGTAGTTCTTCCCTTTCGTCCCTATTATAGTACGCCAAGTTCTTCAGCTTTCCCCTCAATTCAAAGACCCACATCCTTTTTGCTTACAGCGGTCAGCACTATTGCTTTGCTTACCGCCAAAGAGCTCACCCAGCAGACAACCCCAGTGGGACACACCCACTGTGTCCTGGCGTACTCCCTGTTGTCGCTGTTAGCTGTTGTCCAGTCTGCTCCAGCTCATGGTGACCTTAGGTACAACACAACAAAACGTGCTTGGTCCTGCACCATCTTCATGACTGTTGGTAATTCGACAATATTCTGTTGTGGGGCTAATTTTTGGAAGTACATTGCCAGGACTTTCTTCCTAGTCTTAGTCTGGAGACTCCACTGAAACCTGTCCTCCAGGGGTGACCCTGTTGGTATGTGAAATACTGGTGGTCTAGCTTCCAGGTCACAGCAACATGCAAGCCACCGCAGTACAACAGACTGACAGATGCGTGGTGGACATACCAACTAGTTAATTTATTTTGAGGGAGGCAGGAGTACGGAAGAAGAAACATACAAAAAAACAAAAACCCATCTCACATTTCCGAAATAACTTAACTTTGTTGAGCCCTTGTTGATTCCCTCTAAAACCTTTGCAGTAATCCATTTGACAGATGGGAAAACGAAGCTTCAGCGGACATTGACAAAGATCCCTTCTCTTCAAATCTCCTTCTCCAAGGCTTGAAAAACCAGAACGTTCCGACACCTGTGTTTTTTGGATTAGTCCCAGTACTGTCAGGGTGAAAGGGTATCTCCATGCAGTTTTGATCTGCGTTTCTTTAATGGCTAATGATCATGAGCATTTCCTCATGCGTCTGTTAGCTGCCTGAATGTCTTCTTTGGTGAACTGCCCGTTCATATCTTTTGCCCATTGTTTAATTAGCTTATTTGTCTTTTTGTTGTTAAGGTGTTGCATTATCTTATGGGTTTTAGAGATCGGACCCATGGAGAGACTGGAACTCTGATGCACTGTTGGTGGGAATGCAAAATGGTACAACCACTCTGGAAAACAATATAGCGCTTCCTTAAAAAGCTAGAAATAGAAATATACCGTTCAGCAATCCCACTCCTAGGAATATGCCCTAGAGAAATAAGAGCTGTCACATGAATAGATATATGCACACTCATGTTCACTGCAGCACTGTTCACAACAGCAAAAAGGTGGAAACAACCTAGGTGCCCATCAACAGATGATGGATAAACAAACTATGGTACATACACAATGGAGTACTATGCAACGATAAAGAACAATGTTGAATCTGCTAAACATCTCACAACATGGATGAATCTGGAGGGCATTATGCTGTGGAAATAGGTCAATCACAAAAGGACAAATATGGTTTGAGACCACTGTTATAAGAACTCAAGAAAAGGTTTACATACAGAAAAAAGCACTCTGATGATTACAAGGGCGGGGAGGGAGGAGGAGTGAAAATCATTAACTAGATAGTAGACAAGTGTCAACTCTGGTGAAAGGAAGGACTACACACACAATATAGGGGAAGTCAGCACAACTGGACCAAAGCAAAAGCACAGAAGTTTCCTAGACACATCAAACACTTTGAGGGACCAAGTAGCTGGGGCCTGAGGAGTCCAGTCTCAGGGGACATCTAGGTCAACTGGCATAATATAGTTCACAAAGAAAATGTTCTACATCGCACTTTGGTGAGTAGCAACTGGGATCTTAAAACCTTGTGAGCGGCCACGTAAGCTACATCTACTGGTCCCATCCCATCTGGAGCAAAGGCGAATGAAGAAAACCAAAAACACAGGAAAATATTAGCCCGAAGGACTAAAGGACCACGTGAACCAGAGCCTCCACCAGCCTGAGCCCAGAAGAACTAGATGGTGCCCGGCTACCACGCCAATGACCACTCTTGACAGGGAACACAACAGACAGTCCTGGACAGAGCAGGAGAAAAATGTAGAACAGAATTCAAATTCAAGAAACAAAGATCAGACTTACTGGTCTGACAGAGTCTGGAGGAACCCCCGAAACTATGGCCCCCAGATACTCTGCTAACCTAGAACTTTTTACTTCTCCTAGAACTGAAACCATTCCTGGAGCCCACTTTTCAGACAAAGATTAGACAGGCCTATGAAACGACAAATAACACACGTGAGAAACGTGTTTCTTACTTCAATCAGACATACGAGACCAAACGGGCAGCACCTGTCCAAAAGCAGGACAAGAAGGCAGGAAGGGACAGGAACCGGATGAATGGACACAGGGAACCTGGGGGTGGAAAGGGGGAGCGTGCTGCAACATTGTGGGGATTGCAACCAATGTCACAAAACAACACGTGTATAAAATTTTTAATGAGAAATTAACTTGAGCTGTCAACTTTCAACTGAAGCACTACAAACAAAACAAACCAGAGCACTAAAAATGACTACACAGACACCTGCCCCAGAACCCCCCGTCACAACACATTACATCTGAGACAATCACTGTCATCTCCTTTAGCCTTCCTAAAAATAACACTACACAATTAAAAAAAAAAAAAAAACATTCCAAATCGCACAGTAGGATTTCTTTCTGGGGGCAAAGAGGTGTGTTCCAAGCTGAAGTTTTTACTTCTGGAGACTTTTCAATGGAAGTCACTAGGATGGACGTTTTTCTCGGGAGAAAAAATCTGTATGCCTGCCTGGACAACAGTGTCCAACACGGGACCCTCGGGATGGACTCTGACGCAGACGGGCTGCGTTAATTGCATGGGATGAGAGATTCTGATGCCTGAATTAAGTCTCAAGCAAACTCCGAAAACACATGACATACTCCTTGAGGTAATCTCTAAACTAAGCGTCACATCAGGATTATACACATCACCAGGCTGCTCTCAGTCCAAGGTACTGTCCTTGCGGCCAGACCCCAGACCGTCAGGACCAGACTGGAAAACGCTGCCAAGAGGCAGCACTGTCTTCAGAAATCCACACGGGGATGACGCTGGTGTTACATTTTCTCTGAAAATATCAAGTAACAGATTCAGAGGTCTTCATAAAATACGCGATTGGCAAATGGCAATTCTTCGGAGCACTGCTGCCAGGAGGTCTCAGTTTTAATCAGCTGCCAGTTCTTCCATTAGAGCAGCAGATAATGATGGTTAAATGTCGTCTATGCCCACTGTTTAACAGCTGTGGTTTCATCATTCCAGATAATTTAATTTTGAATGAAAAAAAAAAAAAGCCACAAAACCACAACACAAAGCTGCAGAATCATCATCATCTAAAGTTGGGTGGAGGCTTAAAGTTTAGAGAATTCATTCAGCCCTCAGCTTGACAGGAATCTCAGGATTCAGGCCTTCCACGGCAACAGGGGAAAACACGTTAAAGCCCACCCCGTCTGTCCGTCTGTCGTGCCGTGGTGGCTTGCATGTTGCTGTGATGCTGGAAGCTAGGCCACTGGTACTTCAAATACCAGCGAGGTCACCAGTGGTGGACAGGTTTCAGCAGAGCTTACAGACTAAGACTAGGAAGAAAGGCCTGACGATCTACTTCCAAAAATCAGTCAACGAAAACCCTATGGATCACAACAGAATATTGTCCAATATAGTGCGGGAAGATGAGCGCCCTAGTTTGGAAGGCGTTGAACAATAGAGTCAAACATGCTAATGATCATGAAGATGGTGCGGACCTGGCAACATTTTGTCCCATTGTACATAAGGTCGCCATGAGTCGGAGTCGACTCAGCGACACCTAACAACGACACTGAACCTACAGAGCTATAAGATCTTTAAGAAAATCTTAAGTGACCACTGAGGGATGTATTTACCCCCTTACACATATTGGAAGCAGCCCTGGCGGCCCAATAGCGCTTGGCTGCTAACTGAAAGGTTGGCAGTTTGGACCCACCCAGTGGCTCCATGTGAGAAAGACCTGGAGATCTGCTCCTGTAAACAGTACAGCCTAGGGGAAAAAAAACCCTATGGGACAGTTCTGCTTTGTCACACGGGGTCGATATGAGTTGGAATGGACCTGAGGGCACAGAACAACACGTATGGTGTTGGCCAGTGGAATGTGTGGGGAGTGGCATTGTGCCAGCCGTTCTGAGTTTGGCCTCAGCAGGCTTTGCACACTTCTCCATCCTGAAGCCAGCCGAGTTGCCATGTGAACAAGCCTGGGGAGCCTGCTGGGGGATGAGAGATCCCAGGGAGAAGCCTTCTTGGCTAAGGTCATCCTTGATCAACCAGCCCCCAGCTGATCTATCCATGACCACAGACACAAAAGTGAGTCCAGCAGAGCCCAGAATACGGAGCGAAATAAATTGTTGTCTTAAGATAGCTTCCTGAACCCCAGTTTGGGCAGAAGAGGAGAAGCCTCTTCTAGGGTTGCCGAGAGGATAGAATGGGGTAAAAATATGAAAATGCTCCGTAGCCTTTAAAGCTATGTTCATAGCTGAAGCAGCATTAGCTGACCTCACTGGCAGTCACACCAAGCACAAGCAATGAAGGGAACCCAAAACAGGGTGGGGGGATGTTTCCCCAAAGAATTTGATAATAAAGTAGTAATCATGAGAAAACACACATTTTGCTGAACTTCCATCCATTTACTTTATGCCTAAGCCCTGTTTCAATTTTGAATTTCAGTCCGGCCGAGGAGGGCCGCATATTTGTTTTTAATGCCTGGGGAATCTAAGGGATTTGGTCAGGCTCTGGGTAGAGAGTTATGCTTTTAAATTAAAATAAATCATTTCTCAGAGCGCTTTTGTTCAGAATCACGTGGGTGTCAGAAGGAAAAAGTTCAGATGAGATGCTGAATCCTAAAAAACCAAAAAATCCTGGAGATGCTGCTGTGCTAGACTGGCAGTGGGGCCGTCTTAGTTACTCAGTGCTGCTATAACAGAAATGCCGCAAGTGGGTGCCTTTAAAGAACAGACATTTATTTCCTCATAGTTACGAGGCTAGAAGTCCATTTTCAAGTCACCAGCTCTAGGCAAAGGCTTTCTCTCTCTGTCTCTGTCGGCTCTAGGGGAAGGTCGTCGTCTCTTTTCAGCTTCTGTTCCTCGGTTCTGGTGATCTTCATGTGGTATCCATCTGTCCCCCATTTGTGCTCCCATCTCTGTGCCTAATCTGCTCTTTTTATACAGTGAAGCCTGGGAGAACGGAACTCGACAGGACGGCCTTTCTTCCTGGTCTCGCAATTTTCCGCCTTTGACAGGATGCCGTCTCACCATCTTTCTCTCTCTCCTTTAAGTGGAAAATATCTGAGTTGTCCTTCCTTGACAGGTTTCTGCCTTACACAGGTCCTGGTTTTCCCAAGTTTTACTGCATCTCAAACGTGACTGGTTTAAGACACACCCCACCCCAATATGGCCTCATTAACATAACAATGAAAACCCTACTTCCATATGGGATTACATCCACCGGTATGTTGCTGTTCGGTGTTGCTGAGTAGATTCCAACTCACAGTGACCCTGTAGGGCAGAGTAGAACTGCCCCATAGCATTTCCAAGGAGCGGCAGGTGGACTTGAACTGCCAACCTTTCAGTTAGCAGCCGAGCTCTTAACCACTATGCCACCAGGGCTCCTCCACAGGTATAGGGGTTAGGATTTATCGTGCATATTTTGGGGGACACAATTCAATTCATAATAGGAGCTAAGAATTGAAGTCCAACCTTTAAGTCCAGCCAGAGCACCTTCAGCACACTACGCCAGCATTTCCCCTGCCAAAAAAACCCAAACCTGTTGCCTTCCAGTCGATTCTGACTCATGGCTACCCTGTAGGACACAGTAGAACTGCATCATAGGGTTTCCAAGCAGTGGTTGGTGGATTCGAACTGCCGACTTTTTGGTTTGCAGCCAAGCTCTTAACCACCGTGGGTTCCTCAGCCCCATCGAAATGCTAACCCAAAGCAGGAGGAACAGAATGCAGAGGACTCGACACTAATGAAGGCAAGACAACCACCACGGTGAGGGCGGCGAAGCTCATTAGAGACCTGAAACCATGCTCAAGGCCACAAATTACCGAGATGCATGACCAAGGGGTAATCCAATAATCCACTGATGACTTTAAATAAATCTGGCTCCACACTGAAGCCCTCCTGAGTTTACAAACCTGCAGTATTCAGGGAGCCGGCCTCACATCGGCAGGGGGCCGTCGGGTCCAGCCCAGGGTGTTCATCTCACAGAAGATTAACCAGAGCCAAGCAGTCAATACTGCATTATCTCCTCTACTGCTGTCATTTATTCCATTTGCCACTCTTTATTTCAATTCAGCGCCACCGAGCAAAACGTCGGCTGGTCCCGGCCCTAAAAATGGCTCCGCAAGTCTATCCATTGAGTCATGATATTTTAAAAAGGTAAAAAACTAATATACATCCGCTGCGATTAGGGAAGAAAAAAACAAAACAAAACTATGTGGCAGAATTACAGCTGTATCTCTCATGTCCATAAAAAACATGGGACTAATTCCATCTCAAGATTACAGGGCATGATTCGGTGGAATGTGCAGGTTGGGAAGTTGAGTCTAAATCCAGTGATTCCCAAACAGTCCACAGATTGCTTTTATCTCTATTATTATATATTTATTTTAATGTCTATTCAGCCCTGGTGGCACAGTGGTTAGGAGCTCGGCTGCTAACGAAAAGGTTGGCAGTTGGAATCCACCACTCGCTCCTTGGAAACCCTATGGGTTAGGAAAAAGCCAGCACAGAGGATGGTGTGGGGGAGACAGAAATAGCCTGGCCATGAGGGCACTGACAAGCTATAGTATCAATCAACCTGGGAAGACCCCCTACTTCTGGACTTTGCGTTTTTAACATAATGTATTTCCTTCCTGTTTAAGCTAGATTGCACTGAAGTTGCTATTATTTGCAGCCCAAAACATCCCAATGATAATACGCGAATGGCCAAAGATTAGGAAACCGTGGTCTAAATGTTGGAGCACCCATAGGTACTATCTCAGGGTGCAGGCTTCAAGCCATAAGCTTTGTATGCCAAATCAGCAAATATTTTCTAAGATACTGTGCTATGCAATGAATACAGGAGACAAAGAGAGGCAGAGAAAGAAAAATTTGTACACTAGGGAAAAAGGGGGTACAGACAGGTACACAGGAAAACAACATTTATTCATTTTTTCAAAAAGTATTACATTCCCCATTATGCACTGAACACCTCATACCATCCTGAAAGTATGGAGATTGATAATGTATTTAAAAATTCTTTAAATTTATTTTGTTGTTGCTGTTGAGAATATATCCAGCAACACATACACCAAGTCAACCATTTCTACATGTAAAATTCAGTGACACAGATTACATCCTCTGAGTTGTGCAACCATTCTCATCCTCCTTTTCATAGTTGTTCCTCCCTCATTAACATAAATTCACTGTCCCCTAAGGTTCCTATCTAATCCTTCAAGTTGCTGTTGTCAGTTAGATCCCATATAGATAGTTCTTAAAAAAAATATTGCTCAAGACAGACAATTTTTTTTACTAGTTAAGCTAAACAATTGTTAAGTTTTAAGAAGACTTCAGGGGATATTTTTGGTTTAGGGTTTAAAGATTATCTCAGCGCAACAGTTTCAGGGGTTCATCCAAACTTCACGGCTCCAGAAGTCTGGAGTCCATGGGAATTTTAAATTCTGTTCTATATTTGCCCCCTCTTGATCAGGATTCATCTATAGATTCTTGGATCAAAATATTCAGTAATGGTAGCTGGGCACCATCCAGTTCTGGTCTCAGGACAAAGGAGGTGGTTCTTCATGGAGGCGATTAGCCACACATTCCATATCCTCCTTCTATTCCTGATTCTCTTTCTTCTTCTGTTGCTCCAGGTGAACAGACCAATTGTTACGCCTTGGATGGCCACTTGCAAGCTTTTTAAGAACCCAGGCACTGTGCAACAAACTAGGAGGTAAAACAGAAGCACTAAACAAGTTATTAGGCTAATTAACTGGGATGTGCCATGAAACCATGACCCTAAACCTCCAAACCAGGTGTTATGGATTGAATTGTGTCCCTGCAAAATGTGTGTAAACTTGGCTGGGCCATGATTCCCAGTATTGTGTGGTTGTCCTCCATTTTGTGATTTGAAGTATTTATCCTATATGTTGTAAATCCTCTATGATGTTAATGAGGCAGGATTAGAGGCAGTTATGCTAATGAGGCAGGACTCAGTCTGCAGGATTAGGTTGCATCACGAGTCAATCTCTTTAGAGATATAAAAGACAGAAGTGAGCAGAGAGGAGAGAGGGACCTTCTACCACCAAGGAAGATACGCCAGTAGCCAAGCACATCCTTTGGACCCGGGGTCTCTGCGCTTAGAAGCTCCTAGACCAGGGGTAGATTGATGACGACGACCTTCCTCCAGAGCTGACAGAAAGAGAAAGCCTTCTTCTAGAGCTGGTGCCCTGAATTTGGACTTCCAGCCACCTAAACTGTGAGAGAATAAATTTCCATTTGTTAAAGTCATCCACTTTTGCTATTTCTGTTATAGCAGCACTACATAACTAAGACACCAAGGAATCAAATCCCATGAGGTGTTTGGTTGTACATAAGCAGCATCAGCCGTTACTCTTTTTTTTTGGTCGTTGTTGTAAATATATCACACAACTTTTGCCAATTCAACTTTCGATAGGTGTACAATTTATTGACAGCAATTATAACCCTAACCTACCCTTAATTAATGCAATATTTCCATCACCATTAACCCCCTTTTCCCCTCCCTCCCACTCCCTGGTAACCACTAATAAACTTTGGTCTCTGAACATTTGCCTTTTCTTGTATTTTTATATAAGTGAGGTCATACAATATTTCTCCTTTTGTGATTGACTGATTGACTGATTTCACTCAGCATAATGTCTTCAAGCTCCATCCACACTGTAGCATGTGTCAGGATTGCATTTCTCCTACTGGCTAAGTAGTATTCCACTTTACGTATGTTCCACGTTTTGCTTATGCATTCATCTGCTGATGGGCTTTTAGGTTGTTTTCATCTTTTGGCTATTGTGAATAGTGCTGCAATGAACATTGGTATGTAAGTTTCTGTTTGAGTCTCTGCTTTCAAGTCTTTTGGGTATACACCTAGGAGTGAAATTGGTGGGTCATATGGGAGTTCTATTTTTAGTGTTTTGAGGAACTGCCACACTGTTTTCCACAATGGCTGTACCACTTTGCATTCCCACCAGCAATGGGTAAGGGTTCCAATTTCCCCACATCCTCACCAACATTTGTTATTTTCTGTTCTTTATCTTAGAGAAACAATGCCATTTATGACAGCATCTAAGAGAATAAAATACCTAGGAATAAATCTAACCAGGGATGTGAAGGACTTATACAATGAAAACTGTAAAATGCTGCTGAAAGAGATTAAAGAAGATTTAAATAAATGGAAAGATGTTCCATGTTCATGGATTGGAAGCTTAATATTAAGATGTCAATACTATCCAAAGCGATCTATAGATTCAACACAATCGTGATTAAAATTCTAACAGCCTTCATTACAGAAATAGAAAAACCATTCCTCAACTTTATATGGAAAGGCAAGAGACCTGAATAGTTAAAGCAATATTGAAAGAGAAGAACAAAGTAGAAGGACTCACACTTCCTGACTTTAAAACATACTATACTACTACAGTAATCAAAACAGCCTGGTACTGGCATAACAATAGACACACAGACCAATGGAATAGAACTAAGAGTCCAGAAATAAACCCACATTTTTTTTACAAGGGTGTTAGGTCCATTCCATGGAGAAAGAAGAGTCTCTTCAATAAACGGTTCTGGGAAAATTGGATTTCTACATGCAGAAAAATGAAACAGGATCCATACCTCACACCGTACACAAAAACAAACTCAGAATGGATTAAGGATCTAAACGGGCCAACTAAAACCATAAAATTCTTGGAAGAAAAAGCAGGAGCCACACTGTCAGACCTAGCTTTTAACAATGGATTATCTAATATAATAACAAAAACACAAATAGCAAAAGACAAAATAAATAAATGGGGCCTCATAAAAATTACAAATTTTTGTTCATCAAAAGACTTTACCAAAAAAGAGAAAAGATAACCTACCGACTGGGAGAATATCTTTGGAAAGCATATATCTGACAAAAATCTAATAACCAAAATATATATAAAACCTCAACAACTTAACAAAAAGACAAACAACCCAATCATAAAATTGGCAAAGGACTTGAATAGACAATTCACCAAAGAGGACATTCAAATCACCACCAAACACATGAAAAGATGCTCAGTGTCATCAGCCATCAAGAGATGCAAATCAAAACCGCAATGAGATACCATTTCATTCCCATTAGGATGGCTAAAATAAGGTATTTTGTTTGTTAGTTTGTTTCAAAGGTCCTTGGGTGTAGCAAATGGTCTACAATCGGCTGCTAACCTAAAGGTTGGGTGGTTCCAACCCACCCAGTGGCACCAAGGAAGAAAGGCCTAGTAATTGGCTTCTGTAAAGATTACAGCCAAGAAAACCCTATGGAGCAGTTCTACTCTGTCACATGGGGTCACCATGAGTCAGAATCGACTGGATGGCAATAGGTATGGGGTTTTGTTTTGGTTTTTGGTTTGTTTTCTGTGTGACACTAGGTGTCCCAGTTCCCCTGTCTGTAAAATGAGGAGGGGCAGCTGCCCTACTCTGAAGTCAGTCTGAAGGCGTGATGGAGTAATATATTTTGAAATGCCTTTGGGAGTAGCTATACAAAATATTCCCCCACACGTCTGTCACTTTGTCATGCTGTGGGGGCTTGCAAGTTGCTGTGATGCTAGAAGCTATGCCACCCGTATTCAAATACCAGTAGGGTCACCCATGGCCGACAGGTTTCAGCTGAGCTTCCAGACTAAGACAGACTAGGAAGAAGGACCTGGAGAGTACTTCTGAAAAAGAATTAGCCAATGAAAACCTTGTGAATAGCAGCAGAACACTGTCTGATACAGTGCCAGAAGATGAGCCTCTCAGGGTGGAAGGCCCTCAAAAGACAACTGGGGAAGAGCTGCCTCCTCAAAATAGAGTCGACCTTAATGATGTGGATGGAGTCAAGTTTTCGAGACCTTCATTTGCTGATGTGGCACGACTCAAAATGAGAAGAAACAGCTGCAAACATCCATTAATAATCGGAATGTGGAATGTATGAAGTAGAAGGACATCATGCTTGGTAAAGCAGAGGGTCAGCGAAAAAGAGGAAGACCCTCAATGGGCTGGACTAACACAGTGGCTGCAACAATGGGCTCAAGCATAATGACTGTGAGGACGGCGCAGGACCAGGCAGGGTCTCATTCTGTTGTACCGAGGGTCACTACGAGTCAGAACCAACTCAACGACACCCAACAACAACAGCCAAAATATCTCCTTTGCACTTCCAGCAACAACCAAAACTGCTTCCTCACATACAAGTCAAGGATGAGGCAACTGAGGTGTTGAAATTAAATATCTGAAATCTGACTAAGGCATCAATCATAAAACACCACATTTCTTCCCATGCTCACAATGCCACTAGCCTTTTCCCCAAGTGCTTGTATTGTATATTCTTTTTTAAAAAAAATTTGGGTTAATTTTCTTTTTATGGTTGAATTTTTCTATTGTTGTCAAAATACAGATGACACGACATTTGCCAATTCAACATTTTTCCTGTGTACAATTTAGTGACAACGCTTATACCAATCATGTTGTGCAACCATCACCAATATCCACTGCCAAGTTGTCCATCAACACAAACAAAAACTCCCTGCTTCCTAAACAATGATTCCCCCTTCCCCTCCCTCCTACGCCTGGTAACCACTAATCAGCTTTGATCTCTGCATGTTTGCCTATTCTAGCTATTTCATGTAAGTGCACTCATACAATAAGGAAGACAGAAGACGAACTGATGCCTTTGAATCACAGTGTTGTCGAAGCATATTGAATATACGAACAAATATGTTTTGGAAGACGTACAGCCAGAGTTCTCCTTAGAAGCAAAGATGGTGAAACCTGTCTCCTGTACTTTGGATGTGTTATCAGGAGGGATGTTACCAGTCCCTGGAGAAGGACATCATGCTCGGTCATTGAAAAAGGGGAAGGCCCTCAATGAGACAGACTGGCACAGTGGCTGCAACAATGGGCTCAAACATAGCAACAACTGTGAGGATGGCACAGGACCGGGCAGTGTTTCGTTCTGTTGTACACAGGGTCGCTATAAGTCAGAACCGACTTGACGGCACCCAACAACAACGTACAGTATTTGTCCTTTTGTGATTGACTTAGTTCACTCAACATGTTTTCAAGGTTCATCCATGTTGTGGCACGCATCAGAACCTCATTTCTCTATAACTGAGTAATATTCCATCGTATGGATAGACCACATTTTGTTTATCCGTTTGTCTACTGATGGCCATTTGGGCTGTTTCCCTCTTATTGTGAATAGCGCTGCGGTCAACAGTGGTATAACCACTGTGCATTCTTTCAGTTGGAGCCTGAGTCCTTGGCACCGTCCCTTGCTATTATGGATCATCGGGAGTGGTTTCATTGTTATTGACAGTTGTTGGGTACTGCAGCAGGTTCAGATACGAAGAGGGACTGGTGAGCCCCAGTGTTAGCCAAAGCATCATGGGGAGTGACCCCTCAGTGGTCTTACCGAAGGCTGTTCTGCTAGGATCCTCCTGTGCAACTCCACAGTGGGAGGTCTGCAGAGAGAGATGCTGAGCTGGGTGTGTTACGGAGTCTCCGAGGCACGCTGAGAAATGGATCCCATTCCTTCGACTTTTCCTCAAGATGCTCCCACACCCATTCCTTTCAGTGAACCACCACACCTTCTCGTGCTTAGCAAAACCCAGGCTATGTCACCATTTTACTTCATTCTGATTTCAAGGGGAGATCCAATCATCTGATTTCCTGGTGGAAATATTTTGTGCCAAACGGAATCTGAGTGAGGTCATTAATTATGAAAATCCACAATGCATAATTATAACAATTACTCTGATCACATAAACATTACACCACCATGAATAATTTAGTAGGAACCAAGCTTTCGAGGAGAATGGCAATTAAAATAAAATGCAGGGAGGAGGCATGGAGGATGCAGGATATATATGCCCTGATTTGTTCTGAGGGAGGTTATGTTGTCACCAAAATGTTCATTCCTTGTCACAAAGAACCATCCCTGATCTTACAGGTTAAGAAACAAAGAAAAAAGACACTTAGAGGCCTGAGAGTTTATGAATGGGCTCTCCTTCTCAAAGTGGAGGTCAAGAGCTCAAAACGAGACGTTTCTTCCCTAGATAAAATATGTTCAAGTTTTCGTCCTTGCCCAGCCACAAAAGAAAAATCCTGCTGCAGAAGAAATGCCCAGTCCTGTTTTATGAAACAGACAGCGACACCTGACCGCCCCCGAGTTCTCTGAAATTCTGTATAGAGATAGCTCTGGAAGTAAATACAAGTGTTCTGGCTACCCTCTGAGCGGT
Source organism: Trichechus manatus latirostris (assembly GCF_000243295.1). Taxonomy (NCBI): domain Eukaryota; kingdom Metazoa; phylum Chordata; class Mammalia; order Sirenia; family Trichechidae; genus Trichechus; species Trichechus manatus. The sequence goes on along the minus strand of NW_004444067.1, from coordinate 4,577,395 downwards.
ATGCACCTATTAAGCAAAAAAACCCGGGGGAGGGAATTATATTTTTTTTTTGCATAAAAGACGAGAAAGAAGTAAGATCTACTTACTCTGTGACTTTTCATACTCATCACAAGTTTTTTTCACTACTTCATTAAGTTTGTGAACAAGTGATACTTTCTACAAGAAAGAGATTGGGGAATTGACAATTATCTGGAATAGCTGGAAAGTGGGGTTGACATTGGAAGAGGTGAGAGATGAGGCCAGAGGGGTGGCTGGGATCGACTTCAAGGGGGTCCTCTGTGCTCACTGAGAACTGCCCAGGAGATGCTACGGGGTCAGATTTACACAACTGCTTATGTTTACAAGGTAGTCCCTGGGTGGTGGAAACGGTTCACAAGCTTGGCTGCTCACCCATAGGTTGGAGGTCCAAGTCCACCCAGAGATGCCATGGAAGAAAGGGCTGGTGATCTGCTTCCAAAAAGTCAGCAATTAAATACCTTATGGAGCACAGTTCCACTCTGTCACATATGGGGTCGCTATGAGTCAGAGTCAACTGAACAGCAACTGGTTTAATTGGTTACGTTTTCTAAAAGTTGACCTATGATCTTGCTCATTGTCTTTCAAATATTTTTAACAAGATCTACTGTAAGAAATTAACTTTACAATGTGCACACACACACGTAACACATGGAATACTTAGACCTACCACATGAAATGCACTGATAGTTTCTATTCTATTCTATTTATTTGAAAACATGCTTGTTGCAATCTCTGAATTTATTTCACTGTGGTCATGACCCACAGTTCTTATCTACTCATTTAACAAACATTTTACAAAGTACCTACTGCGTGCCAGGTACCGCTGTAGACACCAGGGGTTCAGTACTGACACACAAGACAGATCCCTGCCCTGTGACCTCACATCCCATAGGAGCAAGTGGGAGGGACACGGACAAGCTCACTTCTCGCGTAAACTTGGAGAGGAGGGTCAGGCAGGATGGGGCATCAATCCCTTGTTAAGTGACACAGAAACAGGTCCCCATTTTACACAGCATAGATCTGAGGGAGGCAGGCTTTGTGCCCAAGAGCCTCCACCTAATTATCTTCCCAAGCACCCTTTTGAATCAAGATTCCTTTGACTGCAAGAAGCAGAAAGCAAAGCTGAGCATGTGTAAAAAACCCAAATGCACACAGATACAAAAAAGCTATTTTATGCCTCAGAATCCAGTCAGAAAAACAGAAACTGCTATAGTGATTTCAACAGAGGAGCTTCAACACAGGGGATTGGTTACACAGTATCTTAGTTACCTACTGCTGCTGTAACACAAACACCACAGTGGGTGGCTTTAAAGAACCAAAATTTATTTTCTCACAGTTCTGAAGGCTAAAAGCCCCAACCAGGGTCTCAGCTGTGTCGATTCCTCCCTTGTGGGCCATCCTGGGCGTTCCTTGGTGGTCCTCTGCTGGCATCTGTCCCCCTGCCCCATCTCCACCCCCGTGTGCCTGTCTCAGTGTCTAATCTGCTCTTTTTATACACTCAGAAGTGATTAGATTTAGAACCCACCCTACTCTGGTATGGCCTTGTTAACACAACACAGAAAATCTTCTTTCTAAACAGGATCACATCCATAAGTATAAAATCCCGTTGCCGTCCAGTTGGTTCCGACTCATAGCAACCCTACAGGACAGAGCAGAACTGCCCCACTGGGTTTCCAAGAAGCAGCTGGTGGATTCGAACTGCCGACCTTTTGGTTAGCAGCCTAAGCTTTTAACCACTGTGCCACCAGGGCTCCTCCATAAGTATAGGGGTTAGGATTCCAACACATATTTGGGGGAGTCATAATTCAATCCATAATGCATGGTACTGCAAGAGCTGAGAAGACAGCATCGCCTACTCCCAGCTCCAGGGACAGCAGAACGATGGGACAGGCGGTCCCACCAGAGGCCAAGGCCAACCACTGAGGGCAAAACAGAACCACAGAGGGAGGGGGATGCCTGGTGGAGGCCAAGGCTACTGAGAAGACCCAGGCACAGCTAGAAGCAGCCGAGAAAGCTGGGCAAGGAGAGACTCTGACTCCTTCCCCCCCCCCCCATTCCCTGCAGCCTCCCGCCACTGTCTCACAGCAGGCGGGGTACCTAGGAGCCAGCAGGCAGGGGGGCCTGGGCAGGGCGGTTCCCTGGGATAAGTGAGCAGGGAAGAGGGATGGGCTGGGAGGGTGGCTGGCAATCAACCAGCCCAGACGTTTAGTGAAGAATGCCAGGGTCTATCCCACAGGGAACAGCAGAACAACCAAGCCTGCAGAAAACAGAAACTAGGTACTGAACGGGGCCTCAAATCCCATCCTGACGCTCCTCTCTCCTTCTTCTAGTTCTGCTTTTCTTGGCACCTCGGCTTCATTTCCGCCTACAACAGATTGGCTGTACTCACACATTTGGGAACCTAGCTGCAGGCAGCTCACAGCCTCACCTTCAGCGGCTCCCCCGGAGGAGAGGGTGTGTCAGCCATGGCTCCTTCGGGGCAAGCGAGAGAAACAGTGCCTGGATAGGCCACAGGAGGCGTTTCTAGTCCACACAGCTGACAAGCCCAGACAAGTCGGATCTAGGCTTTCCAAAGGCGTCAGGAACCCACCCCCTCGTCAACAAGCAGTGAGGTTTTCATCTTCATCGATTTCGTTCTAAGGGAAACTATTCCCCCTGTGACGTGGCCATCAGCAACCACGGGCTTATATCCTTCCACCTTAACAATCCCAATGCGAGCAAGATACTCTCGTCATAGCCCCATCCAAAGTCTCGGACGGACACTCGTTTTCTGATTGACCTGCCTTGGGCCCGGTATCCCACTCAGAACCCATCATGGTGGCCAGGGCTTACAATGCTCCCATTTGCAAAACCTGGGCCAGGTGTCCATCCTGAGCCCCAGAACCAAGCTCAGACACACCCAGGGACTCGTTATCTGGGTGCCTGGGAGTGAGCCGTCTGAGACACCAACTGTCCACCCCAGAGCATCGTGTTTCCAGGTCCAGCTTGGAAAAATACCAGGCCAAGCAGGATTCTAACGAGCTGGACTGAGGCATGTGCCCAGGACAAATCTACGATAATAAGGAGGGCTGCTGTGATCACGTGCCAGTCCACGGGGCCAACACTCTCCCGGAAGCCGGGGAGCATCAGTGCATCCATCTAGGGAGTTTATGCTGCAGCAGAAAGAGCCGCACACAGGGGCGGGGGTCGGAGGACCATGCTTTCAGGGGACATCTAGGTCAACTGGCATAACAAAGCTTATTAAGAAAATGTGCTGCATCCTACTTTGGTGAGTGGTGCCTGGGTTTTTAAAAGCTAGCAAGTGGCCGTCTAAGATGCATCAATTGGTCCCAACCCACCTGGAGTAAAGGAGAATGAAGAACACCAAAGACACAAGGAAAGTATTAGCCCAAGAGACAGAAAGGGCCACATAAACCAGAGACTGCATCAGCCTGAGATCAGAAGAACTAGATGGTGCCCGGCTACCACCAATGAACGTCCTGACAGGGAACACAACAGAGAGTCCTTGACAGAGCAGGAGAAAGGTGGGGTGCAGAACTCAAACTCTAGTAAGAAGACCAGACTTAATGGTCTGACCGAGACTGGAGGAACCCCGGAAAGCATGGCCCCTGGATTCTCTATCAGCCCAGAACTAAAAGAATTTCTGAGACCAACTCTTCAGACAAAGATCGGACTGGACTATGAGACATAAAATGATACTCAGGAAGAGAGTGCCTCTTAGCTCAAGTAAATACATGAGACTAAATGGGCAGCTTCTGTCCAGAGGTGAGATGAAAAGGCAGACAGGGTTAGGAGCTGGGTGAGTGGACATGGGGAATCAGGGGTGGAAAGGAGGAGTGTGCCGTCACAGTATAGGGAGAGCAACTAGAGTCACATAACAATGTATGTATAAACTTTTGTATGAGAGACTGATTTGAATTGTAAACTTTCACTTAGACTACAACAAGAAAAAAGAAAAAGCTGCACAACCTCATGGTTAAACAGAACCAAAGTTCACCTCTCGCCCCTAGTGCATGGGTCAGCGGGGTGACAGCACAGCCGGAAACTCAACCTACGCTTCTACCATTGCTATGTAGGGGACCAAAGCAAGGGCACTTATACAAGAGCCCTTAAAACTTCTGCCTGAAAGTGACATGCCATTCCACCTTGCACTTAATTACCCAGAGCGTCACACATTACTAGTGACTGCAAAGAGGGGAGAGGATACAGCCCTACAGGTCGGTATGTGCAAGGAGAAGCAAGGACGCACTTGTGAACAGCACCACTGACCTCCACAGCCCTGAGGATGTCCATTAGGACCACCTGGAGGGGGAGCAGCAGTTCCCCTAAAGAGTTGTTGTTGTTAGTTGCCTCGAAGCCGGTCCCTGACTCACAGTGACCCCATGCACGACGGAATGAAATGCTGCCCGGTCCTGCACCATCCCCATAGTCGGTTGCAGATTAGACCGTTGGGAGCCACGGTGTTTTCATTGCCTGATTTTCAAAAGCAGATCGCCAAGCCTTTCTTCCTCATCCTTCTTGGTCTGGAAGCTCTGCTGAAACCTGTTCAGCATCATAGCGACATGCAAGCCTCCAGCGACATGTGGTGGCTGCACACGAGGTGCCTTGGCTGGGGATTGAATCTGGGTCTCCCATGTGGAGGGTGAGAACTCTACCACTGAAGCACCTGTGTCTCCTGCCCTCCCCTAAGGAGACACGCACAATTCTCAGGAGAGGGAAACGGTGTAGAGTAGGCAGAACACAGAAGCTGCCTAGAGCACCACGCTGGGACTTCACATCTATTCATGTTAGCACCCAGTGAAACCACTGCTCAAATACACTGAAGAGACCACCCCAGACATATATTCCAAGAAAAAATAAGAGTTTGAGGAATTTTTTTCTTTTGTTGTTTCCCCACCTTCATCTGGGTGAGTAAATCTCTACATTTTCCAGCTTATCTTCTCATTTTTTTCTTTAATCTTTTATATAAATTTCAAAATCCTAATCACTGTTCATTGGTTATCATCCAAATTATTACAGTGAAAGTTCCAGTGAGCTTAATAATTACCCAAGCTCCAATGACAAAAGACGTGTATATTCTTCTTTCTTTTTTAAGGCCACATATTTCCTCTTTCTGTTAATTTGGAATTTTAACAGACATTTGGAAGTTGATGATCAAGCTGGGTTGTTAGAATAATATTAGAATATTTCTTGCAAACTAGACCCCCACAGTCTTACATTCCAAATAGCACTCTGTTTGAAGTATAGTGTCATTCATACAACAAAGTCAATTCCAGGAAAATGGCTAAAAAAATTTCTTTTTCTTAAGTCAATTATTTTTTGCCAATGATTTCTACACCCCCTCCCTCCAAAAAGAAATGATAAATAAAAACCTAAGAAAACTCCATAGAGACAGAAAGTAAGTTGGTGGTTGCCAGGGGCGGAGGGAAGGGCATGGGGTGTGACTGCTGATGGGTGCGGGGTTCTTTCTGGCCTGATGAGAACGTTCTGGAACTAGACAGTGGTGATGGTTGCACAGCTTGGTGAATGCACTGAGAACCACGGCAATGCACACTTCAAGAGGGTGAATTTTATGGTATGTGAATAACAGCTCAATAAAAAACATCTAAGGAAATTCTCCAAGCAATCCACTTAAAATTTCCCAACAACTACAGCCGTGGTTCTCAAATGGGGGGAGAGGGGAGGGGTTTTGACCCCGAGGACACTGGAAATGTCTGGAGACATTGTTGGTCCTCACGGCTGGGAGAGGGCTGCTGCTGGCGCCGAGGGCGGAAGAGAAGCTCCGAGTGCAGGGTTAAAGGATGCCTTGACCAGCGCAGGCTGGACTTCCAAGGCCTCCAGCAATGGCTGGCTGCGGGAGCTTTCCCTGAGCTGTCCCTTGGATGTGCTTCTCAGATGAACTCTGAGATCACCTTGTTGCTCACGCAGACCACAGAAACTTCACCCACGACGGAAGTTTTCCAGATTCCAGCACTTGCTTTTTGCCCTGGTCACCTCACTATTTGCAAGGTTTAAAGGATGCAGTGGCACAGTGTTTAGGAGCTCGGCTGCTAACCAAAAGGTCGGCAGTTCGAATCCACCAGCCGCTCCTTGAAGCCCTATGCAGCAGTTCTACTCTGTCCTATAGAGTCGCAATGAGTCAGAATTGACTCGACGGCAATGGGTTACGGGGTTAAAGGGACGGCAGTGGGTTACGGGGTTAAAGGCTGCAGTAGGGCGCAGGGGTGATTCAGTGGTAAAAATCTCACTTCCCATACGAGAGACCCAGATTCGATTCCCGGCCGATGCACCTCATGCTCAGCGACCACCTGTCTGTCAGCTGTGATGCTGAACACGTTTCAGTGAAGCTTCCAGACTAAGACAGACTAGGAGGAATGCCTGGTGATCTACTTCCAAAAACCAGGCAATGAAAACCCTACGCATCATGACGGTCTGATCCACAACTGATCATGTGGCTGATGCAGGACCAGGCAGCGTCTCCTTCCATTGTGCATGGGTCGCCATGAGGCGGGGGCCGAATCAACCGCAGCGAATGAGAACAACGAAGGCTGTGGGCTTGACTTGACCAGAGGGAGGCAGTCTCATCTGTATACTCATCGCTGTCGAGTCGACTCCAGCTCATGGTGACCCTAGAGGATAGAGTACATCTGCCCCATCGGGTTTCCAAGACTGTTTAATATTTATGGAAGCAGACTGCCACATCTTTCTCCCGAGGAGCGACTAGTGGGTTGGAGTTGCCGACCTTTCAGTTAGCAGCTGAGCGCTTAACCACTGTGCCACCAGGGCTCCTTAGTCTCATTTATACAACCAACCAACCAACCCATTACCATCGAGTCACTTCCAACTCAGCAACTCTATAGGACAGAGCAGAATGGCCTGATAAGGTTTCCAAGGAGCGGCTGGTGGATCCTAACTACCGACCTTCTGGTTAGTAGCCAAGCTCTGAACCACTGCACCACCAGAGCCGGGGAATGACCTGGAGTCCCTGGGTGGTATAAACGGTTAACGCGCTCGGCTACTAAACAGAAAGGTTGGAGGTTTGAGTCTACCCAGGTGTGCCTCAGAAGAAAGGCCTGGTGATTGATCTACTTCCCAAAACTCAGCCATTGAAAACCCTATGGAGCATAGTTCTACTCTGGCACACATGGGGTGGCCATGAGTTGGAGTCAACTTGGTGGCAGCTGATGGTGGTAGAAAGAGTCTAGAAAAATTTGGCACCAAGACCCGATGAAGGGGGCAGCCACCTAGACCACTCTTCAGTGGGGCTGACTTCCTTGTATGCTAATCCCTCATTCACTGTTCTCAAATGTCCCACTGCGTTTACATGGCTGCAAAGATTGCCTTTGTTCCTTCCCTTCCTTTAGATTTGCCCTTTCAAAATTTCAGGAAGTCATCCTTCCACCTCTTCCGGAAGCCCTGCTTCCATGTTACAGGCCAGGGGATGCAATCAGGAGATTCAAACCCTGGACAGAAAAGGCCGCAGGTGCTGGATATGCTGACCCGCTTGCATCTGCACCCTGGGCCAGTCTGCCCAAGTACATGTGTGCGAGGGAATCTTAGTAAAACACAGGTGAACCTTTAAAAATGTCATCAGTTATGCATTCATTTTAATGTTTAGCAGGAAAAATACAATCGGCATATAAAACAGTGACTTTCATGGAAATGACTGTTGAGGGCAAAGCTCAGATTGAAAGAAAGCAGCACTGTTATTAAGTAGACAGTAGTACAGACAATACTAACACATGGCAAACATTACTGGAGAATCATCGGAAAGACTGCAATTAGAAAACACTGATTTAAGAGTTACAAGCAATTTTCTGCCTTTGAAGATGCGAGCTTAAACACAGCTCTTCGACATACTTCCTTTCTTTCAGAAAACTCTGCAAAATGAGTTTTATGAATTTGTGTGTGTGTGTTCAGCTGAACCCCTAAAAACCAACAGCCCTTTGTTTTTGGAGGAAACTGAAGTTACCACTAAGCTGAACTAAGACGCTAAATGTTTTGTTTAGTCATGCAAATAGTGCAGTCACAGGACAGTGTACCTGGGGCGGGAGGCAGGGGAAAGGGGCGTTTTGTTTGGGGGGCATTGGATTTATGTTAATGGTGGTGGGATGATTTGGAAAAGGTAGTGAGAATGGTCGCACAACTTGAAAAATGTGATCAGTGTCACTGAACGGTACATGCAGAAATTGTTGAGATGACGCGTTTCTCTGTGTATATTCTCAACACACACACACAGACACACAAATCCCAGTCACCTTACACCAATGTTCACTGCAGCACTATTCACAATAGCCAAAAGGTGGAAACAACTGAAATGTCCATCAGCAGATAAATGGATAAACACAATGTGGTACATCTCTGCGACGGAACATTACTCACCGATGCAGAGAAATGACATTCTGGTACATACACTACAACATGGATGAACCTTGAAAACGTCATGCTGAGCGAGGTAAGTCAGACACGAAGCGACACTGTATGACCCCACTCATATCAAACAGGCAAATGTACAGAGACCAAGGAGTCCTTGGTGGCACAAAGAGTCCATGTGCTCGGCTGCCAACGGAAAGGTGGGTGGTTTGAGTCCACCCAAAGGTGCCTCAGAAGAAAGGCCTGGTGATCTACTTCCAAAAAATCAGCCATTGAAACCCTACAGTGCACAGTTCTACTGAGACACACGTGGGGTCGCCATGAGTCGGAGCCGACACAATGTCAACTTTTTTTAAATTCTGGTTTTGTAAGAGATTGTCCTTATTTGCAGAAGTGGATTATCCAATAGGCAAGGTAAGCATGGTGCATACCTTGCTTACTTAGATCATCTGTAGTGAGCAATTTCACATTTTTTCACCACATCAAAGATTCTGCTTCTAGATATGGCTAGCATTTGTCTCCCTCCCAACCCCACGGCACCATCTTACAGAATCAAAGCCTCTTATCAAATTTCCAATTCCTGACAGGGACGGATCACCCAGTGAGCACGGTATGCATGGGCTTACTTGTGCTTACTCACTAATTGGTAGTGAACAATTTCACTACAGATGATCTGGTAAGCAAGGTAAGCATTGTGCTTACCTTGCCTATTGGATAATCTGCCCCTACTTGCTTGCAGGAAACACAAACCAAATATTCCGGAGTGAGGGCATCTATTCGGCAACTTATTCTGAAATGGCCAGAAGGAAACAAGTCCTATGCACTTGTCCTTGAAACTTTTCTACACATTTGAGATCATTTCAACATATAAATAACCACAAAAAATGCCCAGCCATTTCTCACTGTGTGTAAGTGCTATTTATTTATAACAGGAGGAGACAGAATCCAACTCAGGTGGTTCAAGTGCCTTCAGTGAAGGAACTGTTTTTTGGTGCCATCAAGTCGATTTCTACTCATGATGACCCCATGTCACAGAGCAGAACTGCTCCACAGGGTTTCCTAGGCTGTAATCTCTACAGGAGGATGTGGTCAGGTCGTTCTCCTACAGAGCCTCTGGGTGGGTTTGAACTGCCAACCTTTCAGATAGAAGCTGAGTTCTTAACTCTTTGTGCCACCAGGGCTCCCTAATAAAAGGACTACTCATCCAGGAAACAAAAAGGAGATGCTAGGTGCCTACAGACAAGAAACAGTGGGACATCATCCTCATCTGAAGAGGCCAGAGGAGGAGGGAGGGTTATTCAAGTACAGTGAGAAGTGGCATCTGGGATGGGGGCTACCTGACCGAAGCCATTGTCACCATCAGGGAGGGGCTTTGGCACAGTCATAAATATGACCCAGAGCAGGGAAGGAGCAGGGAGTAAATACCCCAGCCTCTCCTTTCTACAGCCCTCCGATCTCCCACCAGTGCCTCCCATTGTTGGCCAACTCCCAACAGAATCTAACTGGCATGGGAACCAACAGTGCCTCCCACTGGCCAACTCCCAACAGAATCCAACTGGCATGGGAACCAGCAGTGCCTCCCACTGGCCAACTCTCAATGGACTCCACCTAGCATAGGAATCAGCAGTGCCTCCCATTCGCCAACTCCCAATGGACTCCACCTGGCATAGGAACCAGCAGTGCCTCCCATTGGCCAACTCCCAATGGACTCCAACTGGCATGGGAACCAGCAAT
>NW_004444067.1:4554613-4566856 GCF_000243295.1 Trichechus manatus latirostris | reverse complement strand
CAATGGACTCCAGTTGGCATGGGAACCAGCAGTTGCCATTTACAGACTCAGCCTCCTGGGGCACAGGGCAGGGTGGAGAAGACTGGAGAATATATTTGGGGGGTATAGACAAACGGAATAAAAAAGCCAAACATCCATTAGCCATTTGACCCTCCCCCCACTTTTTAAAAAATATTTTATCATGTTTTTTATGTATGTTTACATAGCAGTTTAGGTTCCCTTTCAAAAATTTCTACACACATTGTTCAGTGACATTGGTGACATTTTTCACAACGGGTGAACATTCTCATTATTTCAGTTCTGATTGTTCTGTTTCATCTGACCCTTTTCAATAGCTCTATGAGACCAGTTTTCCTAATCCCATTGTACAGGCACAGAAACCGAGGCTCAGTGGCACTAAGCAGCTTGCCCATGTTTTCATAACGAAGCAGGAATTTGAACCCCAAGTCTTGTTCTTGCCTCCCAAATGGGACCTATCAGGCGAGGCAGGGGGCCTGACTTCCTGAAACCACTTGTGTTTTGAGCTGACTGGGTCTCTTCCGGAGCCCTGGTGGCATAGAGGTTAAGCGCTAAGGCTGTTAACCAAAACGTCAGCAGTTGGAATCCCCCAGCCGCTCCTTGGAAACCTTATGGGGCAGTTCTACTCTGTCCTGTAGAGTCGCTATGAGTCGACGGCAATGGGTTTTTCGGGTTCTCTTCCAACCAGTTCTCAGGTCCATCTCTTGCATGGTCTTATTTTGCCTCTGACATTGAAGACAGAGCCTGGCTGACAAGCAAGTGATGGATGATGTTTGCTTATCCTTCGCTCAGGCAAGTCTGACACAAACTCAGGTAGGGAAAACCCATCTTCCTGCTGCCTCCTGCCCATACCTACTAACTCAGGTAGGTTTCTGGGGACGAAAAAGATACGACTTGTAGGCAGTGTTGCTCTGACTCCTGAGACTGCTTGTGTGGGGACATTTAGTGTTTATTTCTGACCCCAACCGCTCACCCTTTTTTTTTGCAACAACACCCCAATTTTCCTCTGCACCCCACTTTCGGCCCTCATGCTCCACCAGAAGTTCCTGGCCTTATAATTAGAGCACATCATATTCCACTGACCAGCTTGGTTGGTTCCGAGATGGGCACATGAACCAAACAGAGCCAATGGGACCCAGTATAAGCTTTGCTGAGGTTACTGGGAGAGAGATGTTTGACCTGTCAAAGGTGAGAACATAGAACCACCCAGAGCCACCATTTGGAAACTAAAAATAAGCCAACACCCCAGCCCAATAGGCAAAGCAGAGAACTAAAAGAACAAGTCCTGGTGGCATACTGAACACTTGGACCAAGCCACGTCTGAGGTCTAATTTTAGAACATTTTTATCATCCCCAAAAGAAACCCTGTACCCATTAGCAGTCACTTGTCACTGTTCTGGTAATTCTGACATTCATTTGCTAAGATAAAGTCCCATTCCAAGATGTTTTCCACTGTTGACAGTGAAATTCTGGTCTCTGTTTTAAGTTGATTCATTTCATGGGGCTCTTTCTGGGAACCCATGATTCTCAAAAAAGGAGCATCTCCTGCAGCTCACCAGAGAGATACAGGCGGGGGCTTCAGAGAGGCCGGGTCACTTGGCTGGAGTGACTGATAGAGAGATGAGGCCCCAGCTGTTGGTGTTAGGTGCCATCGAGTCAGTTCTGACTCACAGCGACTCTATGTGCAACAGAATGAAACACTGCCCAGTCCTACGCTATTCTCACAATCATTGCTACGTTTGAGCCCATTGTCGTAGCCACTGTGTCAATCCACCTCGTTGAGGGTCTTCCTTCTCTTTCGCTGACCTTCTACTTTAAGAAGCATGATGTCCTGCTCCAGCGACTGGTCCCTCCTGATAACATGTGCAAAGTACATGAGACGAAGTCTCACCATCCTCGCTTCTAAGGAGCATTCTGGCTGTACTTCTTCCTACCCCCGTTAGAAGCCCCTTATGAAATGGTGGCCATCTAAACACTTCTAGCACGTAAATTTTACTCCCCTGTTTTTCTGAGCTATGAAGAGCTAACAGAGTGGAAACAAGACTTACTGGATCCATTGGGACTGGAGGAACCCCCAAAACTAATGCCCGGAAATAATCTTTAAACCTTGAACCGAAAGTATCCCATGAAGCTGTTGTTAAACTAAAGAACAGTTTAGCCCAATTAATAACGAATGTTTGCCTCGAGCAGTGTGCTCTTACAAAGAATTCTCTAGAGGAGTTCAAGCTGACAAAGTTAGGCTAAAGCACAGGTGAGAACTTCAAGGGGCAGACAGTATAAATTAATGATGGAACAATGTGGGCAGAGACAGAATGCTGTCACAGTGTGAGGTGTGTAACCAGTGTCACTGAACTGTTCAGGCAGAAACTGTGTACGGATGTATGGTTGTGTATATTTCCACTGAAAATAAATAAAACGTTAAAAAAAGGAAAGATCATGAACACAAAACAGAACTAATAGACGAGCTCAGAACGAAATACACGCACACACAGGTACACACACACAAAGAACGAAATGCAGATCATATGGGAAGCCAAAGACAGAACTGAGGCATTTATGCATTCATTCACTCATTAAATATTAAAATGGCAAAAATGGTTTGCCCTCGACTACCACCTAAAGGTTAGCGGTTTGAAACCACCTGGCAGTGTTGCAGAAGAAAGGCCTGGCAATCTGCTTCCATAAAGATTACAGCCAAGAAAACCCTATCAGGCAGTTCCACTCTAACACATGGGGTCACCATGAGTTGGAGTTGACTCAATGATAACTGTTTTTTGTTTTTGTTTTTTAAATAATGTGTGTCAGGTGCTAGGGTCAGGAACCAAGAAAACAGACATATTCAACAGAGAACAAAATAGACAAAAAAAATCTCTGCATTCACAGAGCTGAAATTCTACTGGAGGGAAAAACAGATAAACAAATCAATCAAATCTATGGTATATCAGGAGGTGCTAAGTGCAAAGGGAAACAATGAAATAGGGAGGGGCCTAGAAAGCGCTGGGACAAAGAAGACCGGGTGGCACAGCCAAGGAAGACTGTGGTGAGAAGGCAGCATTCAGTGGAGATCTGAAGAAGGGGAGTGTGAGCCCTGTGGGTATCCTGAGGATAGAGCGGGCATGTGCAAAGGCCCTGTGGTGGGAATCTCCGTGGGGTGGTGGGGACCAACAGGGAGGTGAAAGTGACGGGAGCGGAGTGTGTGTCAGAGAAGAGGGAGATTGGAGATGAGGTCAGAATGGTGGGGGGTGGGGGTGGAGCAAGGACCACGCAGCACTTTGCAGACCATTGTAAGGGCTGTGGTTTTAGCTCTGAATTGGGTGTGAGCCTCTGGAGGGTTCTGAGCAGGGGACGGCATGATCCGACTGCTGGTCAACAAGAGACTGAACAGGGGCCTCTCCAGCCAAGACCCAGCTGGTGTCTCCTACATATGATGGAATGTCTGGTCTCCCGTTGGTGTTCTGGAAGAAAGGAAAGGCTGACTCTACAGGATGCATGACAAGTCAATAAGAAAGTGACAGTACCAAACCCTTAGCAATGAGTGTGCCTGGAGAATACGAGGTGAAGACTTTTGAGAGAGAAATACAATCCCCTGTGCCTGAGACCAAATCTCTAAAGACACCTCAGCCCCTGGGGATCAGTGAGAAACTGGCATTTGCAGACTGTCCCTGCCCCTTTAATGGGGAAGCAGACCCCCCCAGAACACACGTGTGACCTCCCGGCCAAAACCACTGATTGCAGCTACCTTCATGACATCCAGAGGGGCTGGGGGTCAGGTCCAAGGGCCAAGCTATGGTCACCAGCGGCGGGGAGTGGCCGATTCCAGCAAGGAAATGGCATTTTGTTAATAGGACATGAGCACAACAGATGAAAATGCTGAGTTTGAAGGCAACTGAGAAAAGTCTGCTCTCTGAGCCCATTCACTGCTTAGAGTTAAAAAGGGGAACATAAAGGAAATGGTGACCTGGGGCTGTGTACTGACCCAAAAGATTTAAAGAAGCAGAAAAAAACAGTGCATTTCCCCTGAAGAAGCAGAGAAGATGGAACAGAGCTGGAGCAGTACAAATACCCCCCAAATGGAGACTTCCCCCAGGATTTTTTCTTATAAATGAGGATAGCAGAGAGGGAGACCTTTTGGGGTTGCTTTAGGTGCCTGGGTGGTGCAAATGATTAATGCATTCTGCTGCTAACCAAAAGGCTGGAGGTTCGAGTCAACTCAGAGACGTCTCAGAAGAAAGGCCTGGCAACCTACTTTTGAAAAATCAGCACTGAAACCCAATGGAGTACAATTCTACTCTGACAAACACGGGGTCCCATGAGTTGGGGACGACCGGGAGGCACTTGGTTTTTAGGTTCCTAAGGTGTTAGATCTTAGAGGTCTGTAGGAACTCAACCTACAGGCCATAAAGACTAGGTGAGCACCTCAAGGAGAAGGTTGGATTTCTGGTCGCAAGAAGGGATCAGCAATAGGAGATGTTACTATGATGGTGTCTGGTCCGCAGGAGGAACTGGACGGATGTTTACTGAATAAATGAATGGATGGATGGATGAATGAATGAATGCCAAATCAAACAGAAGACAAGGCCACCCTGAACTGGAGACATGTTTGGAGGTGGAGAAGGCCGTGATGTCTTGGATGCAGCTGTGTGTATGTGACTGAAGCAAGCCGGGCTGCAGTCCTGGGCCTCCAGCCTCCCCGTGAACAGGAGCCAGCCAAGTGACCTTTGGTTTCCTTCCTTGTGTTTATTAGGTTGGTTGGATGGGTTTTGCCTGCTCCACATCCAATCCCCTTTTTCTGATATAACCTGATCTGTCTTTGGGGCACCATTCCTTCCACACTCCTTGTCCAAGTGGTTTGGGTGGAGATGACCTCACCCCCAGGCTCCAGGGACCAGTGTGTCGCAGACCTGACCAATCAGAAAATTCTATTCCCTCTACTCACCGGGACTGGTTCTGGGTTGGGCCAGAGAATCAAGTCAGTCCCATGAGAGTCGGCCCTGCAGCTTCTCCTACAATTATTTGGGAAGTCACTTTGTTGGATATGCTATGTGGAGAGCATGCAGGCTTAAGAGCTGCTGGTAACAATGATGACCGCCCAAAAATGAAGCCAACACAGAGGACAGCAGAGCCAAGACATGGAGAGAAACTGTCTAATGGCATTGCCTGATTGCCTGGATCCAGCACCACCTGAAGTCCACCTTAGACTTTTCAGTGACCTGAGCTAATACATCCTTTTTTTGCTTACATATCATTTGCTTAAGCTAGGTTTTTCAGCATTTGCAACTAAAAGAGTTCTGACGAATAAGACGAGTATTTGCTGCATCTTCACAGGATGCTTTCATCAGGCAGGTGGGAGAAAAAATTCTAGTACCTCAAGCACAGCCCCATCATTTCCAATGGAGACAAGGCACTGAGTCCAGTGTCCATCCTGGTTATGGTATGAGTGAGCTTCTTACTTCTTACGCTGGCTTAAATGCACCACTAAGCTGGAGCTCAGTGATAAGACCAGAACTCGCCATTTGTGGAGGAGGAGGGGCACTTACCTTCAAGTTCCTTTGTTTATTTTGAGAACAGAAGAATCCCTCATTGCCTCAAAGACTTGCTAATCAAGCACCACGTGCCTAAGTGGCTACTGCTATATCCACATTTCTACAGCATCTTCAGTCCAGGGGGACAGTGAGGAAACACAGCCGAGAGCAAACATTATAATTAAGGGGCCAGAGGGACTGATTGAGCAAGAAAGATAAAAAGAGTCAGCTGCAGAGTTGGGGAAAAAAAATATCACTGAGTGGAGACATGGGGGCTGCCTTGGACGGTTCTGCGGACTCCAGGGAACCAGAGGGAGACAGGGTGCTTAAGACAGTATCAAGAGTATGATTAAGCTAAGCTAAACGGAATTACATCTAAGCTGTATTTAAGCCTGAAGTACGTAAAGGGATGTCTTGGAATATAAATCCCTGGCTATCTGTTTAAAAAAAAAAGAGAAAACCCTTTGTTGTCGAGTCAGTTCCAGCTCATAGCAACCCTGTAGGACAGAGTAGAATGGCCCCACAGGGTTTCCAAGGAGTGGCTGGTGGATTCCAATGGCCAGCCTTTTGGTTAGCAGCCAAGCTCTTAACCACTCCGCCACCAGGCTCCAGCTATGTGTTTAGGTCTATAATAAATGGACAGCTCACACTTGACCAGCTTTCTTACTCCTTGATATTGTCAAATGCACTCTTTTTATATTATTCTCCATTATATACATATACGTGTGTATATATAGATGCATGTATATATGTGTGTGCACTTGTGGTTTCTATTACTCCATTGTGTGATTCTTCTTCTCTATAGCTTTAATAATAACACAGTTAACAACGGTTGTGATTTATGGAAGAGTCCCTGGGTGGTGCAAATGGTTAACACGTTTGGCTACTCACCAAAAGGTTGGAGGTTTGAGTCCACCCAGAGGTGCCTCGGAAGAAATGCCTGGCAATACACTTCTGAAAAATCAGTCACTGAAACCCTATGGAGCAAAGTTCTACTCTGACATACGTGGTGTCACCATGAGTAGGAGTTGACTTGACAGCAACTGGTTTATGATTTGTTGAACTTGGACTATGTCCCAAGCCTTACTGTGCTAAGTATCTTAAGCCCATTTTTTCACTAAATGTCCTCAACAACGTTGTAAACCTTCCTCCCCTCAAAAAAGTTGCCATTGAGTCGATTCCAACTCATAGTGACCCTAAAGGACAGAGTAACTGCCCCACAGGGTTTCCAAGAAGTGGCTGGTGGATTTGAATGGCCAACCTCTTGGTTAGCAGCTGAGCTCTTAACCATTGTGCCACCAGGACTCCCAACAATGTTATAAAGTAGGTATGATTTCCCCACTTTATAGAATAAAAACTGAGGCTCGGAAGAGTTGTCATTTGCTCTGGGTTTCCTGACACATGCTAGCAGGGTGGGCGTCTGTTAATTTTGCATCCAGCATCCATCCCACCTGCTTTTGGAAAGAGCTCTTCAATTTTGCTTTGGAAGGGGTACCCTTTCCTACCGAACACAAAATGGCAGGACTGTCAATCTGACTGTCTTTCTGTCTTTTAGACAAAGATGAGCACAGGCACCCCATCCTCACACCTGGCTGCACCTCAGAGTCACCTGCCGGTCAGTTCACCAAGAAGACAGACATGACAATCCTCAATGCGTATGCACCTAAAAACGGTGCTTCAAAACATATGAGGCAAAAGCCGAGAGAACTGAAATGAAAAACAGACAAACCTACAACTTAGTTGGAGACTTTGGCTCTGTGTCTCAGTAACTGACAAACAGACAGAAATCAGTAAGGATACAGAAGACCGGGGCAGCACTATAGACACGCAGAGAACTTTCATGATCTTGGGTTAGGCAAAGATTTCTTAGGTGTGACACCAAAAGCACAATCCCTTCGAGAAAACAAAAATTATTAAATTAAAACCTCTGCTCATCCAGAGACACATAATGGGAGAATACTTCTATATAAATATGTCTGATAAAGGACTTGTTTCCAGAATACATAAAGCTTCCTCAAATAGTAATAATTGGAAAACGAACAACAGATTAAAAGTGGGCAAAAGTTTGAAAAAGACCCTTTACCAAAGAAGATATAAAGATGGCAAGTAGGTACAGGAAAGAGGAAGTTCAACAATATTACATGAAGGTGCAAAATGAAGCCTCAATGAAAATCACTACCCGCCTATCAGAATACCAAAACAAATCAAACAAAACAAAATGGATACTAACAAGGGCTGCCAAAGAGAGAACAACTGAAACTCTGACACATCGTAGCTTCTTACAAAGTTATACACGCACTAGCCATACCACCTAGCAATTTCATGTCCTAGAGACTTACCCAAGAGAAATAAAACATAGGTTCACACAAAAACCTGTTTGTGAATATTCATGGTGACTTTTTTCACAATCGCCCAAACGGGAAATAATCCAAATGCCCCTCTACTGGGAAATTAGTAAACCAGTGGTGGTGTACCCGTTCAATGGAATACTATTCAGCAACAAAAAGGACAACGTTACTGATACGTGAGCAAACATCAAATGCGTCACGCTAAGCGGAAGTTAGCGGGTTTACTCTGCATGACCTCATCTACACAGCATTAGGAAGAAGGCAAAACCATCGGGACAGAAAACACATTAGTGGCTGCCAGAGGCTAATGGTAGGGGACGGACGTGGCTATAAGGCATGGAGAAATTTTGACGGCTGACAGAAATGTTCTATGCTCTAATTCCGGGGAGGAGTGTTTACGTAACCATGTGCATTTGTCAAAATTCATAGAACTGTACAATAAAGACAGTAATTTTTTCTGTATAAAAATTACACCTTAACAAATCTTAATAAAGTACACCTTTAAAGAAAGCTTTTTTAAAAGCTTTTTAACAAAAAGTAGATTGTTATAAAAGTAGTCTCTAAAGCAGACTTTTCATTTTATTCCATTAATTCAGTAGTATTCCCCTTCACCGACAATTAACATACCAAGGAATCAGTTTTATTAACCTTGCTTTTCATGACTATGGATGTCTGAAATATCTAATACATCCAAAGGCTCTGCTTTAACCTGTACTTCTGGAGGTGCTAACTACTATATAATTGAGAGTTCTGAGTTCAATCAACCTCATGATTGAGCTAACAGCGAACAGAGAGATGACCAAGAAGAGCTGGAAGGAAAAACTCAATCCCCAAGGGAAGGGTCAGGCAGACAGCATGGGAGGAAAGAGAGGACTCAAATAAACACCCCATCCAGAGAGGGGCACCCTATCAGCTTTGTCCCACTGTAGCCATATGGAAATGAGCACCCAAGGTTGGGCATCTCTGGGTGGTGCAAATGGTGAACATGCTCGGCTGTTAACTAAAAGGTCAGAGGTTCGAGTCCACCCAGAGGCACCTTGGAAGAAAGGCCTGGCAATCTACTTCTGAAAAATCAGCCACTGAATACCCTATGGAGCACAGGTCTACTCTGACACACCTGGGGTTGCCATGAGTTGGGATCTACTTGACGGCAACCAGTTAAAGCCTGGACAATCCAAAAGTTTTTGTTTTTCAAAATGCATTTGGTGGCCAAATGATCTACAGTGAAGTGGGGCTATTTTGGGTATTTATTGTCCTTTTTATGAAAATATTCATATATTTCACTGCGAAAATCACCAATGTGTACAACTATGTATAGAGTGCAATTGCAGACCCAGGTTGGGGATGTAATACAATGTATATAATATTGATATCATATTAATGATATATAAAATATATATTGTTGTTGATGTGTGCCGCCAAGTCAATTCTGACTCACAGTGACCCTACATGACATAGCAGAACTGCCCTATAGGGTTTCCTAGGCTGTAATCTTTATGGGAGCTGATCACCAGGTCTTTCTCCTGCTGAACAGCTAGTGGGTTCAAACCACTGATCTTTCCGTTAGCAGTGGAGCACTTAACCATTGTGCCACCAGAGCTCCTTTATAACATACATATACAGTAATAATATACTACATTAACAATACTATATAGTATAAAATCTATGCATATAACCCTGTGTTACTATTGTCTATCTTTTAATCCATCTACCCACATCAACATTTTAAAATCTGAATCTTGGAAGATGTCTGGCCCCACCGATTTCAGAAAAGGGATTATGGTCTTGTATAACCTTACCAGGGGTCTCCTATGTGAGTGGCAACCATCACTAAGCTCTCGAGAACATCTCAGCCCTCTGCCATCCTTCTACCTGCCCTATGCAGGCCAATTCATCTACCTCTACCTCAGCCTAAGTCTGAAATTTCAGGATAAGATTCCCTGTCCTATGTATGGAACCCGCCAAGAATAATTAAGTCTATGTCAAACCCTGATGAACTGCAAAGCCTCTAAATTCACAGTCAAAAATAAATATACAGTTGGTATTAAAAATTGATCAGTGGTTTCAAGAATTCCAGAAATCAGCACTCAAACCCTTGGATAGAAAAAAATTTGAATTTTTTTTTTAAGACAGCACATATTTGAGCAAGAGTTGAAAACATTCTTCTCTGTAAGAAATGTTCTGGAGCAAACCTTTTCCTCATGGGGGAACAGGGGAACCAAACGGGTGAGCTGCTGCTCTCCATCATGGGAAACACACACTGAAAATTGTTTTACAGAGAATGAAGGGTCGGCCCACATGCTGTCACACCGAGTGGTGAAAAGTGTCAACCAAACGCAAGGATGGGAAACCCCACCAAATCAAGCTAAGCAGGGGGCAGAGGCAGCTTGGGGGTCTAGACACAGATAATTATGGGGCAATAACCACTTTGCTCTGTACAGGGCAGCTTCGAAACTAGCCCCAGCTCCCCTTTCCAATCAAGTTGCTGTCCCCAGCCCCCTCTACATGGAAATTTGGAACAGCCACTACTTAAGTTAAATGGAAATCCTCTAAACAGAAAAATAAAAAGAATGTGAACTTCTAATTAAGAAAAGCTCTCTTTAAAAAAAAAATCAGAGTCCTCACCTGATTAAATCCTCCCAAGGACATGGGAGGGGGGCAACCTGAGTGAGGACTGACGTGTCGCCCTTTGCTCAAAATGACACCACCTCCCTTTACAAAGTGCTTTCTGTCCATTAAGTCATTTTACCATTTAAAAAAAAAAAAAAAACCGCTGTGAAGTCTGTTGGGAAGGGATTTCCGCATGGCTGCTTTACACTTGCGGAAACTGAGTTCTAGCAATGCAGAAACGATTGAACAGAGAGCTCAGAGCAGAATTCGGACACCAGATGCTCTTAAAACAGAAAAGGACCCCCCTCCACACACACACACACACACAGACCTCACCCCCATCTCTCCCTACACACTCTTGTTTACCTAGAGCTATATAACACAGACAGGGACCACTATTTAAAGCAACAGTTCCGTCTAGTTGCGCTGTCTGGGAACCGGCGCCCTCAAGAAGAGTAGATTTTTGTTTTGGAATTTCAGAAAGTGTGTAAAGACTTTAGGAAAGCAAAGGCTACTTTTTCGCATCCGAGCCCGAAGAGCTTCAGGCTGGAGGACGTAATGCTCATCGGGCTGGACTCGCAGCTTCTCTGCTCGGTGCCCAGGCGACGGGCGCGGCGCATTACGAAGGCGCAGAAGACACTTGTGCACACCTCGGTTTGCCCAAGCCGACCTGCACACCCTGCGTCCCGCCAGGCGGCAGAAAAGCAGCCTTCTGGCTTGTTCTCCTCCGGGACCCGTAGCCCGGGACCTTAGGCCGCTGCTTTGGGCGCAGACCGGTCCCCGGTGGAGCCGAGACCGCGCTCGTGGCCATCCCGGCGCCGGTGCCCTGCGAGAAGGCGCGCGAGGCCGGCCGCTCCCGGCGAGGAGGCCGCTCCCCTCCAGCTCCCACTGTCGGCCTTGGCGCCGCGAGTCCGCGCAGCCCCTCGGATCCCGCACGCGTATCATAAAACGGGCACTGTCGTACCCGCGGTTGCCTTGGGTGCGCTCTGCGGTAGCGCACTTAAATGCTGAGACCCAGAGACAGCAGTCAGTCCCACTGCAGAGATGTGGAGACTGAGGGCGAGGACAGCGTTGCTGGGAAGCCCAGTCCACCGGGCGGAGCCCCGTCCAGCACCCGCCAACCTCACCGGGCCTAATCTGGGGTCCCCGGAGGAAGTCCCGGATTCCTGCAAACGGGGTCTCCAGTGCGCTGCGCTGTGGGCTCTCAGGACCCCCGTGTTTGGGAGAAAGAGGTGCAAGGGGCCGGGTCTCTCGTCCTGGACTCAAGCCCCACAGTTTGGGCCGAGGGTGAGGGCCCCTAGTTGGAAGGAAGGGGGCGCAAAGGACGGCTCCCTGCTCCTCGATTTCCAGGCCAACATCGCTGCGGGTGGAAGCGGCCTCCACGAAACTCGGGGACCGGGGACAAACATAGTGTCCCTCGGCCACGCCCCCTCCTCACTCCGGAACGGCACCTGGTCTGGGGTGGTCGGGTGGTCCCAGGCAGGGGACCCAGAAATCCTGGAGTCGCTGAATTTGCGGGGGCAGCTGTATCCTGCTGAGGCGCTCCGGGTGGGACCAGCGCCCGCCAAAGTCCCCCGACACCCGGGCCCG
Organism: Trichechus manatus latirostris; assembly: GCF_000243295.1. Classification (NCBI taxonomy): domain Eukaryota; kingdom Metazoa; phylum Chordata; class Mammalia; order Sirenia; family Trichechidae; genus Trichechus; species Trichechus manatus. The sequence goes on along the minus strand of NW_004444067.1, from coordinate 4,554,768 downwards.
GGGGACTTTCCAGGCCGGCGCCACAGGCGTCCGCGGTGCCTTACCTTTGCCGAGCAGCGCGCCTAGCACCAGGCTCAGTGCCCCGCACAGCGGCGCCCCCGGCCCGGGGGCCGCGCCTTCGGAGCGCATTCTGCGTCCCGGCGCTCAAGCCGCTC
>NW_004444067.1:4542370-4554282 GCF_000243295.1 Trichechus manatus latirostris | reverse complement strand
CCCGACCACGTCCCGCCCTGGCCACGCCCCCGCCGGACCCGCGGCCCGCCGCGTCCCGCGCCCCCTCAGCGCGCGGGAGGAGAGGGTGATCCAGGCCCGGGCGGGGCGCGGAGGAAGGAGATGCGGACGAGAGGGCAGGGTAGGCGGCGACGCCAGCTGGCGGCTCGTAGGCACCTCTGGAGCCGCTCCTCCCGCAGCCAGCCTCTGTATTGGTAGTTGGTGCCTTCCCGCCCTGCAGCGCAGGTTCTGGAGAGTTCTGTCCAAGGACCCATGACTCCAGATGGGGACAGTCCCTGCCCCTGGCCACCCTCCCGGGAACACTGCGGGCCAGTGGCCATCACTCCCCACTCCCCAACTTCAGGTCATCGCTGCTTTGAGGACCGGGGACATCTGGAATTCAAAGTCCCCAGCGGCTGATGGAGAAAGACCTCCCCGATGATAATTAAGTGGGGAAAGCAACGTGCAGAACTGCGTGCCCGAGTAGGATGTGTACAGATACATACAGACGTCTGTGTGCACACTTGTGTATGTAAAGGCACAACTTCACGGTGGTGTCTCTCGGAAGGGGACTGGGATGTCCGCGTGAAGGGTTCATTTTTCACTGTACACCCTTTTGTATTATTTGATCCCTCTCCATGTACTTGTAAAAACTATTATAAGGACAAAAATCCCCACAGACTTCCCCCTGCCGGAGCAGTTTCTCTGCAGAAGCCGACCAGGAAGCCCGGTGCTCCGTGCCCTACCTGGTCTCCGGCGTCTGCTCCCTCCTAGTTCCCTTCCCTCGTCGCTGTGGTCCCAGCGCTCCCCAGCGTGGGTACGGATGCTGGGCCTTACCTGCAGCGAGGCAGTCTGAGCACCTGAGGGCGGGGCCCTCACTCTCACTCGAGCGCCAGAGAGAAGGGGCGCTCCGCTCCGGAGCGACAGCGCCCCCAGCCGCCCCATCCCCAAACCCCCGAGGCAGCGCCGGGGTTGGGGGCGGGGGCTCGATGCCCAGCTGCTTCCCGATCCGGCCCAGCCCAGCCTGCTTCCTCCCTGGCTGGCTCCAGCCAACCTCAGAAAGGGAGCCCCAGGACCATGCCTCTTGACACCAGAGCTAGGAATTAATGTCAAAATAAAAGAAACAAATTCACCGATCGGATGAGAAGAACAAAAGTGAAAGATAAGAAGCAACTGCAAGTCGATTTCTAAGCCCCCATCTCAGTCCTGGGGAACAGGGACTGCGCACAAGGAGAAATTGGGGGGAGGGGCTTGAAGGGCTCTCCTCAGCAAGGGAGGCCTTCAGCCAGCTCCCTGGGGCTGCAGTCTCTGGACAGGGTGAGGGCCGCCCCCTGATTGCCTCAGTGGTTCCACTTACCTTCGATGAGGAGAAGGCAGCTGCGAAAACTCTTGTTGTTAGTCGCTGTCAAGCGGACTCCCACTCCCGGCAACCCCACGTGGACTTCATGTGTGCCAAGCGGAAGCGCTCTGCAGAGTCTTCAAGGCTCTAATCTCTCCAAGCAGATCAAGCGAGTCGCCAGGCCTGTCTTCCCAGGGCCTCTGGGTGGATTCAAGGGCCAATCTTTCTGCTTAACCGTTTGCACCACGCAGGAACCTGGGAAAACTCTAACCAGGACCAAAAGGTAACTATAAAATGTTGGTTCTGATTGGGCTAGATAATCAACCAAACCATTGCCCTGAGTTGATTCCAACTCATAGCGACCCTGTAGGACAGAGTAAAACTGCCCCACAGGGTTTCCAAGCGGTGGCTGGTGGATTCGAAGGGCCAGCCTTCTTTGGTTAGCAGCCTGAGCTCTTAACCACTGGCCACCAGGCCTCCCGATAGGTCTGGATAGCAGAGACCAATTTTTTAAATGGATTATGCAGATAATTGCCCAATTCTTCACTTCTTTCAAGTTGGTGTAGACACAGCCTTGGGGAGCAGCCATAAAGTAGACCTGGGCTCTTACAATGGAAGGGATATTTTCTTCTCTATTTTATTTTTTAGCCTGAAAGTCACTGGAGAATAAATATTTTTCATTTCAATGTTTCTAGCCTCCTACAATCAGTGAAAAATATAACAATTCCATATCCCAGCAGAGGGGTCGGGTCTGCTTCCCCCTCCCTTCCTCCTGTCAAATAATATGAATGAAAAAACGCCCCCGAATGTGCCCTTCAGCCCCTGCTCTTCTGGTTGAAGGCTCATCGTTTGTGCCCCCCACCCCCACTGTTTCTTTCCTTTTGGCACAGAAAATTGGCCTCCCTACTGCAGAGCCAAAGGCACATCCCGGTGGCGCAATGGCTAGCCGCTCAGCTGTTAACCGAAAGGCTGGAAGTTCAAACCCACCCAGTGACTCTGGTGATCTGCTTCCGTTAGAATCACAGCCTAGAAAACTGTAAGGGGCAGTTCTACTCTGTAACACGTGGGGTCGCTCTGAGTCTGAATCGACTCGATGGCACCTAGCAACCACCACAGATTGCGATTCCATGTCCCAAAAGGTGTGTGGGGTTGGGGGTGAACAACTACAGCCGAACCTGTGACAAACGTGAGAAAACCAAACAAGGAGAAGAGGGTCCTCCGTCAGGCAAGCCCGCGCCGCAGGACCCAGGGCATCCGCTGGCCGTCCATGTCCCTGAATCTTTACTCTGCATCTCGGAGAATCGTCTAGAAGAGGCTTCCCTTTCTAACATGAACAAAAGGAGACCCGGAGAATGGGTCCTTCTTTTCTACAAACCTCAGTTTAGGACTCCACTTAATCTATCACGTGACCTTCTAAAACTCAATCAAACAAGCATGCAAAGCCAAACATACAAATAAAAGGGATAATGTGTTCGGTTTATTATTTTAAGGTAAACTCACAAAAATGGAGGTGTGAACTTACTTAGAGGTTCAAGAGCTAATAAAGTTTCCTGTATTTATTTTTTTTAAGTCATGTATTATTTAACCCCAAAATTATTAATTCCTGGACTTAAATTACTTCCAGATGCTGCCCTGAATTTCATAACCAACATCAGAGACCTCTAATCTCTGCAAAGGCTCTTGCAAAACTCCCAACAGGCTGTGGGCACATGGAGGCAATTAACATGATTTATAGGAGAGACACGTCCTTAGGAAAGAGTGAACCTGCCGCTTCCACATGTGCCCCGGGCGACTGAGTCAAAGAGCAACTTCAGATTTCTGTTGTTCATGCTTAGCTTCCAAATACTTAATATCTCATAAAATGAGGGATGGACCTTGTGCGGTTAGCTCAGGCACGTCTTATGCAGTCCATCTCCCGACAGGGGGCCTGTGGGTACATGTTACTGAGAACATGGAAAAGAAGGGCTATTTGTTGGCCTCACAAGGCAGCTATGTCCATTCCACAGATGCAATACCAAGCCCTAAGGAGAATGCTTACTATTAGAGAAGGAAGGAAGGAAGAGAGGGAGGGAGCGAGGGAGGAAAGCAGGCAGGTGGAAAGATAAGCTTGTGTTTAGCACTATGCTGGCGTTCTCAGTGTTTAATCCTCACAACACTAATAGTACTATTGTCCTTCTTTGACATTGCATTCATTCTACAAGTATTTGTCAAGTACTGAGCCCTGGTGGCACAGTGGTTAAGAGCTCGATTGCTAACCAAAAAGTCAGCAGTTTAAACCCCCCAGCCACTCCTTGGAAACCCTATGTGGCAGTTCTACCCTGTCTTATAGGGTCGCTATGAGTCGAAATCGACTTGAAGGCAACAGGTTTGGTTTTTGGTTTTTTTTTGGGGGGGAGCTATTTGTTAGACCCAATTCTAGATCCTGGGATTCTACCAGTGAACAAAATAGACAAAGGTCCCGAGGGATTCATGGATCTTACATCTTAGTGGAGGAGACAGACTATAGAGAAATATACAAATCAATCCACCATATAAGATCGTGATGTTATGAATTAAAGCAAAACAGAATAAGAGGAAAGTCTGACCCTGGGGTGTGACTTTAGGGAGGCTGTGTAAAGTGACAGGGTGAGTGGGTGGATTTCTGGGAGTAGAGATTTTCAGAATGAGAGAACGGAGTGCAAAGTCTGTAACAGTAACAGTGATGATGCCTATGATGGTGATAATAACGACAATTAACACCTATTAAGGACTTGCTGATTACCCAATAATCCTGTTAACTACCCTATGAATATGTACTCTGGTTATTTTACTGACAAGGACACTGAAGCTCAAAGAGGGAAGGTGGCTTGTTGAAGATCACCCAGCTAGGAAGTCGCAGAACTAAGATTGGGTCTAGGCCATCTAGCATCAGAGTCCACGTTAGCAATCATTCATTAGACTGATTTGTGTTTAAGTGTGTGCTCCGGTGTGCCCAGGTGTGCTGACGTGTGCCCAGGTGTATGAGTAACCTGTGTTAGGTCACACTTGCTAGGTCATCTCTCTGTGTCAGGTCTCACTTTTTACACCTTTCTATTCTGAACGAAGGTAGAAGAATTATTCTTTTGTAACTTCCACTTAGCATTGCAGAACAGCCCCTGAGCCCCTTGTGTACTCTGGTGTCTCCACCTGAACTCAACCTGCAGGGAGATTAACACTTCATTTATTAAGAGGCTCAGCTTCCTCAGATAGCACGCAAGATGCAAGTGATTTTGGCTTGTTGAACAACTTTCAAGACTGATGCTCAAATCCCCACCAAAATCTGTTGATGTTGAGTCGATTCCAGCTCATGGCGATCCCATGTATTACTGGGTAGAACTGCTCCATAGGGGTTTCTTGGCTGTAATCTTTACAGAAGTAGATTGCCAGGCCTTTCTGCATCATCATCATCATAATATCTAACACATTATAGGGGACCTGGTGGCACAGTGGTTAAGCGTTTGGCTGGTAATCAAAAGGTCATCAGTTCAAATTCACCAGCCACTCCTTGGAAACCCTATGGGGCAATTCTATTCTGTCCTATAGGGTCGCTATGAGTTGGAATCGACTCCAAGGCAATGGGTTTGTTTGTTTGTTTTTTGATAGAGAACTTACTATGTACCAGGCACTATCTTAAATGCTTTGAGAGGTGTCAAGTAATTTAACCCTCATGAGAATTCTTGGATGTTACCATTGTTATCAACCACATTTAGAGATGTAGAAGGGAGCCGTGATGGCACAGTGGTTAAGAGCCATGGCTGCTAACCAAAAGGTCAGCAGTTCAAATCCCCAGCCACTCCTTGGAAACCCTATGGGCAGTTCTACTCTGTCCTATAGGGTCACTATGAGTTGGAATCGACTTGATGACAATGGTTTTTTTTTTTTTAGAGATGAGGAAATTGAGATGCAGAGTTTAGGTAACTTATCCAAGACCACACAGCTAGTAATTGTCAGATCTGGGGTTCAAACCTATAGAATCTCTGCTATAAATAATTATAAGACTTTAATATGCATACAAATCACCTAGGGAACTTGTTAAAAATGTGGATTCTGAACAGTAGATCAGGGGTGCAGGCCCATTACTCTGCATTTTTAACAAGCTCTCAGATGATGTTGGGGCTGTGAGTCAGAGAATCACCCTCTGAGTAGTGATGCCTTAAATCATTACCCTATTCTGCTCTCTGCATACTTATCCAAAGTCATATTATTCAAACTATATTTATCTGAAACCCTCATGAAAGTTAAATTCTTCCCTGCTTCTCAACTCAAAGAATAATAAACATGTGCAGTGCATTCCATCATTCCAGGAGAACCAGGAGATTGATTAGCGTGTCGTGAGGTCAGTGTATGACGTTTATGTAATACACACCTCTCAACAAACCCAGTGCTGGAGTGGGGAGGCAAGGTGGTTGGGTTTGGTCAAGGTGGCAGCTGCTCCATCATCCTGGGTCCCTGAGTGACCCTGTGAGCAGAGTGCCCTGCCAGCCAGCAATGGGCACAAAAATGGAATGAGAGATGAATGTTTGCTGTTTTAAGCCACTGACATTTTGGGGATGTTTGTTACTGCACCATAACATAACCCGTCCTCACTGAAACATCCAGGCATTCAGATTCACTGCATGATTCACTCATCAGCTGTGACGCTATTTCATTTGGATTACCAGGTCCTCCTTACAGGAATAAGATACTCTCCATGGCTAGTCATTTTTTTAGTTCAGTAAGTCATGTTGAGTGGTTACTATAGACAAGCACTGTTCTAAGTTCTTGCCCTCAGAGAGCCTAATAAAGATCAAACCAGTTGCTGTTGAGTCAATTCCAAGTCATGGCAACCCCATGTGTTTCAGAGAACTGTGAACTGTGCTCCATAGGGTCTTCAATGGCTGTGATTTTTTGGAAGCTGATCACCAGACCTTATAGGGGAGAGGATATGCATGCATAAGTATCTCAATAAGCGTCAGAAAATAGGCACAAATTCAATGTTACAAGACCCAGGAGAACATAAGAATGACTTCATTGCCTATCTCCACTCCACCTGCACTGACCTTATTTCTGTTCCCTGGACAGGATGTGCTCATTTCTCCCTTCAGAGACTGTGCACTTACTGTTCCCTCTGCCGGAGACAGTCTTCTTCCCATTTCCCTTTCCACTTAGATGTCACCCTCCGCACAGTCTTCCCTGGGCACCCCACCCAGAAAAGGGCAGGGACTTTGTTTTACACGGCCACATCCCCAGAGCCCAGCATGGAACTAGAACATGGACGTCACTCTATGCATTCTAAATGATGGGTACCTTTGAAGAAGTGGCATTTACCTCTGGCTTCAGGGATGGTAGGAGATTAACAGAGGAGAGAGGGGTGGGAGTAAGGGGCAGAAGGAAGAAAGGGCAGGGACTTGGTGCTAGACAGAACAACACAGGAACACAGGACAGCCCATGAAGGGGAATGGACACTGGTACTCCCAATCTGTCTCCATAACCACCATCTGGAAGAAACAGACTGAACCAACCCCAAAGTCGGTGGCATTAGGCCGTGGTGGGTGGGTTGAGCCTATATGTTGATTTGGTCCTCTCCACACCGAGGTCTTTGGTTTTGTTTTCTAAATTTTAGAGTCATTACTCATTAGGACCTGCATTTTGAATTTTTAATAGGAGACAATTCAGTGCAAACTCACCCACAACCATAAGATGCAAGACAGCCCCGAGGTTGCAATATAAATGTGCCTTCTAAAGATGCCGCCTGGCTGACGTGATCGGCATCCGGAGATACCGCATTATTTATGATTCATTATGCATCTGGCCGGTTCTGAGGAAGCAGGGAGGGACCCTGGTGACGTTTACATATGATGATCTATTTTCCACCACCTTTCTCAGGTTCAGACATTCCAGGTAACGAAAAAAGGTTCCTAACTAGACCCACCATGCTGTTCTCAACTCCCCTTAAAACTCTCTGACGCCTTGCTAAAAAAAGAAAAAAAATTGGGCTTCAAATGAAAATCTGCCAAAACTGTGTTATTCTGACATTTGGAGGGAGGCAGCAACAATTCCTTTAATTTATGAGAGAAATAGTTCAGGTCCACCACCAACCACAACCTGCAAATGGTTCTAGAGTCAACAGTGCCCCCTGGTGGCGCCAACTGGAATTCGCTGCTGGCCGAGAAGGAAAATAATAAAAACTCAAATTTCCAGATTTAAGCCAAAGTAGCAAACAAATCAGAAAAGTGCCACGAAGCTCAGCAGCATTTATCACTAATTAATGTCTCTGTTCTCCACATCCAGAATGCTCCTTAGAAGCGAGGATGGCAAAACTTATCTCATGTACTTTGGACATGTTATCAGGAGGGATCAGTCCCTGGAGAAGGACATCATGCTTGGTAAAGAAGAGGGTCAGCGAAAAAGAGGAAGACCCTCAACAAGATGGATTGACACAGTGGCTGCAACAATGGGCTCAAGCATAACAAGGATTGTGAAGATGGCGCAGGACAGGGCAGTGTTTCATTCTGTTGTACATGGGGTCGCTATGAGTCAGAACCAACAACAACGACTAACTCCTAACATCAACTAACTTCTCCAGAGTATCGCTGGCCATTACTGGCCCCTTTATCTGTGATCTGTGAGTACAAGTTGTGATACCTCCTGCTGTGGCCCATCTTTGATATGATTTCAGCAGGTACTGATTCCTGTTGAAAGACAAGCCCGGCATTTGATCTTTGCTGAGTGTCCAAGAGATTGAAGCTCCAGCCAGCTGAGATGAGGAGCAAGTGTGAAGAGAGGGCGGAGTGGAATTCTTAGCCTGCCTGCCCACTACAAAAGGCATTTAGCATAAATCATTTAGGTTGCTACTGTATCTATCGATGGAACTCAAATGTCGTTGTATTAGCCGAGGTTCAATTAGGGAAGAAGAATCACTATGAATAAGAAATCTATTTTAGCAATGAGACCTCACACAATTGTGGGAGAAGCTAGAGAAGGAAGAATCCAGAAGGGGGAGTTGGAGGATCAGTAAACATCACTAACCAGCTTTCCTGAAGCACCAAGATGTGATTCAGGGCAAGCTGACAAATCAGAACTTGGGGGAGAATCTGGGGAGACAATGTAGGGCAAGACAAGGGGAACTGGTCCAAGTACCTGAAGGAGATGAGCTTCAGGTACGGCCAAGTAAACCCCACTCCATCGACCCTCGTGCAGATTAAACACACAAACGAACCAACAAACCTGTTGCCCTGGAGTTGACTCTGACTCTACTCATGGCAACCCTGTGTGTGTACAAGTGGAACTGTGCTCCATGGGTTTTTTTTTCTTTTTTTGTTTATTGTTGCAGTTTAAGTGAAAGTTTACAATTCAAGTTAGTCTCTCATACAAAAATTTATACACACATTTTTATGTGACCCTAGTTGCTCTCCCCATACTGTGACAGCACATTCCTCCTTTCCATCCCGGATTTCCCGTGTCCGTTCAACCAGCTCCTGACCCTCTCTGCCTTCTCATCTCACCTCCAGGAGGGAGCTGCCCGTTTAGTCCCATGATTCTGCTTGAGCTAAGAGGCATACTCCTCATGAGTATCACTTTATGTCCCACAGTCCAGTCCAATCCCTGTCTGAAGAGTTGGCCTCAGAAATTGTTTTAGATCTGGGCTGATAGAGAATCCGGGGGCCATGCTTTCCGGGGTTCTTCCAATCTCAGTCAGACCATTAAGTCTGGTCTTCCTACTAGCATTTGAGTTCTGCACCCCACCTTTCTCCTGCACCATCAGGGACTCTCTGTTGCGTTCCCTGTCAGGGCAGTCATTGGTGGTAGCCGGGCACCACCTAGTTCTTCTGGTCTCAGCCTGATGAAGTCTCTGGTTTATGTGGCCCTTTCTGTCTCTTGGGCTAATACTTTCCTTGTATCTTTGGTGTTCTTCATTCTCCTTTACTCCAGGTGGGTGGGACCAGTTGATGCATCTTAGATGGCCGCTTGCAAGCTTTTAAGACCCCAGATGCCACTCACCAAAGTAGGATGCAGAACATTTTCTTAATAAGCTTTGTTATGCCAATTGACCTAGATGTCCCCTGAAAGCAAGGTCCCCAAACCCCCACCCCTTCCATGGGGTTTTCAGTGGCTGATTTTTCATAAGGGTCAATTAAATACGAGGGCATGAAAATCATAAATATGTATTATCAAATAAAGATTCAAAACACATGAAGCAAAATTTGACAGAATTAAAGAGAAGCATAGACAATTCAAAAATCATTTTGGAAATGTGAATACCTTTCTATGAGCAGTTCAAAAATCAGGTAGCAAAAAATCAGTATAGACACAGATGATCTGAGCAATAGCATCAGCTACCTTGACCCAGCTGGTAGTTAGAGAACACCATACCTGATAACTGCAGAATGCACCTTCTTTCCAAGTAGACATGGTGTCTCAGTCAGTGTAGATCATTTGCAGAGATACAGAACACGTTTTAATAAAATTAACAGGACTGAAATCATTCAGGGCATATTAATTAAATTAAATTAGGAATCAATAACACTAAGACATCTACGAAAGCCCAAACATTTGGAAATTAAGTAACAGTTTCTAAATAACCTATGGATCAGTGAAGTCACAGGGGAAATAGAAATTACTTAGAACTGGGTGATAATGAAAACACAATGTGAAAAGATGTGTGGAACATGGCTAAAGAAGAGCTAAGAATGGAATATATAGCATTGAATGGTTAGAGTAGAAAAGAAGAAAGAGCTAAAATCAATGACATAAGTCTCTAAGAAGCTATAAAGTAAACAGACAGGTTCAATCATGCACCTGGTGAACCAGGTACCTGGTGTAGCCAAGGAAACGACACTAAAAAAGACCTCAATTTTCAAAATTTGGGTGAACTGGAACCACAACCAGAACAGGAAAAATTACAGGTCGAAGCCTTGCTAGAAACTTAATCTCCCTCTTAAAAAACAAGGGCAGTGTATATGTTGCATAGCAACCAAATCTCTTGCCCATTGGATTTTCAAAGAGTTGGAAACAGCGTTGCCCTGCTCAAAGGTGGCTGAAGGTGCCGCTCTCCTCATTCCTGGCAATAATCCAATCTCATGCATCAGGCTTCTGAAAGGGCTCACTACAACTCTCTTGAGTCTCCCGTTCCAGGGCTTTGACCTGTGATTTTTCCTATTCCCATTTTGGTTCCAGATTACCCAAATTTTAGAATTCGGTTGGCTATGATTGAACTAGTTTGAACTGGTTCAAAGCCCTGATTTATAAACCCCTATCTAGGCTGATCAAGAAAAAAAAGAGGAAAACATGAATTACAAATGCAGGAATGAAAAGATTATCACTACAGATTCTACAGACATTAAAAGGATAATAACACTATATTACGATCACCATTAGTATGCCCACTATTTTGATAACTTAGATGGAATGGACAAGTTCATTGAGAAATACAATTTAGCAAAACTGACACAAGATGAGAGAATATCTGACTAGCCCTATATTTATTGTGGACATTAAAATCTGCATTCGTTTTCTATTACAGTCATAACAAATTACTGCAACTTTATTGGTTTACAACAACACAGATTCATTATCTCAGAGTCTCGCCAGGATATAATCAAGGAGTCAGCAGGGCTGGACCCCTTTCTGATGGCTCTAAGGGAGAATCAGGTGTTTTGCTCATTCAGGTGTTGGCAGAATTTAGCTCCAGGTGGATGTAGGACTGGGGTCTCAGTTTCTTTGTGGCTGTCAGTAGGGGCTCCCCTGAGCTCCTAGAGGCCTCTCTCAGGCCCTTACACATAGCTCCTTACATCTCAGAGCCAGCAACTGGCTACAGAATCCTTCCCACACTTCCATCTCTCCCACCCAGCGGGAAAGGTTCTCCAATTTCAAGGCTCACCTGGATTATCCAAGATAATCTCCTCTCTCAGGTCTGTAGCCTTAATCACATCCACAAAATCCCGTTTGCTCTACAAAGTGGCATACTCACAGGTTCTGGGGCTCATGACGTGGGCATCTTTGGGGGAACGTTATTCTGCCTCCCACAAATCTTTATCAAAAGACTTCCGAAAAGAAAACCCCAGGCCCAGGTGGTTTCACTGGTGATTTTTATCAAACATTAAGGGAAGAAAGAAGACCAATCTTACACAAAAGCTTCAAGAAAACGAAAGAGGAGCAAACGCTTTCCAACTTATTTTTATGAGGCTAGCATAACATGATATGAAAATATAACAAAGACAGAATAAAATGAAAGAAATTTACAAACCAATATACTTCATTAACATAGCTACAGCCTTTGAAATGTATGTATTTTTTTCCATTTTGTTTTATGTTTGCAAACTTTCATAGTGCAATGATGGAATAAAATAAAATAGCAAATAATAAAAAATACATGGATAAAACTAAATAAAATGAATAAGTATAGGAAATAAATAAATAAAATCAATTAATTTAAAAAATAAATAAAAATAAAATTTATATATGATAAAATAAATAGAATGAATGAATATATAAAATAATTAAAATAAAATAAATTGCTTAATTAAAAATAAATATTTTAATAAAATAAATTTTAAAATGAATAACTATATAAAATAAG
>NW_004444067.1:4530790-4540230 GCF_000243295.1 Trichechus manatus latirostris | reverse complement strand
TATTATTTTATACTTTTATTAATTCACTGGAATTGTTTAATTAATTTATTGCATTTAAATTTTATTTATGTTTTGTTGTTAAGTGCCGTCGAGTCGGCTCCGACTCATAGCGACCCTATGTACCGCAGAACGAAACACTGCCTGGTCCTGTGGCATCCTCACAATTGTTGTTATGCTTGAGCCCATTGTTGCAGCCACTGCTCTCTTGTGTAATGATACCTGGATGAATCTTCTTCCTGTGGGCTTAGTGACGCCTGGGTGTGACACCTTGAGCTCTTCACGGTGCAGGTGGAGGGAAGAGGGAGTGCTGAGGATGAAGCTGACATCCTAGATGGTAGAGCTAAAGAAGGTGAGAGCCCAGGCCCTTGGGGATGTCAGTGACCCACATGAAGTACTCTGCCTCGGCTTGTTGTTAGGTGCCAGCAAATCGGTTTCAACTCACAGCAACCTTACACACAACAGAACTAACCGCTCCCCAGTCCTGCGTCATCCTGAGGTTATTGCTATGTTTGTTTGAGCCCATTGTTGCAGCCACGGTGTCAATCCATCTCATTGAGAGTCTTCCTCTTTTTCGATGATCCTCTGCTTTACCAAGCACGATATCCCCAAGAGACTGGTCCCTCCTGATAATAAATCCAAAATACGTTAGACAAAGTCTCACCATCCTCCCTTCTAAGGAGGATTCTATCTTCATTCTTCTGGCAGTCCATGGTATATTCAATATTCTTCACCAACACCATAATTCAAAGGCATCAATTCTTCAGTCTTCCTTATTCATTGTTCAGCTTTCACATGCATATGAGGCAATTGAAAACACCATGACTTGGGTCAGGTGCACCTTAGTCCTCAAAGTGACATCTTTGCTTTTTTAACACTTTAAGAGGTCTTTTGCAGCCGAATTTGCCCAATGCAATATGTCATTTGATTTCTTGACTGCTGTTTCCATGGGTATTGATTGTGGATCCAAGTAAAATTAAATCCTTGACAGCTTCAATATTTTCTCCATTTATCATGATGTTGCTTATTGGTCCAGTTGTGAGGATTTTTTTCTTTATCTTGAGGTGTAATCCATACTGAAGGCTGTGGTCTTTGATCTTCATCAATAAGTGCTTCAAGTCCTCTTCACTTTCCACAAGCAAGGCTGTGTTGCCTGCATATTGCCTTGGCTCAGATGCCCTTTTTATTGAGGCAGTAAATTCCATTATCACTGAAGCATGTCAGCTGCGTTTTCTCTTGCTGCAGCACACAGCCCTTGGAAGGGCACAGGGCTCTTAGACCGCACACTTTCCCTTGCCCTGCTGTGTGACTTCGAGCTCTTTGACGTCCTTTTAATTGCATCTGTAAGTGAGAACATCACCCAGACCATCTCCAAGGACTCTGTGGTTTCTGAGAAATTTTAATTTCCTGTGGTTTAGTTTATTCGGTCATCAAGGGATTAAGGAAAGTCATTTTTTGGCAAAAGCCAGAGGAGCAGAGGGGAAAGGAACAAGCACTCACTATGGACTGAGCACTTAAGTAAACCATCTCACTTAATATATTGCAGCAGCTCCGCCGGATCTATTACTCCTCCCATTTTACAGGTGATTGAACCAAGGCCCAGAAAGGCTTAGTGGCTTTCCTGATGTCACACAGCTGGATGGTACAGGGCAGGGCTTTGCATCCAGGTCCCTTTGAATCCCAACACCTGTGATTTTTTCTATTACCCTCTCTCAGGGTCCCTGGGTAGTGTAAACAGTTAACGTGCTCAGCTGCTAACTGAAAGGTTGGAGGTTTGAGTCTACCCATAGGTGCCTTGGAAGAAAGGCCTGGTGATCTAGTTCCAAAAAAATGAGCCATTGAAAACCCCATGGAGCACGTGCATGGGTCACCATGAATTGAGTCAACTTGACTGCAGCTGGTCCTGGTACTAATACCTTCATGGGAGGAAATTAGGCATGCTATAGACATTTTCACATTTCACCACATTCGTACTATTTTTGCACAGCTGGACACCACCATAAAACTAAGGTGCTCAGAGTGAACAGAGAGTTAAACCAGCAGAGCCTTTGGCATCTGGCAGGGTTCCCAATCCCCATGTCAAACGCTTTTTCTGCAGAAAGCTGACTGTGTCAGCCTGTGCCAAAAAATCAGTCACCAGGAACACAAACACCAGCCCACCTGCCCAGGAACCACTCACTTTTTGGTCTGAGATCTGCTTCCTTCTAATGCCTTCTTATCAGAAGCAAATCCAGTTAGGTGGTTCAGCTGTTTGATCAATATTGCTGGACAATGCAATTCATAAACCAGAGAGATTCGACTCATGACTCCATTAATTTGATCAGGTGAATAAAAGATCCTTTATGGGTGCCTTTTGTTTTTCTGTAATTAAAAGCGGTGCTTTGCTGTAAGTACTCGAGTAATCGTGAGTGCGGGTTTGGCTTCCCTGGATCTTAGATTCAATCACATTTTATTTTCTCAGCTCATATTGACAATGGGCTAAAAAAAAAAAAAAATCCTTGACAGTAGTTAAGTTAAACTATTGCTTGGTTTTAAGAAGACTTCAGGGGGTATGTTCGGTTTAAGGTTTAAAGATTATCTCAGGGCGATAGTTTCGGGGTTCATCCAGCCTCCATGGCTCCTGAAAGTCTAGAGTCAATGAAAATTTGAAATTCTGTCCTACATTTCCCCCCTTTTGATCAGGATTCTGCTATAGAATCTTTGATCAAAATGTTCAGTAACAGTAGTTGGGCTTCTCAACAACAACAGCAAAATAAATAAGGTTAAAAAATAGATCTTTGCCACAGATCGAGACAAGATCACAATGGAAATCACAAGAGCCCACTAAGATGTTCCAGGGGGTCTGTCCTCTCTTTGGGATCTAGCTTTGGGGTTACAGGACATTTGGAAACTTCTATTCTTGTATGTCCACCACTTGTCTGTCTGTCGTACTGTGATGGCTTGCATGTTGCTGTGATGCTGGAAGCTCTGCCACTGGTATTTCAAATACTAGCAGGGTCATCCATGGTGGACAGGTTTCAGTGGAGCTTCCAGACTAAGACTTGTAAGAAAGGCCTGGCGATCTACTTCCAAAAATTAGCCAATGAAAACCCTATGGATCACAACAGATCGTTGTCCGACTTGCTTGCTTTGGAAGGATCATCAGGAGGGATCAGTCACTGGAGGAAGACATCATGTTTGGTGAAGCAGAGAGCTAGAGAGGGTGAGGAACACCCTCTGTGAGATGGTTTGGCACAGCAACCACAACGATGAACTCGAACATATCAGCGATCTCACGAGGATGATGAAGGGCTGGCCAGTGTTTCATTCTGTTGTACATAAGGTCACCACGAGTCAGAGTTGACTCGCCGGCAGCTATCTATCTGTCTACTTTCGTATGTATACAGGAGGAACCCAAGACTCCAGCTGCCTTGAGGCTATTTCCCCCAGCCCTGCAAAGTGGAGCAAATGCTTCAAAGTTATAAGGTGAGGGGCTCTGTCAAAAAGACCAAAGATGGCTGTTTTATTACACAAATGGACCCAAAGGTGAAAGTGCCAGCTGGAATGAAAAGGGAAGTTTTTCTTGTTGGCCAATCTGCAGAGCCTGCTTTATGAAATAAAATCAGATCAAACTCCGCTTTACTCAGATAGCTCGGGAGTGCGAGAGAATTACATTACCTGTCTGACCTCGTTAGGCTCCCGGCTGGCAAATGGACAGAACAAGATGATGCAATTTGCTGTGTGCTTGTGTGCTGAATTCAGATGTGCAGTGCAAGGGTGGAGGGGAAACAAAGGGTCTGCGAGGTGGGCTGCACTGGGCTGACAGCAGAATTGGAGATGGGGGGGTCTTCCATCTTTCCCCTGGCCGGGGGAGGGGGGCTCCAAACCTGAGAACTCTGGAGCACCGCAGGAATGAGGGATAGGCAGGTCTGTAGGCTGCTCCCACCACCCCCTCCCTCCCTGATCATGACAACCCGTGTGAGTTTGGGGTGGCTTCAAGACGGTGCAAGCAGTGAACACGCTGGGCTGCTAACCAAAAGGTTGGCAGTTCAAGTCCACTCTTGGAAGAAAGGCCGGGCAATCCGAAAAATCAGCCACTGAAAATGGTATGCAGCACAGTCCTACTCTGCACACGGGGTCACCATGAGTTGGAGCTGACTCAGTGGCAAGGGGTTTGGGTTTGTTTTTCAGTAATGAAATGTTTTGAAAGAGATGTTCGGTTTCTCCTTACAGTAAGTGGTGGTAAACAGAGCAGTTCTGAGAAGATCACTCTGGCTTCCATGAACAGATGGTTGACCAGAGAAGCCCTTGTGGCGCAGACAGTTAAGTGCTTGGCTGCTAACCCAAAGGCTGGCAGTTCAAACCTACCCAGTCGCTGTGCAAGACAAAGACCTGGCGATACTACAGCCAAGAAAATCCTATGGAGCAGTCCTACTCTGTCACATGGGGTCGCCATGAGTTGGAGTTGGCTGGATGACACCTAACAACAAAACAACGTTGGTTGACCTTAAAACGTGTCATTTTTTAGGACAATGGTTACCCCAAGCTGTCAAACATGGTATTGCTGGGAGGCCAGGAGGTACAGCAGAATTCTTGGAATTCAAGCAGGTGATTTAAGATTCCTGAGACCACAAACAATCTCGAACAGAACCAAAACTGGCAGAGTAACCTTCCAGCGTGGCTGCAAACAAAATGCGACAGATGGCACATGTGTTCGCCAAGTTCTGCATCTCTGGGGTGGCCTTGCACATTTGATTTTTCTCCCCAGTCACATAATGCTGGAATTAACACAATGGTTAATGCCTCCCTTGCTAACCGAAAGGTTGGCAGTTCAAGTCCACTCAGAGGCACCTTGGAAGAAAGACCTGGTGATCCACTTCCAAAAATCAGCCATTAAAAACCCTGTGGAGCACAATTCTACTCTGTACACGCTGGGTCGTCATGAGTTGGAGTCAACTCGACAGCAACTGGGTTATTTTTTTTTTTTTTGGTCACGTAATGCTAGGAATTTGTGTTATCTACTTGAATGCAAACCCCTTGAGGGCAGGGCTCATGGCTGTCTTGTACACTATTCGACGCCCAGCACCTAATATAATGTTTGGCTCAAATTATAGGCTCAATAAATAGTTGATGAGTAGAATGTTAATAAATACTCCCTATACCAGAGGTTAAGCGTTCGGCTGCTAACCAAAAGGTGGGCAGTTCAAATCCACCAGGCGCTCCTTGGAAACCCTATGGGACAGTTCTCCTCTGTCCTCTAGGGTCGCTATGAGTGGGAATGGACTTGGCAGCAACAGGCTTGGTATAGTATACCAGAGGCCTGTGAAAGTTGGACAATTAATAAGGAAGACTGAAGAAGAACTGGCCTTTGAATTACAGTGTCGACGAAGAATATTGAATATACCCTGGACTGCCAGAAGAATGAACAAATCTGTCTTGGAAGAAGTACAGCCAGAGTGCTCCTGAGAAGTGAGGATGGGGAGACTTCATCTCGCGTACACTGGACATGTTATTAGGAGGGACCAGTCCTTGGAGAAGGACATCATGCTTGGTAAAGCAGGGGATCAGTGAAAAAGAGGAAGACCTTCAACGAGATGAATTGATAAAGTGACTGCAACAATGGGCTCAAGCACAGCAACAATTGTGAGGATGGCGCAGGACTGGGCAGTGTTTCGTTCTGTTGTACGTGGGGTCACTGTGAGTCAGAACTGACTCGACGGCATCTAACAACAACAACGTACCAGAGGCAAGGGGCTTTGGTGGTGCAGTGGTTAAAATGCTCGGCTGCTAACCAAAAGATCGGCAGTTTGAATCCACTAGCTGCTCCACTGGGAGAAAGATGTGGCAGTCTGTTTCTGTAAAGATTTATAGCCGTGGAAACCCTACGGGGCAGTTCTACTCTGTCCTATAGGGTTGCTATGAGTCTGAATTGACTTGACGGCAGTGGGTTTATTTATTTATTGTTTTGTTGATACTAGAAGCTGCAAATGCAGATAGAGAGAGGCCAGCTGGGCCATGCAAATGAGTCCAGTGGTCTGGGTACGAGGCAGAAGGCAGAGGTGGGTACTGTGGCAAATTGATACACATCCTTTCTGGTTAAAGGGCAGCCATTATTCAGCTCTGGCCAATTGGTGCCATGTGCTAATGCAAGCCTAGTGTGGCCGAATTATCTGAGCTGTCAAGAGAAGACCCGAGCCTGCAATTTTATGGAAACTGTCCCAGTGAACAAGTGCTAGCCACTAATTTAATTTCTTTAAAACACTAAGTAAGCTTTAAAGAAAATCTGTAGGCTTATGAGTTCTTCTGGCTCCAAGTTTGTGATTTCTGTCCTATATAAACAAACAAGACCTCAGGGGAAATTTGTGCATAAAAATACTCACAGAAAACTTGTTAACAAGTTATCCCTTCCGTTTTCATGTCTCTGCTATTGAGGGAAATCCTGAAAATCCCTGGCACAATGGTGAACAAAACCTGCGGGTTTTTAGAAGCACTGCTCTTGCGGGTTTTTAGAAGCCCTGCTCTTGCCTGCAATTGAAACTTGGCTGACAGATGTCATGGGATCGAATCTGGAGGAAGATGTATTGGTTTGGGCACAGGAAGGAAGCGAGGCTGCCTGAGATTTTGTAACGAATGAAAAGCAAACAAAAGAACACTTTGGAATCAGGGACAAACAGAAGCAGGGAGTTACTGGGGTCTTCCTGCAGCTGTCCCAGGGCTACTGTTGGCAGCCTGCCCTCCCCCAGGGAACCCTGGTGGCACAGTGGTGAAGAGCTAAGGCTGCTAACCAAAAGGTTGGTAGTTCGAATCCATCAGGTGCTCCTTGGAAACCCTGTGGGGCAGTTCTACTCTGTCCTATAGTGTCGCCAGGGCTGGGGCTGTGCTGGACTGGAGCTTGGGCTTCTCCCATAGCACA
The DNA here is from genome assembly GCF_000243295.1 of Trichechus manatus latirostris. Taxonomy (NCBI): domain Eukaryota; kingdom Metazoa; phylum Chordata; class Mammalia; order Sirenia; family Trichechidae; genus Trichechus; species Trichechus manatus. The sequence continues at coordinate 4,533,341 of NW_004444067.1, read as the reverse complement.
GGACTGCAGGAAGCATGAAGGATCATCACCTAAGTTTTCCTGAAGAAATGGAATCCTCTCCATTGTTGTCAGCCATGGAATAAAGGCAGGGATATGCTATGTGGAAAACTCAGACACTGTACAAAGCAGAGTTGAATGTAACCGTCGGTTAGGACCTGCAGGCAGAATTGTTAGGGTTTGGGGGAGGTAGACTGTGTATCATGCCTTTTCCTGCTCTGCATCAAATCACGGTCCCAGAGGTAAGAGATGGACACTCAAACTGGGTAATCTGAAGACAGTTTTGTTAAGGGACTATGTTTGCACTCAAATTACTAACCTAAATGTTGGAGGTTCAAGCCCACTCAGAGGCGCCATGGAAGAAAGGCCTGCTGATCTGTTTCTGTAAAGATTACAGCCAAGAAAACCATATGGAACAGTTCTGCTCTGTATCACATGTGCTTGCCATGAGTCAGAATCAATTCCACGGCAACGGGTTTGAGGTTTGTCTTCGTTTGGTCAGGGTTTAAGGGAAAAAGTCAGAAAGAAATAAAATACTGTGATAGGACCACCATGGGTGATTTTTTTATTAGTCTCTCTTTCATAGTTTTCACATTGATCATATGTGTCTTTTACAATCTGAAAATGGAAGTAAATGTCATATAATTTATATATATATACATATATACAAACAAATGGTATCTATGCATATATATGCATATACATATATACACATATGCATATATACATATATACATGTATGCATATATATATCTATACACACATATATGCATATATGCATACATATATTCATAGACATATACATACATACATATATAATTTGTCAGCCTATAGAACTGGTTGACCTCCAGTACAGCTGCCTCTCCACAGTGCGTATTATCGAGTGTCCCACTATCACCTTTTTTGGAAGTGGCCTCTCCAAGGACAGGCTGCAGTGATGGAGGTAGGACTCAAGGGACAACCAAATACCCAAGGGGACAGAGTGCTACTCACTGGAAATTTCCAGAAGGATTTCAGATAGCCTCATGTTCATGACTGTGCATTTGAAATGGGTAGCCATTTGGCAGAATTTCTGTTTTCTTTTAAAGCATAACATTTGGTTGGTTGTTTTCAAAGTCCCCAAACGTTCCTGGCTGGTCATGACAGAGACTGAGAAAGCCAACTCCAAGAGTCATGTTGGAGGAATCAAGTGTGCAGCCCAGTTAAAGCCTCCAGCCAGGTGTGACTGTGACTGCCAAATGAGCTGATTATCACAAGTGCCGTAATTATTCCCACCCTACATTAGGGCCTTGAGGGATGCAAGCAGGTTAGAAATAAAATCTACCCTTTGGATCCTTGAAGGAGAAGAAAAAAGAACTATATCTACTTCTTTGTTATTGCTGTCAGGTGCCGTCAAGTCAGTTCCAAATCACAGGGACCCCATGTACGACAGAATGAAACACTGCCCGGTCCTGCACCATCCTCACAATGGTTGTTATGCATGAGCCCGTTGTTGCAGCCACTGTGTCAATCCATCTTGTTGAGGGTCTTCCTCTTTCTTGCTGAGCCTCTACTTTACCAAGCATGATGTCCTTCTCCAGGGGCTGGTCCCTCCTGATAACATGTCCAAAGTATAGGAAACGAAGTCTCATCATCCTTGCTTCTAAGGAGCATTTTGCTTCTTTAGAAACGTGATTTTTGGGGGACCGTGATTCCGCTGTTGTTGGGCAGCTGGTCGTGTGTTGAGACACAATCTTGTCTAGCATTTTTAAAACAGTGGGGAGTGACCCCTCAGAGGGCCATGGCATTGATTTAGTGTGCCGCCTTCGGCATTTTTCAAACAAGAACGGGATACAGTAGACAAAACCTGAGTGTGCAGCCCATGGGGAGTGTGGCAGCCCCTGTCAGTGGTCACTGCAGATCCTCACTCTTCCTGCCCGCCCTCCTCGGCTGCAGCCTGACCCCGCAGGGGACTCTGGAGTGTGAATTACTCCCCTGGGGACTTGGGTTTCACCACCTCACGCGCGTGACTCTCCTTTGGGGGCAGCTGGAGCCATTTTGCTTGACTGCATGTTGTTGTCGGCAGCTCTTGAGTTGCCCCCAACTCATGGTAACCCCACGCCCAACAGAACACAGTGCTGCCCAGTCCTGTGCCGGCCCCATGATTGGCTGGGATCGAACTGTTGTGATCCACAGGGTGTTTTCACTGGCCGATTTTCAGGGGCCGATGGCCAGGTCTTTCTTCCTAGTCTGTCTTAGTCTGTTCATTGTCACAGCAACACAAAAGCCTCCACTGACAGACAGGTGGTGGCTGCGTATGAGGAGCACTGGCTGGGATTGAACCCGGGTCTCCTGCATGGAAGGCGAGAATTCTACCACTGAGCCACCACTGCCCCTGTAGGTGTTCAATACATAGTTATTAAAGGAATGAAGGGAGGGAGGGAGGGAGGAAGAGAAGGAGGGAAGGAAGGAAGGGAAGGAGGGAAGCAGGGAGGGAGGGAGGAAGAGAATAAGGGAAGGAGGGAAGGGAAGGAGGGAAGGGAAGGAGGGAAGGAGGGAAGGAGGGAAGGAGGGA
>NW_004444067.1:4517679-4530690 GCF_000243295.1 Trichechus manatus latirostris | reverse complement strand
GGAGGGAGGGAGGGAGGAAGGAGGGAACAAAGGAAGAGAAGAGGGAAGGAAAGAAGGAAGGGAAGGAGGGAAGGAAGGAAGGAAGGGAAGGAGAGAAGGAAGGAAGGAGGGAAGAGGGAAGGAGGGAGGGAGGGAGGAAGAGAAGGAGGGAAGGAAGGAAGGGAAGGAGAGAAGGAGGGAAGGAAGGAAGGGAAGGAGAGAAGGAAGGAGGGAAGGAGGGAAGGACGGAGGGAGGGAGGAAGGAAGGCAGGAAGAGAAGAGGGAAGGAAAGAAGGAAGGGAAGGAGGGAAGGAAGGAGGGAAGGAGGGAGGGAGGGAAGGAAGGAAGGAGGGAAGGAGAGAAGGAAGGAAGGAGGGAAGGAAGAGAAGAGGGAAGGAAAGAAGGAAGGGAAGGAGGGAAGGAAGGAGGGAAGGAGGGAGGGAGAGAGGAAGGAAGGAAAGAAGGAAGAGAAGAGGGAAGGAAAGAAGGAAGGGAAGGAGGGAAGGAAGGAGGGAAGGCGGGAGGGACGGAGGAAGGAAGGAAGGAAGGAAGAGAAGAGGGAAGGAAAGAAGGAAGGGAAGGAGGGAAGGAGGGAGGGAGGGAGGAAGGAAGGAAGGGAGAGAATGAGGGAAGGAAGGAAGGGAAGGAAGGAGGGAAGGAGGGAGGGAGGAAGGCAGGCAGGCAGGCCTATCTCAGTCAAAAGAGGTTCCAGCTCCTTCTAGCACCTTAAGTTTTATTTTACTTTTATGAACGGGGAAAGCCTTTGACTTTGGCAGCTAAAAATTGCTGGTTTGTACTGAGTGACAAAGTTGAATAAACTTTTTTCCACTGTGTGTAATTTTTTCTCGAGCACTGGCAATCCGTCCTAATACCAGCAGCCCAAAGCACTAAGCTTCTTCCCGGAGGTGACCGCGGCAGACTGTATTTAGGCACGTAAATTAAACCAGCTGTACCGCAAACCACGCTGAAAGATGGTCCCAAGTAGGCGCCTCGAGGATCTCAGAATCCCTGGGGTATCATACCCAACACTGTCTTTCAGAATTAAGGTACTAGGCACTGCATATTTATAGTTCCACGCTTAAGAAGCCGTATTTGGGACTAGAAAGGCTGGGTCCCTGGGCACCCATCAGGCTTCAGTTTCATTGCTGCAAGATATTTCACCTACGTAGAGAAACGTTTTTAAATGGCACCTGGGATAGCATTGCGTTTAGGAAGATCAGATACAGAATTGGATAAGTGGGGGTGATTGCATTTTGGGGAGCAAAGGATACACACTCTTGCACTCAGTTTCACCCGTAAGTGTGAGCTCACTTTGAAGGAGAGAAGCCGTGTGTACCAGAGACCCGGGTAAGTGTCGAGGAGCAGGAGAGTGTGACCTGTAAGATATGTCACTGGGCTTCGAGGGAGACAGAGGCCAGGAGGCAGAGCTGTGATTTCAGCAATTGCTTCTAATTCTGTGTTGTGGAAGGAAAATGGGCAAAAACAGTCAAGATACTTTTGATGAAAAAGAGTAATGGGGTGGGGGAGGAGGAGAGGAATGGGAGTTTGCCCTGTCAGATGTCAAAACGTATTCTGTAACGACGATGTGAAAACTATGTGGCTTTGGTGCAGAAGGAGTCCTTGGGTGGTACAAACGGTTCACCCACCTTCCTGCTAACCAAAAGGTTGGAGGTTCGAGTCCACCTGGAGGCACCTCAGAAGAAAGGCCTGGAGATCTACTTCCAAAAAACCAGCCATTGAAAACCCTATAGAGCACAATATTGCTCTGACATATATGGGGTTGCTCTGAGTCGGGGTTGACTTGACAGCAACTGTTTCTTTTGTTTATTTGGTCTGGAAACAGGCAGCTCGATGCAACAGAAATGGTCTGTATGTAAAATAATTCGTTACTTGATAAACTTTTCAGCCCCAAAGGTCCTGTTCTCAAGTCTATAAAAGGATTCGAGGGAGGTGGAGAGGGCCTAGGGGGTGAGAAGTGGGGCTGAGGACGTCCAGGGAATAGAAGAAGCTTTTGGTCTCTGGCCACAGATGGCCCTCCTTTCCCTGACAGGGATTTCACATGCATCCCTGGGTCACAAAGGACTTGCAGGACTTGACTGTCAGTTAAAGATCCAGCCTAACCACGTGAGCACTCCAAACAAAACAAAAACAAACCCGTTGCTGTCAAATTGATTCCAACTCCAACTCATAGCGACCCTACAGGACAGAGCAGAACTGCCCACAGGGTTTCCAAGGAGGGGCTGGTGGATTAAAATGGCCGATGTTTTGGTTAGCAGCCATAGCTCTTAACCTCTGCTGCCAGAGCTCCGTCCTGGTGAGTGTTCCACTACCGAGGAATCATCCCCATAGGTTTCTAGGTGCGTGCTCCGTGTTTCCTAAAAGGTGGTGATCACAGCACCTAGTCTCCTTCACAGTTCGCTTCTCTTCTTCCTTTCCCTTCCCTTCCTCCTCCTCTCCGTCCCCCACCCCTATATCCCTTCTTTCACCCTGCCCTCCATCTCTCTCTCTCTCCCTGCTCTCCTCTTCCCTTCCCTCCCCTTTCCTGCATCTCTCCTCCCTCCATCCTTCCATCTCTCCACCCCATTTCTTTCTCCATCCCTCTTCTTCTCTTCCCATTTCCACTCTCTCTCTGTATTTTTCCCCCTCTCCTGTCCCTAAGACCTCGTGACTTTCCTTTGGTGAATGTACTAAATCCTCCATGTCAAGATGCTCAAATTCTAAGGTGAAACCCAAACAGCAAATCTCCTGAGCCCTCTGAGAAAAGCCCGATTTGTTAGGTCCCATCCGAAAGCCAACACCAGCCTCAGTGTTCCCCAGCCGCGTCCACCCCTCTGGGCGGCGCCGGCTGGGGTTCCAGCTGAGAACGGCCATGTCCAGGGCTGCAGCAGGAAGCAAGGATGCTGAACGATGTGAACACCCGCAAGGACCGAGAGCACAGGCTGGCTGGAGAGCCAAGCCTTGGGATACTGAAGGAACGGCTCTCTGGGAACAAGATGATGGCGTTTAGTTAAGATGCAAATATTCCTCACACTTTCCTGGCAGTTCCCACCCTTATCCCCCGCTTGGCTGGAGTCCTGGATTGATATTCTGAGTTCTCCCTGTGACTCAGAGACGTTTTCTCCTTCTATTCCTGGAGGAAAATCAATACGCCCTCTTCATCACCTGGCGATAGGAAGCAAGCTGATTCTTCAACTCCCTCGCAGTAAAATTTTCTGAGAGTTGGTGCATAGCTAATGGACTCATAGCTCAGAAGGAAATGTGTCGGGGGAAGGTGGCATGATAAACCGGTGCTGACATCCGAGGACAGAGTGAAGAGTGAATTAGTGGAATCAGAAAACATTTTCTTGGTGGTTAGCCACCCTGAAGATGATGCAAATTCCCTGTGTGCTCGAGACGGTGGCCAAGTCGGATACGGAAGGGAAGCCCGTCCATCAAAGTGCAGATGGATGGTTGGAATCCATTTGCATGTTCTCAGTTTCCTACCCTGACAGAGGGCACAGGGAAACATTTACTGATCTCCCAGAGCCGTTTGCTCCGAGTGGAGGTTACCTTTTGCAGAAGAGTGTATGCAGCTTTCATACCAGTTGCCGTCCAGCTGACTCCTGGCAACCTCATGTGAATCAGAGCAGAACTGTGCTCCACAGGGTTTTCAATCTCTGAGTTTTCAGAAGTAGATTGCCAGGACTTTCTTCTGAGGTGTCTCTGGGTGGACTCGAACCTCCAACTTTTTGGTTAGCTGCCGAGCACACTAATAGTTTGCACCACTAGGAACTTTGCAAGTTTCATGAAAGAGATCGATTCTTGCCAGTGTCACCATCACGGGAAAAAGCACTGTTAGTGTGTGTTGGCTTCCCAAGCCTCAGGCCCTTCTCGTGGGCACCACGCCGAGATGGAGAGCAGCGTCTCAAAGAATCTCCATAGAGATTCTTCCTCCATAGAGCAAAAGGATTGTCTCGTGGTCCAGCAGCATCTAGACCCAGATCCACCGTGATCACATCCACACTATGCTTGGACCAAAACACTCGAAAAATAAACATCCAGTGATCCAAAAGACAGAGACTTCTCATTTCCTTCCTAGATCCTTCAGCTTATTTTGATATCATTTGATTTTATTAAAAAAAAAAGACAACTTTTATTTTAAAACAGCAATAAACCAAAAAAAAAAAAACCAAAAAAAAAACCAAACCCGTTGCTGTCGAGTTGATTCCGACTCATAGTGGCCCTACAGGACAGAGTACAACTTCCCCCATGGGGTTTCCAAGGAGCAGCTGGTAGATTCGAACTGCTGACCTTTTGGTAAACAGGAGTAGCTCTTAACCACTGTGCCACCAGGGCTCCAAAATAGCCATATTCGGTACTAAAACAATTTAAAATACTCACATTCTACATTACCCGTAAGAACTGTGTTCCTTTAGAAGATCATCCATATGAGAGCAAACCATCAACAATTACTTTAAAACAAAGATGAGAATGTAAGGGGGCAGGGAAACTAGATTAATGGAAATGGAACAATCAGAACAGAAATAATGAGAACGTTCATGCCTTGTGAAGAATGTAACTAATGTCACTGAACAATTTGTGTAGAAATTGTTGAATGGGAACCTAAACTGCTGTGTAAATCTTCACCAAAAACACAATGAAAGATTATTTTAAAAATATCCATTTGGCAGCCAGGGGGCCAGTTGCCTGATAGCACCCAGCTGGAGACCTTTTGAGCTCAGGCAGCCTCAGCCAATGAGCAGGCACAGCCAGGGCACTAGGACCCAGGGGATCCACCCAGCACAGACTCCCCTCAAGGACATGCTGTGCTCCACATTTCCACTCTGGGTTTGCCGGGATGTCCCCAGACCTGCCTACAGTCGGAGGCTCATCCTGCCCAGTCCCCCTTTGCCTTCATAGGTGTGGCTCTGCATCGCAGCCTGCAGCTTATCTTGTCCAATCCTTCTCACCCCCTTTTTTTTCTTTCTCAGGCATTACTCCTCACCTGAATAAATTGCTCACACCCCCTCCAAAAAAACAAATTCACATTGTGTATTTTAAAAAGCAAATCTCCCCTCCCCTCCCTCCCCCCAGATCTGGCTTATTCAGTGGACAGGTCCCTGCTTCTGTGCAGCTCTCTTTGCTGCTCCTTGCAGGCCTGGCACATCTTACTGTGTCTTCCTCTGTGCCCTGAAGGACCCACTACTGTGCCACGTAAGGCCCTGAATCCCACTGGTGGGACACAGACTGCACAAAGCTAACACTGTCAGGTCGGCTCTGCCTCTCATAACCCCACGGACAACAGAACAAAATGTTGTCTAGTCCTGCGTCATCTTCGTGACCGTTGGTCCGCTGAGTGCATTGTTGTGGCCACTGTGTATCCTGAGTGCTTTCCAACCTGGGGGGCTCAGCTTCCAGGACTATATCTGACAATGTCCTCTTGTGAGCCATAGGGTTTTCACTGGCTGATTTTCAGAAGTAGATCACCAGGCCTTTCTTCCTGGTCTGTCTTAGTCTGGAAGCTCCGCTGAAACCTCTTCGGCATCATAGAAACATGCAAGCCTCCACTGATTGATTGCTAGTGTTCCGAGTGAGCGTTCAAAAGCCAGATTTTTCACTTCTAAACTGGATCTACCTGGGATAGGGGAAAAATCACTGCACACCACATTTCCACAGCAGCTTTACAGAAGACTTACCACGACCATCTGCAAGTATCTTTTGACAGGTGTTCAGAAACATGGCGACTGCTTTTGAAACTGCATGTTTTTTGAGGAATCATATCACTGGCGGTAGTGAAGAGCATTGGCCTTTCTTTTGTAATGTTGATTTTCTGATAAGAGTGAAATTCCCGTCCTAATCTACCGCGGAAAGCTGCACCTGTAAATTGTTGCTTCCTTATGTCGAGCACTGTTTCTCCAGCAGAACAGCTTAGGGTTTTGAGAAAACAGACTTTAACTCAGGAGGCTGGGACAGACATATGGGCGCCCAGAACGCGTCTTCTATCTTAGAGACGGAGGGAGTTGTCACTGCATCACTGGTAACTGGCTCTGCCTGTCAGGGGGGGACGGGAGCCCCGGGCCAAAATCGGTGAGAAGGGACACCCCTAAGAATGAAACAGCAGGCGAGGGGACTGGGGAACCTAGCTGGAGACCACAAACGTGAGGTTCAGATTCTGTGCTGCCACCGATCTCGTTCCTTTCGTTGTGTTTTCAGAAAACGTCTACCCATCAGTTCAGAAGTCCCTCCAGGCGCAGGGTCCGCCTTCTCTCTATTCAATTCCAGCCCTCCCAGAAAGCCACTCAGCATCAGAGCCCTCCACAATTATCCCTGGGTCTTGGGTGTCCTTCCAGCCAGCGAGGAGCGGGTCCCCAGTATGATGAGTCACTTCTTGGCTGGACCCAAGCTTCAGAAGGTCCTAAGTCTTGCATGCGGAGCATTGATACATTCAGTGCTGGCTCTCCACGTTCCAGCAAAGACGCTTCCCTGTCTTTAAATGTCAGCTCTCCTAATGCACAGCCTTATATTTGTTTATAGGTCACAAGCTTTAAAGTCTAACCCAAAGCCTGCTCCTTACATCAGGGCTGAATGGAATTAAAAGGCTGGGTTGGGCAAACACGAGGAATTTAAAGCTAAAAGTTAGGTTTGCCTGGAAGATTAGAAAAGGAGAGAGAAGCCTTTCCAGCAAATTAATGTACATTCGTGGGAGAAGGGTGCATGCATCGCTGGTTCAGTGGTTAGAATTTTTGGTCGGTGGGCTCTTAACCAGGGGGGCTTGCCCCCCCAGGAGATACTTGGCAAGGTCTGGAGACATTTTTGCTTGCTGCAAATGGGTAAGTACTACCACTGGGTTAAGGCCAGGGTTGCTGCTCAACCACAGCAATGCCCAGTACACCCTAACACCAAAGAATTATCTGGCCCCAAATGTCAATGTTGTTGAGACTGGGTGTTGTCGAGTCGATTCTGATTCACAGTGACCCCATGTGACAGAGTAGAACTGGCCCGTAGGGTTTCCTAGGCTGTAATCTTTACAGGGGCAGATTGCCACGTCTTTTCTCCCGTGGAGCCACTGGTGTGTTCGAACTGCCAACCTTTCGGTTAGCAGCCAAGTGCTTCACCGTTGCCAACAGGGCTCCTTCCAAATGTCAAGAGTGTATATTCAATATAGATACCAACGGTATATAATAAGCAAAAATAAATGCTACTGAGGTTGAGAAACCCTGTTTTGGGTCACCTGGTTCTGTACATTTTTGGTATTCAATTCTACATATTTGACAAACACCAAAGTTTTACAATTTGTAAAGTTTTCCTTCTAGCCTTCTAGAAATAAAATCATGTTGTTTAATACCTGGCAGAGACAAAAAGAAAAAGGGGCGGAGGACGAACTGTCTTTAGAACGGAAATGCTGCCTGGTGTGAGCATTTTCTGAGAATGCTGGGCTGGAGTTTTAAACTCTGAGTGATAATTTCTCACTGTTCTTCTTGTACTTAATTATGAGAATCTAAACTTAATTTTTTCAGATTGAGAAGTTGAAATGAAACACAAGCTGGTGGCATGTAAATATTTTAATACTGTATTTTATGTGTTGAAAATGTCAAAGGATATGGAGCTAACAGGTTGAATGAAGTTGGAAGTGCGGATACTGAAATAGTTTTTAAAAACATTTTATTTTTACTGTTGTAAAAACGTACAAAACACATTTGCCAATTCAACGTTTTTCACGTGTACAATTTAGCGACATCAATGACATTAATCACGTTGTGCAACTATCACCAGGACCCTTGCTAAACTTCCCATCATGATAAAGTGTAATTAAGTGTGCTGTGTCCTGACACTTGGCACCAACGCTGCGGGATGCGGAGAACTTCTGACTCGGTGGGAGGAGCTGCTGGTGGGCAGGTCCGGGCTTTCCCTGGGTTCCCTGGCTCCTTCCGGTGGGGGAACCATGAGGGGCTTGGTAGTCAGGTCAGAAGGCAGAGGTCACCCCTCAGACCCCCATCTATGACCTCAACTCCTGAGAGATGGGCCTGGGCACAAGTCCCAGGACCCCCCTCTGTGCTCTGAGCTCTGTGCTGGCCATAGACAATGAGAGGGGAACCTAACGAGCCGTGAAATGGAAATGCAGAGTCAATAACAAGAAGAATGGGAAACAGTGGTGGTTCGGATGGACTCAAGCAGGCAACCAGACGTATGACTGTGTCAAGGTAAAAAAAAATGCATTTAATCTTTCATCTGCCTTGGTGAGAAACTACTAAATACGCAAATTATTCTTTAAAAAGTATGAAGTTCACTGAATTGTGTAGAAACTTTGACACTGGCGATAAGCCTCTTTAGTCTCAATTTCTGACACTAATTGCATCTCTATTGGAGTGAGTCCTTTTGATGTTTGCCTGACTTCTGGCACCATTGCTAGCTCATGACTTATGAAAAATTTAAAACACGACAGCTCTTCCTCATGACACTTTTACTGCCATCTGTCAGGAAATTGTTTTAATGCACTGAGTTTGTTAGAACACACAACTTCACAGCCATCAGAGAGAACATGTGTCAAAATAAATAGCATGTTTTACCAAATCTAAGATTCCTTCTGTTGTAAGGTTTATGAGTATTTCATAGATCACTAATCAAAAACACTGCCAATTACAATCGCCAGATGCCCTTGTTTTAAGTTATTTCCCAACTGTTGTTGTCAGCTGCCATCAAGTTGGCCCCCAACTCATGGGGACCCCATGCACAACGGAAGGGAATGCTGCCCGGTCCTGTACCGTCCCCATGATCGGTTGCGGATTGGACTGTTGTGATCCATAGGGCTTTCGTTGGCTGATATTTGGAAGTAGATAGCCAGGCCTTTCTTCCTAGTCCTTCTTTGTCTATAGGTTCCGTTGAAACCTGTTTAAAATCATTGCAACATGTAAGCCTCCACTGACAGAAGGGTGGTGGCTGCGCATGAGGCGCACTGGCCGGGAATCGAACCTGCGTCTCCCACGTGGAGGGTGAGATTCCACTACTAACCACCGCTGCCTTGTTTCCTAATTACAGGACCATTAAAGTGCGGGAAAAGTTGTTTCTTGGAGTTGGTAGCACAGGCATGTGCACATCTATGGTATCTGTTATGGATATTGACCTTCAGATGGGGTGATGGTGTGATACACAATACGTACAGCCATGTGGGGTGGCCCTGCTGACTGCTAGAATCCTATATCCAATATTCTTGTGCCTTTCTAGAGCCTGGCATTTGTTGATCCCGTGAACACCTCCTGAACACAGACTTTAAGCATCAGACCTGCTGAACTAATGAAAGTCATAAGTGGCCTCGTCAGTCACAAAAGAACAAATATTGTATGATCACACTTATATGAAATATCTAGAACAGGCAAATGTATCAGACCTGAGGTTATTAGTGGTTACCAGGGGCAGTGGGTGGGGGGTAATAACGGAACTCATTCCTTAGGAGACACTGAGCTGCTGTTAAGGATGATGGAAGGAGTTGGAAATGGATAATGGCATTGGTTACATGCAATGATGAACACAATTAATGGCATTAAATTGCACACGTGAAGAATGTTGAAATGGCAAATGTTTTGTTAGAAACATATTTGCCACAATAATAAAAAAAAAGTCATAAGTGGAATTTGGCACATTCTCAAGGGTCTGAGTTCCATGGCAGCCAGGCCCTCGGCTCAAGGAAGAGGGACATCTCCTTAGAGTCTGAAGGACGTGCTCTGGCTTTGCTGCTTCCCAGCTGTGTGGCCTTGGCCCCTCCCTGAGCGTTAGCTTCCTCATTTACTTAAATGCAGTAACCCCACATGTGCGGGGTCCCCAAGACCACTTCAAGTTTCAGTGACTCACTAGATGTACTCACAGGACTCAGAAATCATTATACTCGTGGTTATGGTTTATTACAGTGAAAGACACACAGAAAAATCAGCAAAGGGAAAAGGCATGTGGGGTGAAGTCCAGGGAAACCAGGTTCAAGCTTCCAAGAGTCCTCTCCCCATGGAGCCACACAAGACATGCTTAGTTCTTCCAGCAACAAGTTGGGACAACACATGTGAAGTGTTGTCTATCAGGGAAGCTCGTTAGAGACTCAGCTTAAACCAAAAAACCAAACCAACTGCCATCGAGTCAATTCCTACTGATAGTGAGCTCATGTGTTTCAGAGTTGAACTGTGCTCATGGGGTTGTCAATGGCTGTAATCTTTCATAAGTAGATCACCAGGCCTTTCTTCTGAAGTGCTGTGGGTGGACTTGAACCTCCAACATTTAGTTAGTGGCTGTGATGGTTAATGTTATGCATCAACTTGACTAGGTTATGATTGCCAGTGGTTTGGCAGTTACATAATGATGTAACTTGACAGTCATGTTAGTTATGTAAATCATCCTTCATTTTGTGATCTGATGTAGTCATCCCCCATTTTGTGATCTGATGTGAACAGTCAATCAGTTGAAAAGGGAGTTTCCTTGGGGGTGTGCCCTGCATCCAATACATATGGACATTCTGGCAAAGCTTGCTCACTTGCCCTCGATCCTGCATCTGGCTCATCATCATCTGACCTCTGGTTCTTGGGACTTGAGTTAGTGGTTTGCTATCTTACCTGCTGATCTTGGGATTCTTCAGCAGCATCCACAGACTGTGAGCCAGCAGCCTGCCGTCTGACCTGCCGATCTTGGGTTCATCAGCCTCTGCAGCCATGTGAGTCAGGAGAAGCCTCCAGCCTGATGCCTGACTCTCAGACTTGGGACTTGCCAGTCTCTGTAATCACGTGAGCCATTTCCCAGAGATAAAATCTCTCTCTCTCTCTATGAATATACACTTCACTGGTTTTGCTTCTATAGAGAACTCAGCCTAAGATAGTAGCTGAGCACTTCTTAACCTTTGCACCACCCAGGGACTCAGCCCTCTGCTTAGCACCTACCAAAATTCCAGACTCCCAGAAGAGTAGGTGTTTGGCAAACCAGACTGTTTGCACAGTCTAGGCACAGGGAGCCGTTTTTACCATTTAGGGAAAGTTCTGTATCAGTGTAGGGAAATTTTACCTGCCATGTTCCCAGCGTCCAGCCAAGGGCCAACCTTGCAAGCAAGACTTTCTAAGGACAGCAGTCTCGGACCTGCTGTGTTAATTCTTTCCTACACATGTACCCCTCAAAGTTGTCTGAGGATTAAATAAATAAATAAAAGCTAGCTCAATAAATGCTGCTTAGTTCTCGTTACTTTCCTAGTAGACCAAGCCTGAAGTGCTCATTTGCTGGGTTATAAAATATGTCAGAGTATGAAACACATCCTATTTCACAGTGGATATATTTGGAAGTTTAGAAAAGACAAAAACAAAAGCAAAAAAACTCGACACTGTTCATCACACCTACTTTTAAAATGATTTTAAGGCATTTTTTAAAGGAGAAATATAGAATTTTGCTCAAGTAAATCAAATTTTGGAATACTCTTTACTGGAATGAGATAGGAAATACTTCTGAGAGTGAAATACAGTAATAGCCCTTGACATAAATTATAAAATCATATAGCTAAAATAAATATACTGCCGAAAGTGAGTACTGGCACGTGGCAGAAGAAACACCGTGACTATCTCTTGCAAATGGCGTCAGATACTTCATACATTTTATCCTGAAAGCAAATGCTGAGTCTGCAATGCAGAGAATACTGGAGACTCAACGGCAAGTCACGATGTGAAATAAATGAAATCAGAATGCCTTCCTCTGCTCCGCTTAAGGCAAAGCAAGTCAAACGACAATAACAACAGCAGAGATGCGCATCAGTCTGACTCAGTTCCCACCCAGGTTGCCACCAGACACGCAGACAAACCAGGAGTTGAGTAAAAACCAATAAAAACATACAGGGGAAAAAATAAAAAACCCAATCACACTCAAACATGCAGTAAAAATGACCATTTCTCTGACTTTTCGTAGGCCAGTAGGTAGCAAGAAGAACAAACAAAAACAAACGAATTTTTAAAGAAACTAGCACGAACCCTAGTTTCACGAACTTCTAAGAACTTTCATTACTCTTTGAGCTGTGGGCTGTGGCTGTAAGAAATTTAAATCTCCAATGTTAAGTAAATACCCCAAGTTTTGCCTCTAGTTATCTTATTATCTGGATTCTCAGAAGCAGAGAGCATACTTTATCTGCCTTTCTCACCCTGTATCCCTAATGCCTAGAGAAAGCACACAATACATGTTTGTTGATGAATGAGTAGATGAATGAATACATTGAATTTAACTTTCTAGGCATTCACAGAGATTTGGGGGAAAAGACATTGAACTTATTCTAAGATCTAAGACGAGACAGTAAATAGCCAATTTTGTCTAAATTTCACAGGTCAGATTTGACCTTAGCTGCTGAGTTTGTGTATACGGTGTGTGTGTGTGTGTGTGTCTGTGTGTGTGCGTGCCCTACTAACTGAAAAGCTGGAGGTTCAAGTCCATCCAGAGGCAACTTCCGAAAAATCAGCCACCGAAAACCACATGGAGCACAGTACGATTCTAACACACGTGGGGTCGCCAGGAGTCAGGGTCAACTGAATGACAAGTGATTTAAGTTGTTCAAGAGCTGCATTATCAAAACATCGGTCAACTCTCGTTTTTAATTGAGAGCTGCTTTATTGCTACTAAGGAGCCCTGGTGGCACAGTGGTTAAGGACTCGGCTGCTAACTGATTGTCTGTTTGAACCCACCAGCCACTCAGTGGGAGAAAGATGTGGCAGTCTGCCTCCATATTTATTGCCTTGGAAATCCTATGGGGCAGTTCTACTCTGCCCTACAGAGTCGCTATGAGTCAGAATCAACTCGACGGCAAAGGGTTTACCATCACTAAAGAGGAGATTTTTTTTTTTTTTGGAGGGGGTATTTCATGCTATGGTTAAGAGCTATGGCTGCTGTGATGGTTAAGATTGTGTGTCAACTTGGCTGGGCCATGATTCTCAGTGTTTTAATGTAGTCACTCCCATGATTGAATATACTGTGAGTAGCCAATCAGATGAAAGGAAGTCTCCTTGGGGGTGTGGCCCACATCTGTATATAAGCAGACGTTCTGGCTTTTTGCTC
>NW_004444067.1:4516048-4517418 GCF_000243295.1 Trichechus manatus latirostris | reverse complement strand
TAGGGTCGCTATGAGTCAGAATTGACTTGACGGCAATGGGATTCCATGAGAGGACTTTGGCTCGTCTACCAGTCCAAGAATTCCTGATCATGTTCTATGTTTTCACCCCCTGGTGAGACTTGGAACACCACTGTGTAGAGAACTGAGCAGTAATGAGGTGCTCTTGAGTCATGGAGTATGTGTTGGAGACCTTCCGCTCACCCTACAAACCTACTCTCTAGACTTTCTCTCTGCTCTCTGCCCTGGAAGCTGACCTGTGGGGACACACCTTTGGGCTCCCTTGTCCCTCTGACTTTCAACTGGGTCCAGCCAATGAGAGGCCCCAACAGGAGATCAGAGAGAGAGACTTTTTCCATCACTCCTTCTTCAGTGCCAACCTTGAAAGGCTATCCCTGCCCTTTCAGACGTGAGTGGTAAGGATGCCCCACCACTACCAACCCTGGGGTGCAGCATTATCCCCTTTTTCCCAACACCTTGGCAAGGGATATATCCCTTTCTTCACTAAACTTTCATCAAATCTGAGTGCACCATCTGTTTCCTGCTAAGATGCTGACTGATACAGAGGTAGAGAAAAGGGAAAGAGAGCAGGGAAGAAAAGGAGAAGGAGGAGAAAAGGAAAGAGGATGAAAAATGTAGAAACAGCCGCCATTTATGTGGTCTTACATGGTTCTCCTCAATCATGTGCCTCAGTGATTACACCTATAAAATGGCAAGAAAATAGTACAACTCTCACATCTCATGTCAGGTAATATGAAGAAAGTCCTTAGGTCAGTGTCAGACAAATTATAAGTACTCAGTTAAAGGTTAGCAATTACTTTTAGGAGGAAATGGTCCTTTAGTCCAAAAGACCATCGGCCACAGCCTCGAAGCACGAGAGAGGGAACAAGACCACCAGAACCCTCAGCCTCAGCCATAATGAGTAGCGAGTGGCCAAACTGTAGACATTTTAAATAAGGATGCAAGCGAAAATCATTTAAAATCGTCTCAAAAGACATTTGTCTCTTTTGTGGTAAATATCACTCTCGTCACCAGGAGATAGGGCAATCAATCAAAACTGCTGCTTCCATTCCGAGTGTCTCGAAAATGGTGTCCCTTGCTGAAGGACTTTGTTTTCAATCAAATCTACATGTCCTGGAGCAGATGATGATGGCGTTGACTGGAGCACCATCTCGTTGACTTTCTCTGAGCTAATGGTGCATTTTCCATCCACCTCTGAGGAAACTACTCTTTATATCTGGCAGATAATGAGTTTAGTGCTTGGAAGTCATGACAGTGCCTCTCCAAGAAAGCTGTTGACCACAAGAACTCAAGTAAACTTTCTCCTCAGTGTTCTAATTGTGGTACCTGGTTTTGGCTGCAAATAAAGTTCC
>NW_004444067.1:4503822-4505487 GCF_000243295.1 Trichechus manatus latirostris | reverse complement strand
GTTAACCAATGTCATAAAACAACATGTATACTACTGTTTCATGAGAAACTATTTGTTCTGTAAGCCTTCACCTGAAGTACAATAAAATATATATATAAAAAAAAAGGGAAGGTTGATAGGGCACATGACCATCCCTGGACCAATCACTGTGAGCAGTGGGATGGACTACCCTGATTGGCCAGGCGTGGGTCATGCGCTCTCCACTGGAGAGCTTTTGGAATGAGAGCAGGGTAGGGGTGGTTTCACAATGAAAATCAGAGTACCTTTTCCAGAATTGGGGGACGGGATCCCAGTCAGGAGCAAACACGCACACACAAAAACAGCTACAGCTCCTATGCAGGATACTTGTAACATTTCTGCACTTCTTAGTTGGAATATAGTTTCTGAAACTATTTAGTAGATACTAAACCACAATACTAGTTATGTCCTCCAAGTAGGAATTTTTGTTTTAAATAAATTTATCCTGTGAAATATTTCCTTCAGAAGAAAACGGCATGAGCGTGGAATGACAGACACACACACAGATACAGAAAATGAGCACACACACACAAGCATTTGAGCAAAGATCTATTTTAGAATACTAGACACCCTCGAAACCCTGACCCTGGTCCCAGGGGACACATTTTATTCAGGGAGTTCATTGCCCTTTGAGGCCTCACTGTCCATTAGCTGGCGTGGGTACTGTTCTCCCCAGCCCTGTTTCTGAAAGGCCTGCTATGATTAAGGATTTGTAAGAAAAGATTTTCCCAGAACCTCCCGCTTGGGTACATCCTTCAGAATGCTAATTATCCCATTCCTGACATATGTCCTTGGACTGAGCTTTTAGAAATCCCTGACATTTATTGACAGACAGTAATTAGTTGCAGGAAGCTGACTTGTGCCAAGCTCATGACTGCCAACTGAGTCATTGTATCCATGCAAACATTTCCTGACACAGTTGTTATCAGGAAGGCAATTCTCCTTTACCCTACTCCAAACTCGGCTCCCTCCCGACCCCCTTGAGGATGGCTCTCTGCATTTTGTTTTCCTGGATGGATCTTGAGGTTCTCAGTCCTGGAGGAGAGGCCCCAGGCCACGGGCACCAAGGAATAGAGAATGCTGTTAGAAAAGTCAAGAAATACATTCAGAAATGCAGAGAATTAGGGGGTCAGGAACTTGGGTTCCTTCAGGAACCCTAAGCAAAAATGAATATTTAATTTATTGTCCAAACTAGAATAGACCTGAGCAGGGGTGGATTATCCAATAGGCCAGGTAAGCACAGTGCTCACCTTGCTTACCAGATCACCTGTGGTGAGCAATGTCACATTTTTTCGACACCTCAAAGACTCTGCTTCTAGGTATGGCTGGCATCTGTCTCTCTCCCAACCTCACAACACCTTCCTACAGAATCAAAGCCTCTTTTCAAATTTACAATCTCTGACAGGGATGGATGACTCAGTTGGCAAGTATGCATGGGCTGAGTTGTGCTCACTTACTAATCTGCAGTGAACGATTTCACGTGGGTTTCATTATCATCGTTATGCTTGAGCACATTGTTGCAGCCACTGCGTCAATCCACCTTGTTGGAGGTCTTCCTCTTTTTCGCTGACCCTCTACTTTACCAAGCATGATGTCCTTCTCCAGGGACTGATCCCTCCTGATAACATGTCCAAAGTATGTGAGACA
>NW_004444067.1:4462818-4503399 GCF_000243295.1 Trichechus manatus latirostris | reverse complement strand
GGTCCAGTTGTGAGGATTTTTGTTTTCTTTATGTTGAGGTGTAATCCATACTGAAGGCTGTGGTCTTTGATCTTCATCAGTAAGTGCTTCAGCTTCTCTTCACTTTCAGCAAGCAAGGTTGTGTCATCTGCATATCGCAGGTTGTTAATGAGTCTTCCTCCAATCCTGATGCCTCATTCTTCTTCACATAGTTCAGCTTCTTGGATTATTTGTTCAGCATACAGATTGAAAAAGTATGGTGAAGCGATACAACCCTGATGCACATCTTTCTTGACTTTAAACCACGCAGTATCCCCTTGTTCTGTTCAAGTGACTGCCTCTTGGTCTACATACAGGTTCTGCATGAGTACAATTAAGTGTTCTCGAATTGCCATTCTTCAAAATGTTATCCATAATTTGTTATGATCCACACAGTCCTTTGCATAGTCAATAAAACACAGGTAAACATCTTTCTGGTAGTCTCTGCTTTCAGCCAAGATCCTTCTGACATCAGCAATGACATCCCTGGTTCTGTGTGTGTTCTCTTCTGAATCTGGCTTGAATCTCCAGCAATTCCCTGTCAATGTACTGCTGCAACCGTTTTTGAATTATCATCAGCATAATTTTACTTGCATCTGATATTAATGATATTGTTCAACAATTTCTGCATTCCATTGGATCACCTTTCTTTGGAATAGGTATATGGATCTTTTCCAGTCAGTTGGCCAGGTAGTTGTCTTCCAAATTTCTTGACATAGATGAGCGAGCACCTCCAATGCTGCGTCCATTTGTTAATATCTCAACTGGTATTCCGTCAATTCCTGGAGCCTTATTTTTCACCAATGTCTTCAGTGCAGCTTGGGGTTCTCCCTTCAGTATCATCGTTTCTTGATCATTTGCTACTTCTTGAAATGGTTGAACATCGACCAATTCTTTTTGGTACAGTGACTCTGTGCATTCCTTCCACCTTCTTTTGATACTTCCTGCATCATTCAATATTTTGCCCATAGATTTCTTCAATATTGCAACTCAAGTCTTGAATGTTTTCTTCACTTCTTTCAGCTTGAGAAATGCTGAGCATGTTCTTCCCTTTTGGTTTTCTAACTCCAGGTCTTCGCACATTTCATTATAATACTTTATTTTGTCTTCTGGGGCTGCTCTTTGAAATCTTTCATCCAGCTCTTTTACTTCAGCAATTATTCTGTTTGCTTTAGCTACTCGACGTTCAAGAGCAAGTTTCAGAGTCTCTTCTGACATCCATTTTGGTCTTTTCTTTCTTTCCCGTCTTTTTAACGACCTTTTGCTTTCTTCATGTATGATGTCCTTGCACAACGCATCTGGTCTTCAGTCACTTGTGTTCAATGCATCAAATCTATTCTTAAGATGGTCTTGAAATTCAGATGGGACATACTCAACTTCATATTTTGGCTCTCGTGGACTTGCTCTAATTTTCTTCAGCTTCACCTTGAACTTGCATAGGAACAATTGATGGTCTGTTCTGCAGTCGGCCCCTGGGGCCTTGCTCTGACTGATGATATGGGGCTTCTCCATTGTCTCTTTCCACAGATGTAGTCAATTTGATTCCTGTGTATTCCATCTGGCAAGGTCGATGTGTATAGTCACCGTTTATGTTGTTGATAAAAGGTATTTGCAGTCAAGTAGTCATTGGTCTTACAAAAATCTATCATGTGATCTCCAGCATCATTTCTAACACCAAAGCCATATTTTCCAACTATGAATCCTTCTTCTTTGTTTCCAATTTTTGCATTCCAATCACCAGTAATTATCAATGCATCTTGATTGCAAGTGTGATCAATTTCATACTGCAGAAGTTGATAAAAATCTTCAATTTCCTCATCTTTGGCATTAATGGTTGGTGTGTAAATTTGAATAATAGCCATATTAACTGGTCTTCCTTGTAGGCGTATGGATATTATCCTATCACTGACAGCGTTGTACTTCAGGATAGATCTTGAAATGTTCTTTTTGACAATGAATGCAATGCCATTCCTCTTCAATTTGTCATTCCCGGCATAGTAGACCATATGATTGTCCAATTCAGAATGGCCAATACTAGTGCACATCAGCTCACTAATGCCTAGGATATAGATCTTTATGTGTTCCATTTCACTTTGGCAACTTCCAATTTTCCTAGATTCATACTTTGTACACTTCATGTTCTGATTATTAATAGATGTTTGCAGCTATTTCCTCTCATTTTGAGTCATGCCACATCAGCAAAAGAAGGTCTCAAAACCCTTACTCCATCGATATCATTAAGGTCGACTCTACTTTGAGGAGGCAGCTCTTTCCCAGTTGTCTTTTGAGTGCCTTCCAACCTGAGGGGCTCATCTTCCAGCACTATATCAGACAATGTTCCACTGCTATTCATAAGGTTTTCACTGGCCAGTTTTTTTAGAAGTAGACTCCCAGGTCCTTCTTCCTAGTATGTCTTAGTCTGCAAGCTCTGCTGAAACCTGTCCACTAATGGGTGACCCTGCTGGTATTTGAAGTACTGGTGGCATAGCTTCCAGCATCACAGCAACATGCAAGCCCCCACAAATGAACAGACACGTGGGGTCTGTAAAGATTTACAGCCTTGGAAACTCTGTGGGGCAGTTCTACTCTTTCCTACAGGGTCACTATGTGTCTGAATTTGACCCAGTGGGTTTGGTTTTTGGCCATTGGGGAGACTCAGCACTGCACCCTACTGGTGAGATCTGGCTACTACCATGCCGTATAATGAGTAGAGCTGTATTTTTGATGGGGTCTCTCTCCCAACTCAGGTCAGGAAAGGTACTTCGCAAAGGTCTTTCATCGGCAGTTGATTTACAGCTGTATTTCTCCTGGTACTAGTGAAATAACTTCACTCAAATGTCCAACTTGAAAACACAAATGAACTCAACTTTTCCCAGCTCTTTGCTTCATACGAGAAAAAAAGGAACCAAATACACAAAACTCCATTTCAGATCTATGCTGCAATTCCCATGCATTTTTTAATCAGAAAAGGAAGTGTGAAGACAGAAATGGAAATAGATATTGAGAATGAGATAGTCAAACATCCTTGCTATTGAACCAATCTAAATTCTTCTGAATAATATCATCAAAAATTGGAGATGGAGAGTGAGAAGGCTTTTATCAACTCTCTCTCGCCTGCCAGCCCAGGGCCACCAGCCAGTCTGTGTCTGCCACCAGCACCAGAAAAATTCAGAAGCTGCAATCCTGGCCCGAGAGGGAGGACAGTTGTAAAGAAGGAGGAAATGTTGTTCTGAAATGTCATGATAATGTGCCTGAGTGTATATCTTTTCTTTTTCATTTTCATCCATATTTATGGGTACTTGGTAAAACCTTTCATCTAAAAACAATTGTCTTTCATTTTGCCAAATTTTCTTTAAATATTTATATGACAATTTCCTCTCCTCAGTTTTCCCTTTTCTTTTTGGAACTCTCATTATTCAAATATTAGGTTTCCTGACTGGATTCATTAAAGTTGGAGTGTTTTTTCTTCCTTTATCCCTACCCTTATTTTGCTGTTGTTATTTTTTTGTTTTAATTCTACTGTCTTGGAGTTTCATCGACATAACTTCCCAACGCCTTAAAATTTTATATTTCTGTACACTATTTTATTTAAAAAGTCTTTGTTATCTTCCAAACATCCATTTTCATAAAAGGAACATTCTCTTTCAGTTTTACGGACTCCAATAAAAATGTTAATGAGTTTTTCTTAAAGACGTCTTTCGCCTGCATGGTCTGTTTTCTCTCAGATTTCTTTCCTGGTTTCTTTTACGTCTGTCTTCCCTGTTGACGCTGCACTATCCCTTTATATTTAAAAGGTTGATGAGCAAAAAAAGCTCGCTCAAAGCCCTATAGACATGGGCAGGTCTTGACATCTGGGGCCTTTATTGAGGGTGACCCAGTGGGGCTGTTTATTGCTCAGCGTTTGTAGAAAACCCAGTTGCCCTTGAGTGGATTTCAACTCATGGCGCCCCCATGTGTGTCAGACTAGAACTGTGCCCCATAGGGTTTTTAATGACTGATTTTTTTTTTTGGAATTAGATGACCAGGACTTTCCTCTGAGGTGCCTCTGGGTGGACTCAAACCTCCAACCTTTTGGTTAGCAGCCGAGCATGTTAACTGTTTGCCCCTCTCAGGGACTCCGGCTTCCAAGCAATTGGAGGCACTGGTGGGCGGTGGGAAGGGAAGGAGAAGCCAGGTTCTTTCTCCCCCACTTTCTCACTGCTCTGGGTGGTTTCTCTGGTATGGCTGAGTCCCTCCCATGGTTTAATCTCTCACCAAGCTGGTCCTGCTGTGGTTACAACTCTCCCAAGTCTCCTGGGTTCTGGAAATACGAAAACACCAGTTGCCATTAGGTCGACTCTGACTTGTGGTGATCCCATGTGTGTTAGAGAAGAGCTGTACTCCGTAGGGTTTTCAGTGGCTGATTTTGCAGAAGTAGATTTGCCAGGGCTTTCTTCCAAAGTGCCTCTGGGTGGACTCGAAGCTCTCACCTTTCAGTTAGTAGCCAACTGTGTTAACCGTCTGTACCACCCAGGGCCTCCAAGTCACTGATACGTAACTGTTGTTATCCTTATCTGCCTCCAGCTGGGAGGAAGGGTTGCCATCTAAAGTTTATACCAGCTCACTCAAACATTTATTACTAGCTGCAAACACGTTGCAGACACAAGGAAGTTCAGGCTGGATTCCTAGTTATCTAATTGCTCCTTCTTCTTTTCTCATCTATTAACTCATGTCCCTCCAGTGGCTGAGTTAGGGGAGCCATGTCTGTCTTTATTTTTATGAGGCTGTTTTCCTTGGTTGGAGTCACCCTATTAAATCAAAGGCACATCCTGGCCTTGGAATTCCAGCATAGCTGGGGCTTCAATACCTCTGCAGATGGGTGAAGGCAAGAGCGTGGGTGAGGTGGTGCATGGTGGGTCTCTCTTCCCATTAGCTCAGGAAGAAAAATGGCACACGTCAATGGTCGTTCATCAGAAGGGCCTTCAGCATTTCCTTTATTTTAGCTTCCTTACCCATGCTGGGAATTTCGTGTATGACTTCTTTTCAAGTCTTGCTCAATGGACTGGAATCAGACCTGGGGAGTGACCACTGAAGAAACACTTCGGGGCTAGAGTGAGCGCGGTTACTGCTTTGGATTAAATGGCTCATGTGATGTTAAAGAGGCGCTCTGACTCACTCTTCAGTTTGCGAGCCGCTGGAATGCTACAGGAGAAGTTACTGTAGCTCTAGTTTTTGCTGAAATCCATTTTATCTGATTAGATTTAAGTTCAGAAAGCGTTTCTGAGCACCCAGCACATGCCTCTCTTTCTCTCTGTCTCCCTCCCACCCGCCCTCTCTTCCTTCATTTTATTCTTGGGGAACATCTTCGGAATTCTGTCTGCTCCACTGCCTCTTCGGGGCACTGTGGGCCTCAATGAGCTGTTCCATGCAGAGCCTTTGGGTAACACCTGCATGTAGGTAGTGAGTGCACAGAGAATGCTGGGGCTCAGTGGAGGTGCCAGTGAAGGACTCCCTCACGTCATCCATCACCGACTGCGCAGTTGATTCGCACTAGTCCATTTAATGCATGCCTGCACACACGTACATGCCGCACACACGCGTGTGCGTGCATACACATAGGCACGCACAGGCATATGTGCACACATGGACACATGCATGCAAGCACACGCAGGCACACACTAGACATGCCTCAATTACCCTATTAACCTAGCAACCTGTCTCCACCCATTATGTTCCCACTAGCTACTACCCACCCCCTCTGTGTTTTGTTTTCCCCTCATAGCACTTTTCTGTATTGAACACTCCGCGTATTTTATGTATTTATTGTGTGTGCTGTTTATTCTCAGCTGCTTCTTTCCGGAGCAGGGGTTAGCAAACTACGCTGGGTAGGCGGAATTTCGCCAGAGGTCGGTGTTGGTAAGGTGCAAGAGATAAAAATGGATTTTACATTTTTAAAGGGTTATTAAAAAAAATAATATACAACACAGACGATATGTGACCTTCAGAGCTTAAGCACTGGATTGATAACTGAAAGGTTGGTGGTTTGAACCCATTCAGTCGCTCTGTGTGGTAAAGACCTGGTGATCTGCTCCCATAAAGATTACAGCCTTGAAACCCTATGGGGCAGATCTACTCTAAGGGAAACGACAACCTGAATGCAGCCCAATGGGACTGTGCACCCCTCTTCATGACAGCCCTCACCTCTAGTTGTAAGGCACACCCACTGGTCCACTACCATCCGTCTCCTACTCCTGAAGGGCTGTGATGGCTGTGTTCACTGCTGTATCCTCAGCTCAGAACACAATGCCTGGCACACAGTAGGTGATCACTAGACACCTGCTGAGTGGCTGACTTCCCTTTGGTCATCACAACAGCTCCATGTGGCAGATGCTATCAACCTCTTCCACTGAGAGAGGAGTGTGGGCCCAGCTCTTGGTCTTAACCTACCCAAGTCCCCACAGCAGAGTTGCCCAAATCGGTCCAACCTTCACAATTCATTAAGATTCCTTAAATGTACCTATTCCTGGGCCCCACCTGGGACCTAATGCATCCGCATTTCCCAGGGTGGAGCCTGGCATTTGTATTTTTAACAATACCCCCAGATGACTCTTTTGACAGGGAAGTTTAGGAAGTTTTACTAAAGTCGGCATGGATGAGATGCTTATCAAATTAATTTCCCCAGGCTTTGTTCAAGGTAGAAACTAATCAGCCATCTCCTTGGTGAGTATTAACCTCTAAGTGGAAGACAATCTCTCTGTTTCCACCGCCCCCTGCTCTCTCTACCCATTAAAAATATGCAATACTGAACCGCTGAGACAGAACTGATTATCACTCATCACCACGCAGGGCTGTGGGCTGATCTTCAAGGAGAACTGAAAAAGAAAAACAAAAGTCTGGTGCACTCAACGTGTTCCCCTTCCTGAGAGAGAGAACACAATGGTTGATGCAATTAGTTTGGAGTCATATAAATTTCAAGAACTGGATTTATATACTATTAAGTCAACCAATGTAATCGACGTAGATGGTATTTGCTCTCTCTAATCCATACTGAAGGTTGTATGTAGTCTTTGACCTTCATCAGCCTTAGAAGAAATACAACCAGAATGCTCCTTATAAGTGAGGATGGCCTGAGACTTCGGCTCGCTTACTTTGGACACGTCATCAAGAAAGACCAATGGCTAGAGAAGGACATCATGTTTGGTAAAACAGAGGGTCAGCGAAAATGAGGGAAACCGTCAATGAGATGGACTGACACAATAGCCTCAACAATGGACTCAAACATACTAACAATCATGAAGATGGTGCAGGACAAGGCAACGTTTTGTTCTGTTGTACATACAGTCACCATGAGTCAGAGTCAACCTGGTGGCAACTAACAACAACAGCTAAGAGATTTCAAAGCAGAGCTTCCAACCCCTGTGGAGAATCTGCATTTCTAACAAGTTCCCAGGTGATGCTAATGTTGCTGGTTTGGGACAAGTTCTGAGAACCACTGGTAGAGCGGGGCGGGGGGGGGGGTCTCAAAATTTATTATACATAAGAATCACCTGGACATCTTGTTAAACTGTAGATTCTGATTCAGTATAGCTGGGGTAGAAATGCAAATTCTCAGCAGGGGTTCGAACCAGAACAAACCAGCTGGAAGCCCTGTTTCAAAGGTACTCAGAATTTAATCATAAGACCTGATAGCATCCGGGACTGTGTTCCTGCAGAGATAACGTGAGTAAGCTGTTATATTACAGGAACCCTACAGGTTCCCACATCCTCCTATTCCTGGAACCCAAAATGACCAAAAGTAAGAGATAAAATGTGGTAACCGCAGCCTCACTTCCCAAATTGTATAGGGACTTAGAGCAGACAGGGCGTCCCAGGGTGGGTGCAAATGACTCCTCAAGAAAGGTTGGTGGTTTGAGTCCACCCAGAGGTGCCTTGAAAGAAGACCTGGCGATCTGGGTCGCCATAAGTCAGAAATGACTCGACAGCAACTGCATTAATATTTCCATGTGGCAACTGATCACATAGTTGAGGGAAGTTTATGATGAAATTCAGCATTTTCCATTCTACCCCCTCATTGCATTCAGTGCTATCGTTCTGAAATGACCTGTTTTCGACTTCGGCCCCTTCGAGCTTCCTTGTGCTTTTCTCTACAGTCTTCCAATGCGCTTATAACTCTACTTCTTTATTTATCAGCTTCACAGGGCATTTGCTCTTCTAGGAACGATGAAGATTCTTTCCCATTCATGAGTCTCTTCTTTCTCCTTAGCTTCTTTTGCTAGTACCCTTTGTAATTTTAATAAGATGCTAATACCTCTCTTCCATTTCTTCTTCCACCAACTCTAGTCAGAAGCTTGATTTGCTGCTATAGAAAGTGAGGGTGTTGGGGTTTCTATTTCTCCTCTTCTTTCCTTCCCCACCTGGACTACGCCCTTCGCTTTCCATCAGCCACAATTTTACAGTGTCAACGTTATTAACATTTCTATTCTATTCTATAAATATACCCACAGCTTCAGTGCTGTGTCCATAGGCATCTCTCAAAGCAGAAAAATATGAAAGGGCATTCACAAGAATAGAATGTGGGATCTGCCTTATAGGGTTAAGGGGATTAATGAAGACAAGAGATGACAAGTGCTGAGCCCAAGGTCTCTCGACCGTGTTCCGCTTGCTTGATCAATAGACGCCCTTAGCAAATATCATCAAGCTACAAACTGTTCCAGAATAAGCTGATGCTGAAGCCACCACACAATTGAAATCTGTCTTTTTCCATCACTGGGAGTCAGCAGTGTGTCTTATTCCTCCGATGTTAAAGATTTATCTTCACCTGCTGCACCTTCCTTGCTTCTGTGAGCTGTGTATTAGCAGGAATACGTGTAATGAGACGGAGACAATGTTATTCTCTTAACAGCTGGTCCTAGCACTTGTCTGTAGTGGGTGTGAAACTCAGCACATCCTCTCAGCTGTGGAAGAAATGCAGCCTTCTCTATTTTCATATAATTCCGCATCGATGCTGAAATCCTATTGCTTAGAAGGGCGGGAAAATCTAGTCAATTTCGGGTTTCCCACGTTTTATTTTACCTGGGATTGTATCTTAGCTATAGGACATTTACAGAGTACATATGTTGAGTGTGTGTGTGTTGCCTTTGTATGTAAGTATGTGCAATGTGTCTGTCTCTGTGTATGTGTATATTGTGTGCATTGCGGTGTATTGTGTGTCTGTCTGTCTCTGTGTATTATGTGGGTGCATGAGGAACCCTGTTGGCACAATGGTTAAGTGCTCGGCTGCTAACCAAAAGGTCTGTGGTTCAAGCCCACCCACACCCAGTGCCTCTGCAGGAGAAAAGACCTGGTGATCTGCTCCTATAAAGATTATAGCCTAGGAAACCCTACTCTGTCCTATAGGGTTGTTAAGAGTTGCAACTGACTTAACAGCACCCAACAACAACAACAACAACAGAAATAAATGAAAACCACCCCAATGAGAACAAGCAGAGGCCATTTATCCAGAGCTTGCTCTAACAAGGGGGTTGACCACCACCATCTGGGTTTGGTAGAGACTCAGAGGTAGACGGGTGAGTGGGAAGGATTATAGTAGGGAAAGGCGAAGGCTTCCGCTGTGCCCTGAGCAGAAGCTGTTGGCTTGGGGAAGCTGGAAGCATCTAGCTAGAAGTGGGCAGCCTACGTGATTGGTTTGAGAAGCATGTCTGGCTTTCTCTGGCTGGTCCTGAGTTGGAGGTTGGCGTGAAAAATAGGGAAGCTGGTGGTCACTCACCACGTCCTGACCGTTCTGGGTGGACGGATGCAGAGGTTGTGGTTTGGCTTCCAGGCTGGCTCCTGCAGAGGTGGTGGGTCAGAGACCCACTGCCATGCATGAGCTGGCCATCGACCATTTG
Organism: Trichechus manatus latirostris; assembly: GCF_000243295.1. NCBI lineage: Eukaryota > Metazoa > Chordata > Mammalia > Sirenia > Trichechidae > Trichechus > Trichechus manatus. Next base: position 4,493,515 of record NW_004444067.1, on the reverse strand, counting down.
TATATTCGGTCTCTCATAGGATACCCAACTAATAATGGCTTAAATTGGTAAGTGTCGGGGCAGTGCTAGGGTTGTTTAGCAGCTCTGCAGCATCGTGAGGCCAGCCCCGCATATTTGCAATTTTCGGGCTTTTTTCTCTTGGCTGCGAGTTGTCTGTGCAGCTCTGAGCATCTTGTCCTTCTGTCACAGCATCCCAAGCAAGGAAGGGATGGGGCAAGCCCAACAGGGACCTTCTGCTCGTATTCGTGGAGCCCCCGGCCAATCTCACGTAGAAGGAGTGGCCCAAATGCCCACTCCAAAACCAAGGTGATAGGAAGGGGGTTACCAAGACCGACTTAGACAATGATTGTGCCTTGTAACTTCAGGGGTGACCTACTTTCACAGGCATGGTGACTGCCCCCATAATAAAGCTGGAGCTTGAAGAGCATGGAAAAAGCAGTTAGCATGACCCACTTCATAAACATGGGGTACAGATGAAACTCTTTCCTCTTTACCTTAAGAATGTTGGTGTGAGTCACAGACCATCTTTCATTACAAAAGCTGAAAACACCAGATGCTTGGTTCTCAGACTCCCTTGCAGCTAGAGTTCAGGCACTTGACCCAGCTCCACCCACCCCAGCACCCATGCTGGCTTTTTGACACTCATGCAAAGACATCCTGTGTGGGGGGTGTTTCTGCAGAAGGCAACAATGACAGGGGTTACAGCTGTTTTCTAAGGGGAGCAGGGGGCCAATTCTAGCAGCAGAGTTTGATGCCCAGTCTCAGGGGGCGTTTTGTTGTTCAAGATGCAGCGTCTGGCCCAGTGTTGACTTTACTGCAGCCTTTGTAGACCAGCTCTTTAGCATGATCTTGGGTTTTGTTCCTTCCATCCCCTCCTCCTAGCGTTTTTAACGCATTCCTGCAGGAGATTCTCTGAGCTTCCAAATAATGCTTCAATGGACTTCTTTTTAGCTTAGGTAGTGTATCAGTCAGGCTTCAGCCAGAGAAACAGAACCAGCAGGATATACACTAGTTGCTGTTGAGCTGACGCTGACTCAGGCAACCCCACGTCTGTCAGAGCAGAACTGTGCTCCACGTGGTTTTCAATGGTTGATTTTTCAGAAGTAGATCACCAGGCCTTTCTTCCGCGGTGCCTCTGGGTGGATTTGAACCTCCAACCTTTCGGTTAGCAGCTGAGTGTTTTAACTGTTTGCACCCCCAGGGACTCCTTTAGCAACATATGGTATCTTAAAAAGCTCACACTTCGAAGAACAGTGTAACAGAATGTAACATTATACATTACTCCTTACTAAAATCTTCTCCATGCGAAGCTTAGAATAGATACGACCCACTGGGGAACCACTCACAAGGACAAACGTACGTGTAATTCCCATCAGCAATATCCCTTTAGCTCTTAAGGTGAGGCAGTTCTCCTGTGTGGATCAGAAGAAATTAAAATGTGGTCTCTGACAATGGTGTTGCACACCCAGATAAGGCGTTTGCCATAAGCATGCACGCTCAACATTGTTCATTCTGACAGATTCTCTGAACCAGGTTTGGGGAGGAAGAAGCCAGGCTAATGAGGCCTGGGGCTTGGGAACAGGAAACCAAGAGGAGCAAACCTAATTTTTGCACAGGGGTAGAATCACAGCATTGAACCCCAGCAGGGCCACCACCCTGGAGAGAGTTTGTGGAATCTCCACTTGCATTCGACTGCTCAGCAACAGGTCTCTCCTCTGGTTTTCGTGGCCGTTTTCTGACTTTGAAAACCTGTGAGAAACACCAGGAAGAGGCCCGCCATCTTGTTTTTGCTCTGGCTTATCTTCCAGCCTCGTTCTTGAGCCGTAGAAATGGGCTACATCCAGTTGGGCTTTTGTCCTGCAGCAACGTGGCCAGAAAATGAGAGGAAGTTTCTCCAAATAGCAACGACTGACTAGGCAGCGATCCTGCTGCATGGAGCCAGGTGTTTCATCATTTCTCATTACACAGCAAATAAGCCAGGCAGAACCCGTTGCTGCTGAGTTGATTCCAACCCACGGCGACCCCATGTGTGTGTCACAGTAGGACTCTGCTCCACAGGGTTTGCAATGACTGGTTTTTCATAAGTAGATTGATCCCTAGGTCTTTCTTCTAAGCCGCCTCTGGGTGGAGTTGAACCTTTAACCTTCTGGTTAGCAGCTGAGCATGTTAACTGTTTGCACCACTAGGAGACTCCCAGGAACAAATAATTAGGACTAATTTGAATTATAATCTTCTCTTTCTTGCCAAAAAACCCAAACCTGTTGCCACTGAGCCAATTCTGACTCATGGCGCCCCCCTGTGTTACAGAGTAGAACTGCTCCACAGGGTTTTCTTGGCTGTGATCTTTATGTAAGCAGATCGCCAGGACTTCTTCTCTGGTGCCACTGGGTGGGTTTGAACTGCCAATCTTTCGCTTAGTAGTCAAGCACAAACCGTTTGTACCATGCAGGCACCTTCTCTCCCAGGAGGAAACTTAAATACAGTTAAAACAGGCAATAAAATAAAACCCAGGGGAATACTGAAGAACTAATACTCAGAAACCGAAGGTTATCGTATAGATAGAATATTGCAGAAAATTATAGGCAAAATTAGAGTGTTGGCTACTTGGATTTGCTTCTAAGAGGCCGATGTTTATTTTAAAAATGTAATGCTAATAGTTTTTCTTTTAAAAAAGGATCACAGATCCTTACAGTAATATGAAAAAAATTAGAATCCAGTATAGCTAAAAATTAAAACGTTCATTGTGGCTTTATGCAGAGTAAAGAAATGCCTTGTTATAATTTTCACATTAAGGAACGCATCTTCTAGAACTGCTTTCCAAAAGGCCTCACTATCCTATTGGGACTCCATTAATCTAAGGTTTATGAAATAGGTAATATTTCAAAATTGTAAAACATAAAATAGGCTCAGGCATCCATCATTTGCATATAAATAGAAATGAACTTGGATACAGGCTACTTGGAAAAAATGATTTTCTACATTTTCATATAATTTTCACTAAATTAGCCTTTAAAAATGTCCTTGTCATGTAGATTGATTTTTTTTACTTCCTATTTAAACAATGGAAATAAACTATATTTTCCCCCCAAGAAATAGCTGCATGAGACAGTTGGGCTCGATGTAAACCTTTGTTACTAAATTCTAGACAAAGAAAGGTAACTCATAAAATGATCGTTTCCCAGCATGTTACCTAACTGTTTGGATCTGTGTTCATGGGTTCACTCCCTTCCTCTCTGTCTGAGTCTGATCATCTAGCCAGGGACCTGAGGGGCCCACTCTTCCCTGCTGTCTCCAGGTTCACTCTCCTTGGGGCTCCTGGTACAGCTCTCTGTGGGTCCTTCGAGTCCAGGTACAAGAGATTGTCATTATAGTAAGGGAATACTAATTGCTGTCCCATCGACTCTGACTCATGGTGACCCCACATGTGCAAGAGTAGAACTGTGCTCCACAGGGTTTTCAATGGCTGATTTTTCAGGAGTAGATTGCCAGGCCTTTCTTCTGAGGCACTCCCTGGGTGGACTCGAACATCCTTTCAGTTAGCAGGTGAGCATGTTTAACCATTTGCACCACCCAGGGACTCTGACTACTAATTACACTACATTTAAAAACTTTTTATGGTGGTGAAAATAAACATAACAAAACATATACCATCTCAACAACTTCTACATGTACAATTTAGTAACATTACCCCACATTTTTAAGCCATGATTAGCATGGAAACTTTGGGACACGTGGCAGATATCCTAGTTCATTTTCCCTTATTTCCGATAATGCCGATATACAACTTGGCTTACTATAATAATGAGTATAATTCAAAGCAAATAAACCCAGACTTTTGTACGAGGAGAGAAAGTTCTATGTGAAGACCCCTGAAAGCACCAACAGGAAATACTCCGTCTAGCTTCCCTGGGCTCTCACACACGTCCACTTCCCAGCCTCAGAGCCACGCGTCTCGTCACGTGTGTATGTGACGCTGCATTGGAAGGGAATGAACTAAATGAGTTTCTGTTGAGCAAATGGCTTTTGGCATGAATTATGCATCATCTGCGTGAGATACTAAAGCTAAAAGTACAAATAAAGTAAATGTCACCTCTGAGTTTTCCTCAAAGAGCACGTTGATTTGAAGCACACTACAGACCTAAATACTGAGACTTTCCCTTTAAATGTCAAAGAATGCAAAATTTCCTCTACATGCATACAGATCTCTCTCTCCCCTCTCCTCTGTGTCTCCCTTCTCAATCCACTGGTCTTCCATGCAATATTCATGAAGATCAGCACTGGGAAACGAGCTTACAAAATGCAGTAAGTTTTCTCCCATGAAGCCTAAACCTGACTGGTAGGTTTGGCGGCCTGACTTAGGAACTAAATTACAACTTACTGGCATAGCAGGGGAAGGTAGTGTGCTCACCGTATCTGTGATGGATCATCATCAGTACCTAACAAAAATGATTAAATTAAATCTAGCTGTATACACAACAGGACTTAAATCTGATTTTTAAGTCCTTAGCTCTTCTGGGAATTCTGAAATGAAAAAAATCCCAATGGTTGGAAGATGCTTATTATTATCTGGTTTAATAGCTGAAATGTCATGTAAAAGCTTCTCATTACTTTCTCCCCCACCTAAAAATTTTGATTAAATTGGGCTCCATTCCATGGGGAGGGTAAACTCTGAGCAAATAATATTGGCAGGCAAGATAACTGGTGTGTTTAACAGGGCAACTGCATTTTGCAAAACAAACTGCTAAGCTGCAGTGACGTATGTCCCCAGCAATTACCTGATGATATTCCAAGACAAGATGTGCACAGGAATTCTGGAGAGACGGGCGGTTTTAGCAGGGAGAGGTCTTCTTAAGGGATCGTGTCCCCCTCCGGACTTGTGAAAGCAGAAATAAGTTTCTGCTCTGGGTATGGACCTCAAAATCAGCAGCGTCCTGTGCTTTCCCCCTCACTGAGTCACAACCTGGTGACAGAGGTAAGAGTCGCCTCCTGGCTGTGGTCGGAATAAAACACCATGCTTTCCTCCATAGGGAGCACTGGTGGCACAGCAGTTCAGAGCTCAGCCGCTAACCAAAAGACTAGGAGTTCTAATCCACCAGTCGCTCCTTGGACGCCCTATGGAACAGTTCTACTCCGTCCTGTAGGGTTTGGCTTCCTCCATAGCTCTACTACCATTCCTTGTTAAAAGCCCCTTTTGATCATGCTCTTTGGCTGGGGGTGGGGGGATGGGGAGTGGTGGGAGAGACGGTGTATTTGTCTGTGTCGGGCAGGGGCAGGTTTCCTTAATTCTGTGCTTTGGAACCACGACCATCTGGGAGCAAGGAAACGCAAGAGGGTAAGAAGTGATTTGAATCAAATTCTCTTTCGTGCAACTTCCTCCCCTCTTCTTCCCACTTACCTAAGTGCTCAGCACCTTATCTGAGTCCCAGCCTTCACACAAAGCCCTTCCTGCTTCCTGCCTTACCTCTTTGTGCCACGCCCCCTACCCCCCAAGCCTCTAGCCCTTTCCATCTGCACGTCGAGTTTCAGGAATCAGTTATGCTTGTTTGCTCATTAAGAGTGAATCTTGTTTTCCCAATTAGGCTGTGGCTGCCGTGAGCGAGGTGAACGCTTGACCCTACTCACCACCCATCTGCATACCTAGGAGGCGCTGGAACAATGACGGTTAATTGACTAGTTGGAACCTGGGCACTAATCAGACCCACGTTCAACTACAAAAGCTGAATTTACAGGGGTGCTGGGAAGGCCCGGAGCCCTGGTGGCACAGTGGTTAAGAGCTTGGCTGCTAACCAAAAGGTCGGCAGTTTGAATCCAGCAGTGCTCCTTGGAAACTCTATGGGGCAGTCTACTTTGTCCTATTGGGTCGGCTATCAGTTGGAATTGACTCGACGGCAATGGGTTTGGTTTGGGTTGGGAAGGAACAGGATTCTCTGGGTGGTGCAAATGGTTAACACTCTCGGCTGCTGATCAAAAGGATGGAGGTTTGAGTCTACCCAGAGGTGCCTAAGAAGAAAGGCCTGTCAATCTACTTCTGAAAGATAATGGCCATTGAAAACCCCACGGAGCACAGTTCTACTCTGACACACATGGGGTCACCATGAGTTGGAATCAACTTGAAGGGAACTGTTTTTTGTAATTACAGGTAGTCCCACTACAGAGCTCCATTCTGATGACTGTCGTAAGTCGGTTCTGACGTAAGTAGAATACCTGATTTTTATGTTTTTAGTTTTTATTCTTATTGCCTTTTATTATCAGTGTCTTTATAAGTCCAATCTTTATTTGTCTTTGGGAGTTGAAAACATTACATATAGACTCACAGATCTATTTTAATACAGACATACATACATAAAAAATACACAAATCATAAAAATTTACTCTGAAGATGAAGAAGAGTTGGACAACGTTGGCATTTTGTCAGCTGTGGTAATAACTCCACTTGTGGAAGGTTCTGGACCATCTGGATTATTCCTCGGAATAGGGATGGCGTTTCTAGTCAGAAAATTAGTGAGAATTGTCTGTGTGGTCCTTTTCTTTTTTTCTCCATACATTTCACGGCAACATCTCACTGTTTCTCAAATCTGCCTGCCGACTTAGCAAAGCCATCAGCGAACGTTTGGGTCCATGTTTTCAAGCAACTGAAGCCTCTGACTTAGTTTAGAAAACTAAATCATATGGCAGTGTTTTGAACAGCAAATCATAAAATTGAACATCTGAGAAGGATAACATCAGCAAATTACGCACTGCAGCATTGTATATAGTACATATTACTAACGATAAGGTGTACAAAAAAAAAGAGGTCGTAAGGGCAGGTCGAATACATTGTAAGTCGGGGACTACCTGTGTAACTATTTGTCCTGAAAAGCCACCAGGCGTGTCTTCTTTGTTCTCATATATGTGTTTTCTTTTTTTCACTTATTTCTTGGGTTCTCAGTATACCAAGCACTGGGCTGGTTGTAAGTAGACACCACCAGCATCTTCATAATTACAATAAAGCCAGATAAGATGCTGCTCTAAACTCCAACGTGCTGCATTACCAGGGTTGGAAAAGCTGTGCCTTGTCTGCAGGGAAGTCTTTGACAGTGAATGACACCACCCTGCCCCCTTTCCAGGCCAGAGGTGTATGCCAGCTAAGAGCAAGAGCGCACTGGAAAACCCTGTCTTGGGAAATGGACGGCTGGACCTCAGACAACTCAAAATTGAATATTTGGCTTCCCTGTTTAAAAAAAAAAAAAAAAATCCTTCAGTTGCTTCTGTGTGCAGGCCCCCTTGGCTTCCTGAGTCCTCTCTATGCCCTGTTTTCTTTTGAGGACCACATCCTGAATCCTAATTCTAACCTAACCCCAAAGTGAAATGTACCCCGTCTTTCATTTGCAGCAGAGTCACTGACTTCCTCCCTGATCCTCTGAAATTCAGCTGAGTCTTGAGCGTGAGGACCCGCGTTTGGAAATGACTTCTTGCAAGTTCTTATTAAGTTCCTTAACAAAAGCCTTATTATCTTCTTCTAGTCTCTGCTGAGGGGTGGGGAAGTGGTGGTTCTCCTTTTTTCAGACACATTTGTAAAAAATGCTAACCAGACAGACACAAACAGATGACTGTTTCCTAAATCAGGGGTACCAAACTACAGTCCTCGGGCCAAATCCGGCCCGCTGTCTATTTTTGTAAGTAAAGTTTTATTGGCGCACAGTCGCACCCATTTTTTACTTGTCTATGCTGCTTTCCAGCTTCAATGATAGAGCTGAGTGGTTGCAGACAGAGACACCCTGACCTGTAAAGCCTAAAATATTTACTACCTGGCCCTTTAGAAAGTTTGCTGACCTCTGCCCCAAACTATAGGCCTTGGACCTGCTGGACTGCAGACCCTAGAAGGCCAAGGTGTTACAGCTCATGTAAAAAAACAACGGATTACCCCACCTGCTGAAATCTGCCGATAGTGAAAATGCTCTGTATTAATTCCAGCTTCAATGCTCTAATCTCTTTGACCTACATAGGTGCTGTAAAATCCAAGTGCTGCAGAACTAGACCTATCATATCCTGGAATCTCAGGGCTTTGTTGGTGGAAGAGACTCCCCCAGCCCTCATTTCTACCTCTCCCCACAACTCCTTTGACTCACATAATCAAAATTAATATTTGCAGTGCCCTGATCTCCCCGTAACAACTTGCTTGGCACATAAAGCTTTTCTTCTCTTCCGGCTTCTCAGGATTGAATCTGGCTATGTCAGCTCTGGGCCACACAGAGAAATGTGTCTGTTTACTCACAAATGCATTTGTAACTGCTTTAAAGTGATTACTATGGCCTCCATCTCAAATGCCGCACTTGTACATTATTTTGCCATATTTATAATTGCCCGGAAAGATTTTTTTTTATAGGACTTGCAGTTTTATAGGGCCAGAAAAAAACCCTGGCATGACCTAAATTTCATCTGTCGCCTTTTGTTTATTTCTGTCGTGGATGCAGAATATTGAAGTGATTTAAGACCCACCGCACAGCGAGTGAAATGGAAAGACATAAATGGTCAGATTGCTGCCTTTTCTGCTCTAACTAAAGAGACTCAAAGACATCTGGCTAAATTTATAACACAGAAAAGAAACTACAAGGGAAAAAAACATAACAACACAAAAGGACAAATACTGTAGGACCCCACTTATGTGCAATATCTAGAATAGGCAGATGCACAGAGACAGACAGTAGATGAGCGGTTGCTGGGGGCTGGGGGGAGGAGGGAATGGGGAGTTACTGCGTAAGGGGTGCCGAGTTTCTGTTTGGGGTGATGAGAATGTTTTGAAAATACATAATGGTGATGGCTGCATGACATGGTGAATGTAATTAATGTCATTGCACACTTAAAAATGGTTAAAATGGCAAATTTTATATTGTGTATATTTTACTCCAATAAGAAATACTAAAAAAAAAAGCAATGTAGGTGAGTACACAGGCAGTTCCAGAAAGGAGCATGGATCTGATTAAGGAGCTGGGCCCCCCTCTTTCCCCTCTCTGTTCTGGGTCTCTCTTTCTATCTCTTTCTGTCTCTGTCTGTCTGTCTGTCTGCCTGCAGAGGCCTCCCCTGCCTCTCTGGGCACAGGGGAGGGGAATCCTGCCCCAAGCGTGCTTGGTAATTTCGCATTCCTCAGTTACCATCTTGAGCAGCCACCAGCTAGCTACCCCTGATTCCTGATTCTAATTCAAGGCAGAATGAAGGTGACTCACTCATTGCCATCGAGTCAATTCCAAATCACAGCAATCCTACAGGACAGAGCAGAAGTGTCCATAGGGTTTCGAAGGAGCAGCTGGTGGATCTGAACTGCTGACCTTTTGGTTAGCAGCTGAGCTCTTAATCACTGGACCACCAGGGCTCCTAAGTTAAACTTTTTTTTAGTACTAGATACCCTGCATTTTTAGTTAACTAGACACCCTGTATTTTTATTTGCTAGCTTTGGCAGCCCTAAGCCAACTAATCAACCAGTTGCAGCTGAGTCGATTTTGACTCATACAGACCCCATGTGTGTCAGAGCAGAATTGTGCTCCAGAGGGTTGTCAATGGCTAATTTACTGGAAGTAGATGGCCAGGCCTTTCCTCCGAGGTGCTTCTGGGTGGACTCGAACCTCCAACTTTTTGGTGAGCAGCCGAACTCATTAACTGTTTGCACCACGTGGGGGCTCCTGGTAGCCCTATGGTGGGATTAAATTTTAACCAAGGGGTTTAAGGAGACCTTTGCTTAGTAGGACTTGAAGGAGCCCAGTAAGTGAGCCATGCGGATGCCCTTCATGAGGCAGAAGCAGATGCCATGTGTTTGAGGAGCAGCAGGGAGGCCAGGGTGATGTAACTGGGGGAGTGAGAGAGAGACTCACAGAAGTCAGAGAGGGTAACTGTTGGCCAGGATGGGGTGATCATAGGGGGCCACTGCCAAGACCTTGGCCTTGACCCCAAGTGAGCAGGGAACCAGTGGCGGGTGTGAGTGGAGTTGGGACACAATCTGACTTGTGTTTAAGAGGCTCCCTCTGGCTGCTGGTTGAGATTAGACAGGAGACTGGAGCAAGGGCAGCAGCAGAGAGCCTACTGCGGTCCCCCAGGAGACAGATGATGGTGGTCTGGACCTGGGTGTTCTCGGAGGCCTAGGTGAGAAGTGTTCAGAGCCTAGATACAACCCGATGTAGCATCCAGGGCCAGCTCTATAATGTGCAAGGCCCAGTGCAAAATAAAAACGTGGGGCTCCTTGTTCAAGAAGTAGGAACAATTTCAAGATGGCAGCAACACAGAATTAAACCAAGCGTGTGCCCATCTAAGTAAGGGTCCTTTGCAACTGCACATGTGGCAGATACTGTCTAGGAAGCCAGCCCTGGGAGCACCCAGAGCACATACATATCCACACACTGTGAAGTGTGAGAGTACAAAAGGGTTTTGACCTGTTGAATTGCATTCATGGAGCTGGCATTGATCTAGATGGGGAGGCTGTTGGAAAAGCAGGTTTGGCAGGGAGATAGAGATGAGAGAAAGGAGAAGAAATGGAAAACTCCTTCTGGTTCTTCTATAATCCAGATCATTGGAAATTGTTGTTAGCTCCCGTCAAGTCATTTCTGACTCATAGAGACCTCATGTGACAGAGCTGAACTGCCCCACAGGGTTTCCTAGGCTGTAATTTTTACCAGAGCAGATCAACAGGTCTTTGTCCCAAGGAGCTGCTGGATAGGTTCCAACCGTTGACCTTTTGGTTAGTAGTCGAGTACTTAACCGTTGGGCCACCAGGGCTCTTTAACTGAAGATTATTCATCCCAATTTCATAGTAATTTTATTTTGAGTGTTATTCAGCTTCATCACTCTCACAAACACCTTTGAAAATGGAAACAAGATATTAGAAGGGATGGGGGATAAGTATGCAAGTGAAAGACTGACACATTGAATAGAGTCAAAGAAATGTGGTTTGTAACTTTCTGGGTAGGATGTGACTTTTAAAAACAAGACTTACAAAGATCCTAATAAGTAAAATACTATATTGATGTTGTTGTTGTTGTTGTTAGGTGCTGTCGAGTCGGTTCCCACTCACAGTGACCCTATGTACAACAGAATGAAACACTGCCCAGTCCCGTGCCATCCTCACAGTCGTTGTTATGTTTGAGCCCATTGTTGCAGCCACTGTGTCAATCCGTATCATTGAGGGTCTTCCTCTTTTTCGTTGATCCTCTACTTTCCCAAGCATGATGTCCTTTTCCAGGGACTGATCCCTTCTGATAACATGTCCAGAGTATGTGAGATGAAGTCTTGCCATCCTTGCTTGTAAGGAGCGCTCTGGTTGTACTTCTTCCAAGACACATTTGTTCATTCTTTTGGCAGTCGGTGGTATACCAAATATTCTTCGCCAGCACCACAATTCAAAGGCGTCAGTTCTTCTTTGATCTTCCTTATTCATAGTCCAGCTTTCACATGCATATGAGGCAATTGAAAACACCTTGGCTTGGGTCAGGGGCATCTTAGTCTTCAAGGTGACATCTTTACTTTTCAACATTTTAAAGAGTTCTTTTGCAGCAGATTCGCCCAATGCAATGTGTCTTTTGATTTCTTGACTGCTGTTTCCATGGGTGTTGATTGTGGATCCAAGTAAAACGAAATCCTTGCAACTTCAACCTTTTCAATACCGGTGGAATAGCTTCCTGCATCAAGCAACACGCAAACCCCCACAGTACGACAAACTGACAGATGCGTGGGGGATATATTGAAAGAAACAATTAAAACTTATAGATTTAAATAACACCTGAACTGGAGGGGAAATTTTTCCAACACAAAATTAATGATTTATAGTAGGCATTTATGTAAAAAAAAGTTATAAAATTCCCTCACATATAAACATTTTTTTGTAAGAAGTATTACTTTACAGAAAGCTAGTGGTTTTTATTTTTTTGTGTTACCTACATTCTCTAATTGTCTTACTGCCTTTAATGCTGTGTTTTAGTAGAGTCTCTTGGGTTTTCCTGCAAATAATTATATTGTCTAAAAATGAGAATAATTTTGCTTCCTCTTAGCCCATATTTACATCGCTTATTTTGTTTTGCTGGAAAGTATAATGGGAAAAAGATCTCCTTTGCAATAGCAACAAAAATCACAAATTGTGCAGAAATAAATAAATAATAAACTAGATTAGTGTATGAATTACATACTCGTGGGAATTATATAGAAAACTATAGAACTCTACTAAGGAGTCTCAAAGGAAAAGTGAATGGAGAGGTGAGCCTTTTCATGGAATGATTCAATATCACAAAAAGTCCTTTCTTCACACATTAATCTATATATTGAAAGCAATTCTAATAGAATTCTAATAGGATATTTATAGAAATTTGACAAAGAATTTTAAAAATTTCATTTGACAGATTTTTTTTTAAATAAGAAAATCCAAGAATATTCTATAACAAGAGAAAGAAAGTTAGGGGGATCAACCTTATTAGCTACTTAAATAAAAAATATAGTTAGAATAATTCACACAGAATTGTACTGATAAAATATAGAAAGGCTCATCAAAAAGAATATAGTCACAATATGTTGCTGTTGCTGTGCGCTATTGAATCTGTTGAGTTTCAACTCATAGTGACCCCACATGACAAAGCAGAACTGCTCCATAGTCGGAATGACTCGAAGGCAATGGGTTTAATTTTTATGAGAACAGATTGCCAAGTCTTTTCTCCAGCGGAGCAGCTGGTGGGTTCGAACCGCTGACTTTTTGGTTAGCAGACAAGCACTTAACCATTGAGCCACCAGGTATATGTCAAACATTAGAACATGATATAAACGGCATATTAAATTCCTAGGGAGGAGGAGGTAACAATTAATACTTAGAGAAAAAAAGCTGGCTTATGATATCACTCATTTTACCAATGCAACTCAGATGCACTACATTTCAAATGCTAGGCAGTTTTATAGCTACTAATACAGAGAAAATGTTGGAGTGAGCAAGGCTTTTCAAGATAAGACATCAAGAATCCTGTGAGGAAAATAACAGAATAACTGAACTGGAAGCCCCTAGAGGTCAGAGCTGCACAGAGCGGGCAGTGAGTGGGTCAAGTGGTGGGCAAGAGGCACAAGGAGAATACCCAGCCCACTGGGCAAACTTCCCACGTGAGGGGCAGTGAAGTTGGGCTGATCACCTGCTCACACCCTCATACTGCCGTGCTGGTGGCTGAGTATCTTTAGGCAACGTACAAACGTCTCTGAACCTTGCATTGCTGATCTGCATAATGTAGATGCTGATTCCCGCCTGGATGGTGCAAATGGTTAATGTGCTTGCTTAACTGAAAGGTGAGTGTTTTGAGTCCACCAACAGATGCCTCAGAAGAAATGCCTGGTGATCTACTTGTGAAAAATCAGCCACTGAAACCCTATGGAGCACAGTTGTACTCTGACACACCTGGCATCTCCATGAGTCGTAATCGACTTGACGGCAACTGGTCCAGTTATTCCTGCTTTGCTCACCAGACAGGTGCAGCCAGGGTTGTTTGAGTTCATGGACGTGAAACTGCATGCGAGCTGTAAAGGGTGTAGGGCTCAGGGACAGGGACCACCACCCTCATGCAGCGCCCTGGTCACCTGGATTAGCATTGGTCATAGATGAAGATAAATGAGCTGCATGAGGCAGGCACTGATTTTACATTTCTAATTTCTTAAATGTGTTCTAATGAGTTGATTTAACTCTGAAAATGTATTTAAATTTATTTGCTCCAAGTAAATACATGAATGAATCATACCCACGCTAGGGAAGGAAGAGGCTTATTCCATTACGTCCGGTCCAGTCCCTGGGAGCAGCGCCGGTTCCCCTACGCAGGCTGGCTCTTCTTTTAGCCCGAGTTCCTTCTGCCCTGGGGAGCCGCACTGAAATCCAGGAAGCCCTGCCCGTGTTAAGTGATTTCTGTGCTTGTCACTGGGCTGCGGCAGAGATGGGAAGGGGACTTAGGAAGGAAGCAGCTCGGCCATAAGGAGCCTGTGGTCCTCCTGCAGACCAAAACTTCTGTGAAATACTAAAGAAGGCGTGTCTTTTTCCCCGCACTTCCTGGTGGATTCGAGCTGCCGACCTCTTGGTTACCGGCTGAGCTCCTAACCACCGCGCCACCAGGGCTCCCACATTTCACCAGTGAAACAAAAAACAAGCAAGTAAATGCTCAGCTCAGCTTTGAAGTTTCAAACTAGAATTTCGAAACCAAGACAGAGCCAATGCTCTTAAGAGGAAGAAAAAAAAAATTGAGTTGTAAGAACTTGAGTCTCTTGAAACTTCCCATTTGAGGTTCTGCTATAAATAACAGACACGGAAGAATGGCTTTTCCAGCTCACGTAGGATTGACACTGATTCCGTACAAGGAGGAGTAGAGCGTCTCAGAGAAAGGCAGACGGAGAAGCTAAACCTTGTCCATCCGCGAAGCTTGTCACCAAGGTCGTCGTAGGAGCCTGGGGGTGGGGCGCAAGCGGTCTGCGATGGGCTGCTAACCCGCAGGTTAGAGGTTTGGACTCACCCAGTGGCTCTGGGGATAACAGCCCCATAAAACTAGAGCCAAGAAAACCCTTGGAGCAGTTCTACTCTGTAACACACGGGGGCGCTATTAGGCAGGGGCTGACTGGACGGCAGCTAACAATAACAATAAGGAGACGGTAGTTGTAGGGGGTGGATACCCCAGACAGCACTGGGGGTCTCAGATTAGAAGGAACCTGAGACTTTCTTCCTGCCTGGTTATGCAGACCAGCCTAGGTTTCCTGACGCCATCTTGGAATGTTACTTCATCTCCCAGACTGACTGCGGACTCCGTGAACGCCAAGATCAGTGTTTTACTTTTGTTTCCTGACCAAACAGCTCTGCAGCTGGCATACAGTAGGCACTCAGTAAATGCTGTTTTAATGAGATAAACAGAAAAAGATGCAAAAGAAGGGGAAAAGCAAGACACGGACAGTGCTGGGGGCAGGGTGAGTTGCTGGGGTAGACCGTGCCTCCTTTCAAATATTGCTGAGAGTTGTTGTTGCTGGGTGCCTCCAAGTTGATTCTGACTCATAGCAACCCCATAGGGTTTCCTAGGCTATAATCTTTACAGGAGCAATCTCCAAGTCTTTCTTCCCTGGAGCCACTGGGTAGGCTTGAACCACCACCCTTTTGGTTAGCAGCTGAGAACTTAACCGTTGCATCGCTGTTATGAATTGTGTCCCTCAAAAATGTGTGTCAACTTGGCTAGGCCATGATTCCCAGGATTGTGTGATTGTTTACCATTTTGTGATCAGATGTGATTTTCCTATGTGTTGTAAATCCTACCTCTATCATGTTAATGAGGTAGGATTAGATGCAGTTACGTTAATGAGGCAGGACTCAGTCTACAGGATTAGGTTGTGTCTTGAGTTAATCTCTTTTGAGATATAAGAGAGAAGTGAGCAGAGAGACAGGGGGACCTCATGCTGCCAAGAATGAAAAACCAGGGGGGGAGTGCATCCTTTGGACCCGGGGTCCCTGCACTGAGAAGCTTCTAGATCAGGGGAAGATTGATGACAAGGACCTTTCCCCAGAGCTGACAGAGAGAGAGAGCCTTCCCCTGGAGCTGGCACCCTGAATTTGGACTTCTAGCCTCCTGGACTTTGAGAGAATAAGCTTCTCTTTGTTAAACCCATCCACTTGAGGTGTTTCTGCTGTAGCAGCACTAGGAGACTAAGACAGCCACCAAGGCTCCTTTTGCTGAGAGCTGGCCCTGAATTTAAAACAAGATTGAACGGCATTTTACAAACTCTGAAAACATCCACCCTCCTGTCTGGGTGGGAAAGGCGGAGTGACTTCTTCAGACAGGGTGTGTGAGGTGGTTTAGAAGGTGTTACGTTCCTGTCCAGAGGCAGGGAGATGATGAAGCCACTCCATGCTTACACTTCTCCATCTAAAGTCTTTCCCGGCAGACAAACACAGTTCAGCTCTTTCAGAAGTGTATCCTTCAGAACAGGGAGCACAAGCGTGTTTCTCCTCACAATCACAGCTACTCTGCAAAACGGGGTGGGTGGATTCAAAAAAAAATTTTTTTTGAGCTCCACTGTTGGGGGGTCCTGGAGAAAGCCCTGGCGGGCAGCCTTCTATCAGCAGTATGATGTGAGAGCACAGGTCGTGATCCCTCTGTTGTGAGAATAATTTCCTTTATCGCTGAAAGTAAAATCCTCTTCACCCCGTGCCACGTTACCGTCTGAGGCTACAAAGGACCTTTATCAGGCAGTAATGGTGCCGCATTGATTTAATGGGGTGGAGGCCAGGCGCGTAATTCAGCCTTTATCCCGCTTATTTAATAGGGGCTTTTACAGCTGTCATAGCTCTCAGAGATTCTAAAGGGAGAGCAGAGCCGTCATTACCTACAAAAAGGTTTTCTGAAATATTTGGGGTTGCCTATTTCTTCCTGACTATATGTAGGCATTCTGGAATGCACCAATTGCCACCGACTAGACCCCAAGTCATGGCAAGCTCACGTGGTCAGACTCGATCTGTGCTCCGTAGGGTTTTCAATGGCTGTGACCTTTTGGAAGTAGATTGCCGGGCCTTTCTTCCAGCGTGCCTCTGGGTGGACTTGAACCTCCAACCTTTCGGTTAGCAGCTGAGGACGTTCACCATTTGCACCACGCCATGACTCCTTATTAAAGCATACCAGGAAGTTAACAGAATTCTTCAAAGAGTTTAGAATCTCTGGTTTGGATAACAGCCACAATACTGCACAACAAATATCCACAGGCTTAGATACAGAAATTAACTCTGAAGATCACTGCATTCAAAAAAAAGGAACACTATTTATGTGAAGCTCCAGATGAACCAATTATTAATGAGGAAGGCACTTTAAAATTAAATTTCCCTTTTAGCTGAAAATGCAGCAATAGAGTGTGTTTTGAATTATATACAAATCACAAAGCCACTGTTGACTTCTTGTAAGATACAGGCAATGTTGGACGAGACATTAAAATCCTTTGTGTAAACGCATGGTTAAAATTAAATTCAGACTTAGACAAAACTGATTTGTATGAAGAGTTAACTATTTTTAGAAAAATTGTTCTGTAAGAATCATAGCTCATGGTGTACTAAAATAAATATTTCAAAATAATTTATTAGAAATATATACGAAAGTTGTCACAGCCTTTAAAATACTCTTAACAGCTCCACTAACAGTTGCATCAACTGAAAGATCCTATCAAAATTAAAAATTACGAAAAACCATTTGCATTTGCCAAAAGCATCTGCATCACTTTCAGTTACATCAATTGAAAAGGAAATTGCTAAACACATCAATTTTGATTATCTAATAGATGAATTTACAGTAACACAACTCAGAAAAGACATGATAAATCAAGATATCACATTATAAACTTATTATTTATTATATTACATAAAATTATGACCTCAAACATATTTCTATAGGTAATAATTTTAAAAGAAAAAGCCTTATACTTCCTTTACCTGCACATTTCCAACTACTTTTTGTCCAAGTGACCCACATATCCAGTTTGTACTTGTTCTTGGTAGCTGGCATCTAGTCAGCCCCCGACTCATGGCAACCCCGCGCACAGCAGAATGAAACACTGCCCAGTCCTGTGCCGTCTCCATGATCAGCTGCAGATGGAACCAGTGTGCTCCACAGGGTTTTCACTGGAGTAGATCATCAGGCCTTTCTTCCTAGCCCGTCTTAGTCTGGAAGCTCTGCTGAAACCGGTTCAGCATCATAGCAACACACAAGCCTCCAGTGACAGATGGGTGGTGGCTGAGCATGAGGTGCATTGGGTGGGAATCAAACCTGGGTCTCCCATATGGAAGACAAGAATTCTACCACAGAACCACCCTAATTAAACTGAAAGCTGTTCTGTATGGATTCCTTGAGAAGGTAGCCGAAAATGCATCCTTATTCATCAAACCCACTCTTGCTCTCTTTCCTGAGTTAGAGTTTATTCTCAGCCTCCCTGCAGTTTGCTTTGGCCAGGCAACTGAGCTCCAGCTGGTCAAAGGTGAGAAGAAGTGGTAGGACTACCTTCCTGGCAGGCCTGTATACACCTCCCACAAGCAGTCTTCCATCTTCTGTCCCCTCCACCAGCTCCACCCAGCAGCACTGCCCCCTCAGAAGCAGCATGAGAACCATGGAGGAGCCACAAGGTGGAAGGAGCCTGGGTCCCTGAATCATCACGTGGAACAGAGCCACTCCCTTGTCAGAAGCACTGGCTTTGGAGTTTGTATGAGTGAGAAATAAACTTCTACCCTGTTTGAGTGAGTAGACACTTTGGAATTTGTTAAAGCATCTAGTTTTACCTTAAAAACAGAGAGAATGGTTATCAAGACTGATTTCTAAGCACAGAAGAGTGTTTTTTTTTTTGTTGTTGTTTTTTTTTTACTATTGTGTTTTTGGTGAGGGTTTACACAGCAATTTAGGTTCCCATCCAACAATTTCTACACAAATTGTTCAGTGACCTTGGTTACATTCTTCACAATGCGTGAACATTCTCATTATTTCCGTTCTGGTTGTTCTGTTTCCATTTATCTAGTTTCCCTGCCCCCTTACATTCTCATCTTTGTTTTAAAGTGATTATTGACTGTTTGGTATAGAAGAGTCTTTTGAGGTCAGTAACTGGCTTGGATTTCTTGGCCAATGCATCAGTTGCTTCTTAACCCTTTTCTGCTACATACCCCGTTCAAGAAACAAATCACCAATGAAAGAAATGGTTGCGTATCTTTAAGGGATGTGCTGGCCGATGGAAACATTCCAATTGTAGCCACTAAGAGATCTTCAAACACACAAAATGGTAGTGAAGTGGTTTGATTGTGCTCTGTCCTGAACTTGTCACTTCCGTTTGTGTTTGGCCAGTGGGCTAGCACTGGGCTGGGAACGCAGTGGGCATTTATACAGTATTCATCAAAAACTGACCTGGTACCTAGATTGTCCAAGAATTTCTAGTAAAAACTTTGAAAAGACTTTTCGATTTGTTGATCTGTAATGAAAAGAAGGCCTTTCCTTTTATTATCCTTTTTTTTAGCGGGGGGGGGGTTGTAACAGTTTTATGGAGATATCGTTCACATATCATACAATTAACTCATTTGAAGTATACAATTCAGTGGTCTTCAGTATATTCACAGAGTTGTGTGACCATCACCCTGATCAATTTGAGGACATTTCATCACCTGAGAAAAGAAACCCTGTCCCCGTTAGCCGTAACTCCCCATCCCCTCAACCCTCCCCAGCCCTAAGCAACCACTCATCTACTTTCTGTTTCTATGGATTTGCCTATCTGGACATTTCATATAGATAGAATCATACAACTCAATGTGGTCCTTTATGACTGACTTATTTCACTTACATAATGTTTTTTTTTTGAAATTTAATTTATTTTTTGTTGTTGTTGAGAATATACACAGCAAAACACACACCAATCCAACAGTTTCTACGTGTACAATTTAGTGACATTGATTACATTCTTCCAGTTGTGCAACCATTCTCACCGTCCTTTTCTGAATTGTTCCTCCCCCATTAACATAAATTCACTGTCCCCTAAGTTTCCTTCTGATCTTTCGAGTTGCTCTTATCAATTTGATCCCATATAGATAGTTCTTAAAAGAGCATAATGTGCAAAGCAGACCTTTTTTTTTAGTAGTTAAGCTAAACTCTTGTTGGGTTTTAAGAAGACTTCAGGGGATATTTTTGTTGAAGGTTTAAAGATTATCTCAGGGCAATAGTTTCAGGGGTTCATCCACCCTCCACGGCTCCACAAAGTCTGGAGTCCGTGAGAATTTGATGTTCTGTTCTGAATTTTCCACCTTTTGATCAGGATTCTTCTATGGAATCTTTGATCAAAATGTTCCGTAATGGTAGTTGGGCACCATTCAGTTCTTCTTGTCTCATGGCAAAGGAGGCAGTTGTTCATGGAGGCAATTAGCCATACTTTCCACAGCCTTCTCCTATTCCTGATTCTCCTTCTTCCTATCTTGCTGCAGGAGAATAGAGACCAATTATTGTGCCTTGGAGGAACACTTGCAAGTTTTTTAGACCCCAGGCACTACACAATGAACTAGGAGGTAGAACAGAGGCACTAAACATATTATTAGGCCAATTAACTAGGATGTCCCATGAAACCATGACCCTAAACCTCCAAACCAAGGAACCAAATCCCATGAGGTGTTTGGTTGTACATAAGCAGCCTCAGCAGATACGTTTTGTTGTTGCTGCTGTAAATATATCTATCACACAACTTTTGCCATTTCAACTTTTTACAGGTGTACAACTTACTGACAGCAATTACGATAATCAGCAGTGCAACCCGACCCTTATTCAGTGCGATATTTCCATCACCATTAACCTCCTTTTCTTCCTCCCTCTTGCCCCTGGTAACCACTAATAAACTTTGTTTCTGTACATTTGCCTTTTCTTCTCTTTTTATATAAGTGAGGTCACACAACATTCATCCTTTTGTGATCGGCTTTCCGTGCAAGTTCATGTATCAGTACTATGTTCCTTTTCCTTGGCTCAACTCACTTGTTCGTATTTTTCTAATGTAAATAGCCAGACTGTGAATATGTTGAAAATCATGTACATCAGTAAGAAAAAGAATGCAGAACAGGGCAGTCACAGTGCTATTAGTAGGAAATGCTCGATATTGCCTACCTAACTGCAGTGATATGACCCCAGACCATCTCCTTACTGAAATCCAGGGACACCTCTCCCCCTCCCATCTTTCAGCCTGTGCAGAGCAAGACATTCCTCAGGAAATCCACCTCCTTTGCCCTGACATTGCTCAAGACTTGCTTTATCTATTTCAATTTCCTGTTTGCACAGAGAGGAGCAGCACAGTGTATCATCTCTTGGGCCAAGAAATCCATTTGGGGAGATCTATTTTTATACGTTCAGAGCAGTATGCCGAGCCTCGCTGATTCCTCCAGAAAAGCAAATGATAACAGCCAAGGAGTCCCCCAAGAGCTTCCCACTGCCTCCACACATCCCTGACAGAAATCCGTTTACCTTTCTTCATTTATAAAAAAGCAGGTCACAGCAGTAATGTTCACAATAGGCCAGGTGTGGGGGTAATGCATGTTTATAGACGGTGCAAATGCCATCAGGCTAATCTCATGTATGTGGCTAAACTAATACTCTGGGATGCAGCTTTTTGGTGTTTAGTTTTCTATTTTCCTTTCTCCTCCTTCAAGCAGAAACTCAGCTCTTTTCATTGCCTAAAGGAAGTATGGGGCAAAGAGGAAAAGAGAGGAACCTGCCATTCTTTCTAGCTATTGGTACAGGGTCTAGGATTTAGTAAATCACAGTCATAACAAAAATCCAGTTGGTGTCAAGTCGACTTGGACTGATGGCGGCCTCATGTGTGCTCCATAACGTTTTCAACAGCTGATTTTTCAGAAGTAGATCACCAGGCCTTTCTTCCAAGGCACCTCTAGCTGGACTCGAACTTCCAACTTTTCAGTGTACAGCTGAGTGTGTTGAATGTTTGTACCACCCAGGAACTCCATCACAACTGATATTCCATCCAAACCCACCTGACCTCACAATGTATAAACATCATCGACCCTAGCAGTTACTTAGATTTAAGCAATTCCTTATCAGTAATGCAGAGCTATTGTTTGCTGCTTAATAATTACAGATGTGCACGAATAATGGTGCTGATAAGGGATGCATTGCTTATAATATATAAGGAGCTAAGTGCAGCCTCCGCAAGGATCGTCTGTTCTGAAGAGGATGCAGTGGTTGTATTCACTCTGCTGGCCTTTAGCTGGTCCAGTCTAGTTTAGTGACAAAGCGATTTCACTGCAGACGTGGGTGCAACCAGGCCACACATGGTGCTGTTCGTTCTGACTGCATCAGAGCCCTGCTGGGGTGTTTATTAAATAAGCAGTCTCCACCCTCGCTCAGCCCAGATTTACATACCTAAAAATTCAACAATGCGCATGCATAAGCATTAAAATCTCACAAAAGTAGCCTCCCAGCGCCTGTCAAGCCCAGCCACGTTTTTATAATGGCGCCTTCACAAAGGATGGGGCGTCTTGCTTTGGCGGCTGTGTGTTTAAGTTGGTTGGGATCAGCGTTGTCTTACAGGCAATTCTAAATATTCGTTGGCTCTCGTGATTTATTTATTTCGACTATCAGGTCTCCGCGCCGCATCAGTAACCATCTAAACCTCCGACAGGCCACGGAACCATCAGCGCACCCACTGGAAAGGCTCTTATGGGCGCCAGGCGGCTCCCTTTGGGCGGATGGCGAGGCCGCCGAAAGGCCCCTGCGTGCGCGTTAATTACTGTTCACAGCCTTCCCGAGCGGTGACTTCAGTCCTTCTGAAGGTTTCCTGCCGTTGTGGCTGGATTATCTCGGCATTTAACTGCTGTCTCTTCAACACGCCAGTCCTCCAAAGAGATTGTGCTTGAACTCGAGATAAGCAAACAAGTGGCTGTGGGCAGGTGTAAAGCGCTCCGCTGAGGCTCCCAGGGACACTAACGTTAGGACGCGCTGCTTACTCATCCTGAGAGCAGCTACTGGGGCCCCCTGTGCGGTAACCGCCGGCAAACAGCCCCTGCGGGAGGCCAGCCCCCCTGGAAGGTTTCTGAAGTTAAGCTTTGAGGTTAGAGTTGCTGGATTTTCTAATTTGGAAATTGGAGGGCTGGGGGAGACAGAAGAGACTGAAAACCGAGTGTGTTCCCTGCTTCTGTGCTGGGGCAGGGAGTTCTAAACAGTCAAAAGTGAAACAAGGAAAAATATTACCATCATGGCATTGCAGATGATGGATTATTTTATTTCTCCTTTTTTGGAGTTTGGTGGTGAAGGTGGTTTGCGATCAGTTGCTAACCCAAGGGTTGGCAGTTCGAGCCCACCCAGCGGCGTTGCGGAAGAAAGGCCTGGCTATCTGTGTCCACAAAGATTACGGCCACAAAAAAACCCTATGGAGCAGTTCTACTCTGTAACACATGGGGTCGCCATGAGCCAGGAGCTGATTCCAGGGCCAACAACAACAATAACAATGGTTCAGCAGTAAACGTGGGTTATTTGTGTGGTTAAAGAAAATAAAAGAAAAAAAAACCCCACTTGAATCTTGCATATCAGCCACTCTCCCTTTTTCCACTCCCTCACACCCTGCCTGTTGGTTCTTTATCTTGATGCCTATTGCCTTAGAGTCACAAGTCAGCTGAAGAAGCTCCAGGCATCACATTCTAATGATTATGCCACAAAACAGGAAGGGAGTGAGTGGGGGAAACTGGCTTTCTTATTAACAGGAGGACACATCTTTCCCCAAATATCTCAGAAAGCTGTCCTCTTTCTATTCTTACGTCACATGACCACCCTAGCTGCAAGGGAAGCCAGGAAAATGAGGGTCTGACAAACAGAGTCTGAGGATGATGATTAGCTGCTGGAATTCATGCACTGCATCTGAGCAAGGTGTCAGGAAGGAAGGGAGGAAGGGAAGAAAGGAAGAAGGGAGGAAGGGAGGAAGGGAGGAAAGGAGGGAACAAGGAAGGAAGGAAAGAAGGATGGAGGATTGTTGGGGCGTTGAACGTTGCTGAGACAGTTCAGTTAATGTGTGTTGGCTACCCTTGTTGAGAGCCCCCCCAAATCACCAGGTGCCCCCACTCTAGTCTGAGCTCTAAGGCGCAGAAAGTCTTTTACTTTGGATTCTGTTGTCTCAGCTTTTGATACTTGACACAAATGCTGTGTGCTCAAGTACCACTGATTCAGCTGGGACAGCCACCAGATGGGACTCCAAAGTCTATATTATGCTGAATTGTTATTTACGGGCCAGCAAGAGACCACTCAGTGGACCTTTGGGTTTAGACCAGGTTATTTATTTATTTCCCCCTTGAATGTGGCCCTGGGCGTTCTTAAGTGGAGGAGCTGAGAGCACTCCCCGGGAGAAGTGAGCATTCAAAGCTGACCTCCAAGAGTTTGTGGCTTTGACAGGACTGTGTGCATTTGATCCATCAGCCAAAGCCATCATCTACAGCTGGCGGTCACCACTGGCCTCCTCTATCCCACCGAGCTCAGCCTTTTGCTGAGATGCCCTGATTCCACCCTTACCAATTCCTTTACATTCCACACCGTTCTTTAGAAGTCCAGCACTCCTAGGTGTGGGGAGGAAAAGTTACACATGGAGACGCTGACATACCTCAGGATGATCTCAAGGAGGCTTCACTCCTCACGGGATAAGTGGATGAAGTTCTGCACACAGTGGAAAAACCACTAGCATCACATTTTCTGCGGGGCTTGGGTCCTGAAAACACAGAGCAGAAAACCAGGTGTCATCAAAACAACTCAGTAAACCCAAGGGAGCAATTTCCCTTCTAAGGTGGCTGCATAGCAGGTGATGTAATGGATGGAATCTGTATAGAGATTCTTTAACTATTAGAATAGTGCCTAATGAAGAGAGAGGCTTCCACTAGGAGAAGGCCTGAGAAACGCTGCTTTATATCTATCTCCTCGCCAAGGGCAGATTGTAATTGGGGGGAATTTGGCAGAGACCTGAGCAATATTGAAAGTATTTGTCTCTCATTCTTTCTGTTTATCTCTCCAGCTGAGCATGTATAGAGTTGAATGTGGGATGCTACTCCGCTGGACGAATGGGGAAGAGGTTTAACTAGATAAAGTTGGGCAGGAGCTGTGGGCTGTGGTTTATTAGAATCACAGAGCACAGATCCAGAGGAGGAGGCCAGGGGGTCTGTCTTGCATAGCCCCCGCCACCCCACCCCCACCACCTTGACCTGTGATTCTGCACCAGCTGGTCCCTTCTCAGAGCATGAAGGTTCTGCAAGGTGGCTGAGCCTTCAGGGTGGACAGAAGTCTAGAAAATCACTTGCTGATAAAGACGGACGGAGGCTGTAATAACTTCTGCATCTTGTTTGCTTTTAAGGGGCTGATTTGGGAGAGGGGATGAAGTTTGTTTTTTGTTTTCCCCAAAAGTTAGCACTTCAACTGATTCTCTGGGAGAGAGGGAAGGAAGGAGCCTGGGATGACATCTGCCCACAGGTGTAAAGCTTCCCCACTGCTCTGTGCTGGTGTCCCTGGCAATAAGAGTGTTTGGTTTGCTGTTTGAAATGCTAACTGTGTTTACTGTTTCCTCCTCCCAGTACCTCTTTACCCACCTCCCCTTGGCTCCGCTCCTCCCAGCCCCCCAGCCCCCCCCCCCACCACCAATTGGTTTTTTATGCCTCAGGGAAAGGATTTTACAGCAAAGAGAAAGGAGTTTCTTCTTGGATTTTTAAATATTCCTGAGAGGAGTAGAGTTAACTTTAGGGTACACAAAAAATACTTGTGAAGCATCAAGTCTCCTGACTCAAGGGCTAAAAAAGGATTTCCTCCACTGGGGACAGAAGGGGGACAAGAAGAATTGGAGTGAGTATGTTGAGAGATTAGTGGGTGCTGTCCTAAAGACACCATGGTAAGGGTCCAAGTGTCCCCTTCTCCTTGCTTAATTACTATGTCACTAAGACTCCACTAAGGGGCCCTGGTGGCTACCAGAAGGCTGGAGGTTTGAACCTACCCAGCACCTCCTCGGGAGAAAGATCTAGTGATCTACTCCTGTAAAGATCACAGCCTAGAAAGCCCTACTCGGTCACATGGGGTTGCCACGAGTTCTGCTCTGTCACTTGAGGTCGCTATGGGTCAGAATCGACCCGATGGCACTTAGCAACAACGAAGGAAGGACTTGACCTGGAGTATTGGGAGGAGGTCGCTGGGGAACCTTCCTGGCCGGGTGAGCCCCAACCTCCTGGAACTACACAGATGGTGTCCGGCCAGGGAGCCTGGATTGACTGATGCTTGCTAATTCCAATTCACTTCTTTCACGTTCTCCCAAGGGGTCTTGATCATCACTGAATCCACCTTCACCAACACACTTCCTGGCATAATGTAGACACTCAATAAATTTCTATTGGATAGATAATTGACCAAATTAATCAAATAGGACCCTCTCCTTTTCAAGCCCTAGTCAGCTCAACTGGCAGAATTTGGGAGCCCTCATATCCGAGAGCATGTACGAGGATTTCCCAAAAGCCACTTCATCCAAACTCAATTCACTGAATGATTGATGGGCCATAGGTCAATTTTCTAAATGGCCAACTGGCCAAGTTTGCCCAAGTCATTTAACACTTAATTTTAGTTGCACTATTATAAAGTGGCAGGTAAGGACTATTTAATTTGGCTCTGCCCTTGTTCCCTGCTGGGCAGGTGTGTATGCGAATATGAAAAATCCCTATGACCATATTATTTTCATGAACATGCCTCATGTCTCCATCATCAAGGAGCTGATGCAGAGATGGACTGAGATTTTATCACTCGTTTTTAGAAACACAGAATGAAAACACACCCACTACACCTAAATGACTAAAAACACAAGTAAACCCACAATTAGTCACGAGCGCCTTGACCTATTCTCTCCTCTGTGTAGAGATTCCACCACCGGCTGTCTGTCAGTCTGTCACACTGTGGGGGCCTGCAGGTTGCTGTGATGCTGGAAGCTATGTCACCCCTATTTCAAATACCAGCAGGGTCAGCCATGGTGGACAGCTTTCAGTGGAGCTTCCAGACTAAGACAGACTAGGAAGAAAGGCCTGGAGATCTCCTTTTAAAAAACCAGCCAATGAAAAGCCTATGGATCACAATGGTCTGCTCTGAAACCGACCATAGGGACGGTGCAGGACTGAGCAGCATTTTGTTCCCTTGTGCATGGGGTCACCTTGAGTCAGGACCGACTCAACTCAATGACAGCTAACAACAATTCTGCCTACTGTGGGTTCTACTGGGGCCTCGGTGACACAGTGGTTAAGACCTATAGCTGCTAATCAAAAGGTCGGCATTTCGAATCCACCCCTCACTCCTTGGAAGCCCTATGGGGCAGTTCTACTCCGCCCCATAGTGTCGCTGTGAGTTGGAACAACTCGATGACAACGGGTTGGTTTGCCCTTTTTTTGGTATAGGCTCTATTAGTAATGAAGGCAATATTTTATTCTCCTGCCTGTAATCTTTTAGGTCTCAACTTGTTCAAAAGCCAGGTGAGGAAGACAGGATCGATTTATTGGGGGAACAACTTAGAGGCCCCCAACAAAGGTGCATTGTTCCATTGCGGCCAGTCACTGATGGGCCCCAAATTTCAGGGGAAGGAATCTGAGCTTCATTCCTCTCTGGATTATCCCAGAGTGTCTTGCACAGGTAAAGCGCTTAATCAATATCTGTAACAGTTAACGGTGGTGGCAGAGTCCTAACGGTCAGAGCAGTAAAAAAGTAGACCTGATGAATGAATGGAGGACAGAACTCTGGGAGCTGGGAAATCTGCCTTGTTTCTTTTATTGCTAAGAGAATGCTGTCTCAGGTTTAAGTGTGGAATCTTGTAAAGGGAAGGAGAGAGAGAATTGTCCCCTTAAATACTAAAGGAACAACATGCTTCCTGCTCTTCTTGAGACAATAGCCTGCAAAAGACAAACACAGCACAGTGCCAGTCATGGCTTATTTCCCAAAGCAAGACTGTTGTTAGCTCCAGTCAAAAATAGATTCCCATTTATAAGTAATTTGCTGTCAATAAAAATTCATTTTCAGCATGAATTTGCCTCTCTCCCAACTCAACACACAGCTTCTAAATAGAAAAGAATGTTGTGCTTAAAAATAGCAGCCTCTCCCTGTTTTCCTCTCTTCTCCCTGTCCTGCCTCTGTCCGTTCATAGACATGCTCCTTCCTGCACCTTCTCTTGGAGCTAAACCTTTTGTGGGGTTGGGAGGGGGCTTCTTTCGCAGTGCTGAAGAGCTTCCCAACTCCATGGAAGACGAAATGGTGCCAAAATCTACTGGATGCCACAAGAAGCAAGGAAGCCCGACACGACAGTGATTTATGGGAACTGTCGGGCCTCCAAGCAGGGCGCACACACAAGAAATGTCCAGCGCTCAGTACACACGCAAGGAAATCTCGGCTGTGAGACAAAGGAAACCAGAAGTGACTCTACATTCTGAAAACCTCACAGATGTTCAGATCTTTTCCAAGGCAACTTTGGAGCCTGATTTCCTGCTGCTTGCTTGACAGGTGATGTGAAAGAAGTGTAGGATCTCTCCAACTCCAGGTGTGAGGTGGCTTCCTTGGGAGGGTTGGAGGCTTCAGCTTTGCAGTATTCGTCCCTCACTTAGCACATCATGCACATAAAGTGGAATATTTGGTAACTAATTCAGATTCTCCGTTATGCATTTGTTACCTGCTGTGGCCTCATCAATTTTGGATGAGCGCTTGGCCTTTGTTATGTGGTAAGTGTCTAGTCCTTGGATGGGATTCAGAGTGTCTGTGATCTTGCCTAGAATATTCTTGACTTATCTTTAAAAATAGGTTTTAAAATTAATCTATATTATTTCCAAAATTTAAGGAATACATATGCCAGAAAAGATTTCTTTAAGCAATCAGAGAGAGAGAGAGTCCCTGCGTGGTACAAGCAGTTAACACACTTGGCTGCTAACTGAAAGGTTGGGGGTTTGAGTCCACGCAGAGAAGCCTCGGAAGAAAGGCCTGGTGGTCTACTTCTGAAAAGGACATTGAAAACCCTGTGGAGCACAGTTCTACTCTGACACACACGGGGTTGCCATGAGTGAAAACTGACTTCCACAGCAATAGGTGTTGCTGGCTATATGAAGTCACCATCACCAACATTTAAAAACGGAGAGCCAGATTACTGGTTTCTCTTGAAAAAAAATCTCACAATCTGGCAACACTGAGCTCACATCCCGCATGGCAGCGACTGGCTGAAGCTGGGCAGCCGCGGCCCCTCAGATGGGCCGTGCCTGCTCCAGGTTCCTCATCCTCCTTGGCCAGCTTCTCTGATTCACAGCACCTGCTGTATGCTGGAAGCTTTTGGGTGGGACCTCAGATTAGGTAAAGAAGCAGCCCTCCACCACCTGCAGGTGAAGTGCCAGGAGGCTGCTTGTCGGCCACTTCCGGAGGTGCCAACACGGACAGCAGGGGGGCTCGAAGAGCCAGGAGCTACACACCGGCTCGGCATCTTCTGTCACCTTGTGCTGTGCGTGCGGATGCTGCCCCCGTGGGGGTGGAGGCATAGATTTGGTTATAGGGTTACTCAGTAGCCAGTCCAAACGGTGAGGGTTGTGCTCTACTAGGTCCCATTACTTTCATAGTTAGTGAACATCTGGTCTATTTCCAGGCCCTGCATGTAAGAGGTGGTTCAGGGGGTCCATGTATCCAGACTAAGGTTTACTAGCCCAGGGTTCTGCAGGGGCCCATAGAGATGGCTTAGGGAGGACAATGGGAATTCCCACTGGGAAGTCTCTCCTGACTTTAGGCACACAGTCCAGCATTTAGACTTCCCTTTGATACTTGTGATCGCGGGGTTATGTGACAATTTGTTTATAACTGGAGATGGAGCAATCAGGAGGATGGTTCACCTGGGGGAGAACAGAAATTGACTCTATAGTATGCTGCCACCAGGTGGCAGTCAATACCACAACCACAGGGTTTGAAAGGCCAGACATCTTTAGTATTATTATTTCAGTTACTATTCGGAATATCACTAATAGAGGATATTCTTTAGTCATAGCAATAACAACAGGAAGATTTTACTGAGGTTTGCATGTCACAAATGCTTTAGGCACATTGTCCCCTTTTAATCTTCTCAACTCTGTGACATAGTATTACCTCCATTTTGCAAGCCCGGAAAGGGGATTTCAGAGAGGTTGATTAATGTACCCGGGGCCAAACACACCTTCAGTCATGGAGCCAAGACTAGAAACCATCTGACTCTGAAACCTGTCCTCTTATTCCACCACATTTGGTTTTCAGGGCCTATGTACTTCCAAAATTTTAATTAGTAGAATTCTTTAAGTAATTGAACTTAATATCACTAAAATTATATAGGGATAAATTTCTGCAGAAAAAAAGATTCACCTTACAGAGTCTGGTACCTTTCTCACACCCCCCCCCCCACCTTTTTATGTTATTTATATATTTATATATGTATTTTATTTATTGAATTTTCTGTTATGACTTCAAAGGAAGAAAATATTCTCCTCTCCCTATACCTTCTGGTTTTGATATTTGTTTCTCTCCCCACCTCCTCCTATCCATATACACCTGGTCCATCTACACATTAAATCATCCCTTAAATATCAGTCCCCATAGATCTGGACAAGGGCAGTGCTGGTTCAGGGGTAGAATTCTCCCCTTCCATGCAGGAGACCCTGGTCTGACTCCTGCCCAATGCCCCTCATGCACAGCCACCACCCGTCTGTCAGTGGAGGCCTGCGTGTTGCTATGATGCTGAACAGGTTTCAGCAGAGCTTCAAGAGTAAGACAGACTAGGAAGAAAGGCCTGGTGATCTACTTCCACAAATTAGCCAATGAAAACCCTGTGGATCATAACGGTTTGATCATGGGGATGGTGCAGGACCAGACAGGGTTTCATCCCATTGTGCATGTGGTCGCCATGAGCTGGGGGCCGACCGTCCTTGCACAGAGCCTTGCAGGTAATAGCTCTGTTTCCATATCAACTGAAAGATCGCCAGAAGGCAAAGCACAAGGAAGCCCTACTCTTAGAGCACTGTCCCCATCTCCCACCTCTCTTCTCAATGGAAGGGGTCCACAGCCAGAAGAAAGAGGACTTACGGTGCCCCTGCCCGTCTCCCACCCCTCTTCTCCATGGATGGGGTCCACAGCCAGAAGAAAGAGGACTCACGGTGCCCCTGCCCATCTCCCACCTCTCTTCTCCATGGATGGGGTCCACA
>NW_004444067.1:4458720-4462718 GCF_000243295.1 Trichechus manatus latirostris | reverse complement strand
GTGCCCCTGCCCATCTCCCACCTCTCTTCTCCATGGATGGGGTCCACAGCCAGAAGAAAGAGGACTCACGGTGTCCCTGCGCTGAAAACCCAAAACTCCTCTGGGGATATACGTTTCCCACACAGAAACAGATGAGACTTCATAGTCCTCTTAGAGAAGAGAGAACTTGCTCCTCCCAGTCAGTGTCCAAGGGGATAACTATTACCTATTAACTAGCATTTAAATAGGACATCTCCACTTCAGACATCCTAGCAATACCTCCTTCTACAAGCTGATTTTGTTACGAAGAGCTGCAGCAGTTAGCCATAGGAAAAGGCTATAGAATTTCCAGCACGATGTTCTTGAAACAAAAAGTATTGAAAAAAGCATTTATGAAATACCTTTAAAGTAAATCAATTTAAAGTAATTTAACTTTCTTGACAATTATCCACTTATTTATCTAAGGCAATGAGTTACATATAGTTAATATACCTTGGGGAAAGTCATGCTTTGGTTTTATCTTTGTTCCCTGCCCACGGTAGTAAAACGATTTCTTAATAGGTCATCCATGGGAATTTTCCTCCTTCCTTCCTGTTTACTTTCCTCTCCGTCTTTGTTTTGTTTAAGTAACCAGGAAATAGGGAACTCTTCAAGGCGAGACTGGCTTTTCCTCTTTCTACATTCCCTTTGAGTTATACAAACAAATAATTTCTTTCAAGTTGATATTTTGCCTACTTGGAAGTAAGCATGGAAACATATTTTTCTACTTGTCAAAAATCTTACTTTAAATGTCTGCGTAGCTAGAAAATGAATACCACTTGGTATGAATAACTAATCACTTCTTAAAAGACCGCCTCATCCAGTTTGCTGAATCAGTTCTGAATTCTAAAAGCCTAATGCTATTAGAGATGAAGATACTTTTTTTTTTTTTTTTTTGTGAAGTTGCTTTTTCTTTTTTCCTGACTTCTCCCTTGACCTAATCACACGAGTAGCTTAATAGCTTGATGCTGGTGGGAGATTTTATTCGAGAACACAGTTTTTCCTCCTGTATTCTATATCTAGTTAATGATTCTACTCTTGTGAAGTCTACTAAGGGGCAAGTTTTGATTTGTATGGTTTCATCTTACATCCCAGTTGTCTCTCCTAAAAAAAAAAAAAAAAAGAAACAGATATAATGGATGCTTATTGTATGCCATGTACTACTGGAGGTAGGAGATGGGAACTCAGAGATGAACAGGACCCAACTCACCCTTAGTCTATAAAGCTCTCCCCTTATGGAGGCAGAAATAGATGCACAGAGACATAATGTGATGATGACAGTATAATATATACTCAAAAAAAAGAAAAAACAGTTGCCACTGAGTCATTTGAGTCATTTCTAATTCATGGCGACCCCATGTGTGCAGAGTAGAACTGCTCCATAGGGTTTTCAAGGCTGTGACCTTCCAGAAGCAGACTGCCAGGCTTTTCTTTCAAGGCACCTCTGGGTGGGTTCAGATCGCCAGACTTTCAGTTAGTTGAGCACTTAACTGCGTCAACTAGGGCCTCCTAAAGTATGCTCAGCGGTTATGAGAACCCAGCCAGGACGGGGGACATGATTCATCCCAGGGATCTGAGTGGGGATGATGACTCAGCCGAATCTTCAGAGATGATTAGAAACGACCAGGTAAAGGGCTGACGAGGACGTCTGGGAGGTCAGAACACCACCCGAGTGTCTGAAGTTCCAAATCGCCTCCCGAGCAGGCAGCCTTGGCCCACTGAGGAGAAAACGCCAATTATTCTGGGATGATGAACCCCACTGCGCTTGGGACTGTAACCTCAATTTGCTAGAGGCGGTGAAAGTATTTCCTTAGGGGTCCTAAAGGTCAATAATTCAAAAAAGGGATGATGAAATAAGTCCAGCCTTCTTATTTGTATTGTTTGTGTTCAGCTTAGGAATTAGTGGGAATATTTTGAATGTAAAGTGTTTACAATATTTAAGATAATTTGTCACACTAGGAAGGAGCCATGGTGGCACAGTGGTTAAAGCACTTGGCTGCTATCTGAAAGGTCGGCGGTTTGAACCTACCAGCCGCTCAACAGGAGAAAGACCTGATGATCTGCTCCCATAAAGATTACAGCCTTGGACACCCTATGGGGCAGATCTACTCTGGCCTATACGTCCTTACGGGTCCAAATCGACTCTACGGCAATGGGTTTGGTTTTGGTTTTGGGTCACGTTAGGATAAAGATTAGCCTTGGTTTTCAGCTAAAACGGGGAATTTAGAAATTAATTTTAGATTCGTGATTTTCAGTTGAAAAGTATAAGAGAATTTACCAAAATATAAACAATACTGGAATATTTAAGCGAGCTTGAGAGTCCTCTTTTAGTTTAATTATTACAATTACAAGGGCTGTATAAGTATTTGGGAGAGAGCTTTACTTGTTAATTAGGCAAATATGTTGCTTAAAAAGAGCCAAATATATTAAACATATGAAAGTATTTTGAAATATTTAAAGGAATTTAATTCACTAACTTATTAAAACTCCTCTTAAAATTGTTATAAAGTACAATTTAATACATAGAATGCTAAAACATTTTGGTGATCTTGAAAGCTTTAGTAAAATATAGTTTTGCCTTGTTTACTTCAATCAGTTGAATATTAAAAAGAACAGAAACAAAACAGGTCATGGTAGATAGTCTTTTCTCTGCTTAGACGACGTCCTGAGCTTCGACAAGTCAAGGGACTGAGCAATTAGGGGAGATGGTGCAGACCGGCCTCTGCTATGTTGGGGTGGGAGCAGGGCTGGTGAGCCAGAACTTCATCAGCTGAAACTGACAGAAGCAATGAGCTAGAGGGGCCCACAACAGCCTGGGGAGCTCTTTAAGACAGTTCTGGCTGAAAAAAGTGTGCAACACAACAGGATCAAGAGTGAATAACATTTCTGTAACTTTAAAGCATATGCCCACCACCCGTCTGCCAGTCTGTCATACTGTGGTGGCCTGCATGTTGCTGTGATGCTGGAAGCTATGCCACTGGTATTTCCAATACCAACAGTGTCGCCCATGGTGGACAGGTTTCAGAGTTGCTTCAAGACAGACTAGGAAGAAAGACCTAGAGATCTACCTGTGAAATCTGCCTCTGAAAATTAACCAATGAAACCCTATGAGTCACAACAGAATAGTGCCCAATATAGTGCTGGAAGATGAGCCCCCTAGGGTGGAAGGCAGCCAAAATACACAGTGGTCACACCAATGGACTCAAACACGCCAACGATCGTGAAGATGCACAGCAGCAGGCAATGTTTCCTTCTGTTGTGCATGGGGTCACCAGGAGTTGGAGCTGACCTCAGGGCAGCTAATAACAATAACAGAACACATACATCCACATACTGCCACTGTGTCCTTTTCAACAGTGACACTGAAGGACACACTGCAATGTACTAGACAGGGGACCTCTGCAGAGGGCAGGGGCAGTCGTGACGGGGCTTATGATTGAGGGTGAAGGTCACAAAGAGAGGGCCTGGGCGGGCATAAACAGTGCAAAGTAAGGTGGGTGATTACCTAAACCTTTGACAACCATGTTTAAAACAACCAACCAAAACAAAACTAGAAGAATGAAAAACAAGGAAATAGACAGAAAAAAAAACACCTCCCAGAGAGTGTGATTCTATTTGCCCAGAGTCTTAGATGCAGCTTTCCTACTGCAAATGGCAACACATTTGCTATGAAATCACTCAGAATCGTCCATCTCCAAAGGAAATTAAAGTCTGCATAGTGGTGATTCTACATCTCTTCTTTCTGTGCCTGAACTATTATAAGCATCTGATAGACACTAAGCAAGAGTGGTAGTTATGAGGGTGATGGGAGTTTTTATTTTCAGATGTGTGTCTAGAGGATAGATTTAATTTTCTGTTTTTAAGATGTGATTGCTTTTTCCGGAATACAGGCCTAGATCGGAAAGAGACACAGGTTATCCCCTCATTAACTTAAGCAATTAATTGTTTGATCCTCTGTTCTCCTAATCATTCAAACCACT
>NW_004444067.1:4429293-4457117 GCF_000243295.1 Trichechus manatus latirostris | reverse complement strand
AAATTGTAACTTAAGCCTTGAATTTTTTCTTCAGTTCTTTCAGCTTTAGAAATGACGAGTGTGTCTTCCTTTTTGGTTTTCTAACTCCAGGTCTTTGCACATTACAGTACTTTACTTTGTCTTCTGGAGCCGCCCTTTGAAATCTTCTGTTCAGCTCTCTTCATTTCTTCATTTCGCTTTAGCTATTCTGTGTTCAAGAGCAAGCTTCAGAGTCTCTTCTGACATTCATTTTGGTCTTTTCTTTCTTTCTTGTCTTTTTAATGACCTTTTGCTTTCTTAATGTATGATGTCCTTGATGTCATCCCACAGCTTGCTTGGTCTTTGGTCATTAGTGTTCAATGTGTCAAATCTATCCTTGAGATGTTCTCTAAATTCAGGTAGGGTATACCGTATTTTTACACAAATAACACACACCTTCTTCGTTTGCTTGCCAACTGCATCATAAGTACCACTATGCCAATTTTTTTACATGTTGCTTTAAAAAAATTAGCATAGAGCGCTTACAAGAATACCTAGCAGGAGGAGGGATCGGTCGTCAACCAAATGAAAAGGCGCATATTATTTGCATAAAAAGAATGTACTCAAGGTCATATTTTGGCTCTCGTGGACTTGTTCACGATTTTTCAGATTCAGCTTGAACTTGGATATGAGCAATGGATGGTCTGTTCCATAATCGGCCCCTGTCTTTGTTCTGACAGATGATACTGAGCTTCTCCATCACCTCTTCCCACAGACGTTGTCGATTTGATTCCTGTGAGTTCCATCTGGCGAGGTCCACATGTATAGTTGCTGTTCATGTTGTTGCAAAAATGTATTTGCAATGAATAGGTCGTTGGTCTTGCAAAATTCTATCATGCGATCTCAGGTATCATTTCTATCACCAAGCTCATATTTTCCAACTACTGATCCTTCTTCGTTTCCAACTTTCCAATTCCAGTCACCAATAATTATCAATGCATCCTGATTGCATGCTTGATCAACTTCAGATTATAGATGTTGGTAAAAACCTTCAATTTCTTCATCTTTGTCTTTAGTGGTTGGCATGTAAATTTGAATAATAGTCATATTAACTGGTCTTCCTTGTAGGTGTATGGAAATTATCCTATTATTGACAGCATTGTACTTCAGGATAGACCTTGAAATGTTCCTTTGATGATGAATGTGACGTCATTCCTATTATTTGTCATTCCTGGCATAGTGGACATAATATTGTCTGATTCAAGACAGCCTAGGAAACCCTACTGGGCAGTTCTGCTCTGTCACAATTGAGCAGAGGGCACACAATAACCACAATATACCTGTGGATGTAATCCCATTTGGGAATAGAATTTTCTTTGTTATGTTAATGAGGCCATATCAGTCTAGGGTATGTTTTAAACCTAATCACTATTGAGATATAAAAAGAGCAGATTAGGCAAAGAGAAGCCAGCAAGTATGAATGCGGGAAAGATAGATGCCAGGTGGAGATCTCCAAGGACAGCTGAGAAGAAGGTTCAGGAAGCTAAGACAAGGACTTTATCCCAGAGCAGAGAGAGCGAGACCCTTCCCCCAGAGCTAGTGCCCTTATCTCAGACTTCTAGTCTCCTAAACCATGAGAAAATAAATTTCTGTTTGCTGAAGCTTCTCACTTGTGGTGTTTCTGTTATGGCAGCACTAAGGAACTAAGGAGGTCTGGTGGTGCAATGGTTAAGCACTTGGCTACTAACCGCAAGGTTGGAGATTCAAACCCACCTAGTGGGTAGATGGGAGAAAGACCTGATATAAAGATTACAGCAAAGAAAATCCTATGGGGCAGTTCTACTCTGTCCCACGGGGTCGCTAGGAGTTGGAAGCAACTCAACAGCACACAACAAGAAACAAAGATGCCCTCCCTGCGTGAAATTGCTTGCCTGTCACATCTGTGCTACCTGTATTCCCCCATCACCTGCCTGATGCAGGAGGTTTTGCGCTGATCTATTTTAGGACATGTTTTCTACCGTGCTCAGATTAGGGCTTCATGGCTGGCTCTTGGAGACTAATATCAGCATCTGCACAATTTCTTTAAGTGCCACCTGTCCCCAGCCGGGTAGTGGGCTCAGGTAATTACAGCTGACATTGCAGTGGCTTTCAATTTTCAGCATGTGGAAAAAACCTGCCAAAGGACTGAGCTGAGGTTTATCTTGTCAACGGATTTTTATCCTCCACTGCCATCACTTGTAAGTGGGCTTTCAGATAATTAAGAGGAAAACCGGTTGGGCAGAAATAGAAATGATGCTTCCCTTACCCAGAAAGAGGCCTGATTAAAAGCTCAGGCCTGAATCACAGCATTGCAAGATCAAGACCATTGGTCCCTGTAGTGGGATGCAGAAGATCCCCGGAGATCTGTTCCACCCTCTCTTCTAGCTCTGATGGCTGCCGGCAATGCTTAGTGTTCATTGACTTGCAGCTGCATCTCTCCAATCTCAGCTCCCATCTTCATGTGGCTTCTTCTCTGGGTGCCTGTGTCCTCTCCTCTTCTTATAAGGTCACCAGCCATTGGATTTAGGGCTCACTGAGTTCATCTGGAATCTCGGAATGTGAATTTATTTGAAAATAAGGTCTTTGCAGATGTAATTAGTTAAGATGAGGTCATGCTGGAGTACGGTGGGACACACAGAGACACACAGAAGAACCAGCATGAAGACAGAGGCCGAGACTGGAGTGATACAGCTACAAGCCAACGAACGGCAAGGGTTGCAGAAGCCACCAGACGCTAGGAGAGAGGATGGAATGGAGCCTCCAGAAGGAACCAGCCCTGCCATCATCTCAATTTCAGACTTCTAGTCTCCAGAACTGTGAGAGAATAAACTTCTGTTGTTTTTAAGCCACCCAATCTGTGGTACTTTGCAAATGGTACCCTAAGAATCTTAGAGAGTGCCCACAGAAGAGAAACACACAAACAAATTAGCGCGCCCCTGAGCTCAATAGGCTACACAAATCCTTCAAAAAGTCCCATTAGGGAAGGCTGCCCAGGGCTTGATAAATGGGATTGCCAACGTCAAGGATTCTGTGAAAGTTTAGATAAGAAATGGATCCAATAATGCCAGAACCATGGGGAAAAATAACTTTGGAGAAAGAATGTCCTTTACACGCAAACCCACACACATGTGATGAGAGCCAGGGTGGGTGGTCTGAAAGCTTTGGGAAGAAGGGTCACAACATGAACAACGGTAGGATTAACCATAACTAGCTGTTCTAGGGTGCCACATGCAAGGCACTTTCCTAACCCCTTACGTGGACTCTCCCGTTCAGTTTCCTAAACCTTATGACCTAGTTATAAACAATGTCTATACTTCAAAGCCACCTGCCATCTGACCGTTTGTTGTACTGTGGTGGCTTTCATGTTGCTGTGATGCTGGAAGCTGTCCCACCAGTATTTCAAATCCAGCAGGATCATCCACAGTGGACAGGTTTCAGCGAAGTTTCCAGACTGAGACAGACTAAGAAGAAAGGTCTGGCAATCTATTTCCAAAACTCAGCCAGTGAAAACTCTTTGGACCACAACAGAACACTACCTGATAAAGTGCTGGAAAATGAGCCTCCCAGGTTGGAGGGCGCTCAGAATACATGGTGGCCAAACAGTAAAGTGGATCATACCAATGATCGTGGAGCAGGACTGGGCAATATTAGGTTCTGTTTCCCATGGGGCTGTCATGAGTCTCAGCCAACTCAATGATAACTAACAAAAACAAAATATTTTACTGTTGAGGGCTTTTAAGATGAGGATTTCCCAGTAACTTGTCCGTGATCTCATAGCTAGTAAGAGTCAGAAACAGGGTTTGAACACAGAGCTCGAGAATGCACACCATCACCACCACCAATGCTGTGGCACACTGATTCTCATACAGTAGAATCTTCCCTGAGCGTCTGTAAATCCACATCAGCTTGTCTCCAGTTGTTGTCAAGTGGGATCTGTCTGAAGAGGGAGGCAACTGAACAATGCTCAGACCTCCCTCCACCACCACCACCCTATGGTCTAGTATGCACTTCCAAAGCTGCCCGTGCTGCAATTAACTTCCAAAAATGGTTATGACGTTGGTTCACCTACAGGGTGACATTTGTCACTGAGCCATTGATGTTTCCAGGTGGCTCAAGCTTAGCTGTCTCCACCTGGGAATGGTAGTGCCATCTGATGACAAAGAGAGAGGAATGCTTCTCCATTTTCCACTGTTGCCATTAGGTACCGTTGAGTCGGTTCTGACTCATAGCGACCCCGTGTACAATGCAATGAAACACTGCCTGGTCCTGCGCCATCCTCACAATCGTTGCTCTGCTTGAGCCCATTGTTGCAGCCACCGTGTCAGTCCATCTCGCTGAGGGTCTTCCTCTTTTTCGCTGTCCCTTTCCATTTCCATAAATACTTTTTAAAAAAAATAATTTATTTTATTTTTGTTGTTGTAGAGAATATACACAACAGAATGTACACTAATTTAACAATTTCTACCTGTGCAATTTAGTGACATGGATTACATTCTTCAAGTTACACAACCACTCTCACCCTCCTTTTCTGAATTGCTCCCCGCCATTAGCATAAACTCACTGCCCTCTAAGCTTCCCATCTAACCTTCCAGTCGCTGTTGCTGATTTGCTCCCATATAAAAGATCACAGTGCTCAAGGCAGACATTCTTTACCAGTTAAGCATGAATACTGTTAAATTCAAACTTGGATATTTAGCCCACTCACGAAACAAATGCAGCATTATTCTCTACAAATTCATGTATCACATTGACCAGGCTCAGGTGACTAGTAAAACCAGTTCTAACAGCTCCGACAGGAATAAAACCACTGGTAAAGGAGAAAGCCAGAGGCGCTGGGCTAAGTTTGAGGTCATTTAGGAAAAGCCTAACGTTCACTGTACAGAAATTAAAGCTAACATTTGCTAACTGACTTGCACAGTATGTGATTCCTGCACCGGAATTCCCCGACCCCCAAGGGTATTCATTTTTGAGGCTTTTTAAGTGAACTTGCAGTTGTTTCTGCAAGCACTCCCCGGCAGCCACGCTAGAACTGACTCATAGGGATAAGAAGTATCCTCAAGCATGTTCGTGACTGAAGCTCCCCCACAACGATATGTGAGCTTCCAGAAATGCCAACTATTTTCACTCATAGGCTGGCTCCAGTCCCAGGGGCCATTCCAGGCAATTTGAGAAGCTGTTTGACGTGAATCAGGTAATCACACAAACACATGTGAACTTGTGGCTGTGACGAGGACAGAGGGGACAGATCTGAATGTCCAAGTGCCTGGATCAAGACATTTGGGTTGATTTACACTAACTAGGAACACGTCGGCAGGAGACAAGACCAAAAGGATGTAATGAGGAGACAGAAACAGGAATCTAGCTGTGATGATGGAATTAGCGCCACTCTCGTCTAATTTCTGTATTGATGAGGCCCACCCCTAAAAAGCAAAGATGTCACTTTGAGGACTAAGGTGCACCCGACCCAACCCATGGTCTTTACAACTGCCTCATACGCGTGTGAAAGCTGGACAATGAAAAAGGAACATCAAAGGAGAATTGACTCATTTGGTGTTGGACAAAAAGACTGAATAGACTATGGACTACCAGCAGAACAAACAAATCAGTTTTGGAGAAAGTATGGCCAGAATGCTCCTTAGAAGTGAGATGGGGAGAATTCATTTGCTGACCTTGGACACGTCATCAGGAAAGACCAATCGCTAGAAAAGGATGGCATATTTGATAAAGTGGAGGGTCAGCAAGAACGAGGAAAACCCTCCACAGGATGGACTGACACAGTGGCTGCAACAATGCGCTCAAACATACCAACGACTGTGAGGATGGCGCAGGACGGGGCAGCGTTTTGTTCTGTTGTACACAAAGTCGCCACGAGTCGCAGCCAACTCAAAGGCAACTAACAGCAACAACAAAGGCCAGTGCAGACTGGCCAGCTCTGACC
The DNA here is from genome assembly GCF_000243295.1 of Trichechus manatus latirostris. Lineage (NCBI taxonomy): Eukaryota > Metazoa > Chordata > Mammalia > Sirenia > Trichechidae > Trichechus > Trichechus manatus. The sequence goes on along the minus strand of NW_004444067.1, from coordinate 4,451,182 downwards.
AAGGCCACACAACACCCAGCTAGGTTCCCACAGGCCTCTGCTCTCAGGCAGCACATTTGAGAGCAAGGGGGCTGAATCAGGTAGTTGGAATTCTGCAAATTGGGCAGAGGATCAGTTGAGACTTTGCAGCCTGGATACCATTTCTGGCTGCTTGGATTTGGAGTCCCTCTCCTGTAACGATTTTACGATCAGGAGAGTCCCTTGGAAATGAAATGAGTGCTAATTAGCGATCGAGCGGCATGCTGAGCAAAGGTCAGGGGAGTATGTCGTGCTGTGATAATCGATAGGATCTCAGAAAGCGGGTCAGGTTCTCAGTGGAAGAGACCTCCTGGAACCTGAGTGCTGCAGAGCATGTTGGAAAAAGCAGACCTGCTGTGTCTCCTGACGATGTGTTTCCGGGTCAGTGTAAATTGACTGAAACGTGTTCCCACATTACTTTCACAGGTAGAGCTGCGATTTAGTAGTGTTTTCACCTGAAGTTTTCATAACCTGGTTTTGGTTACTTGCAATGGGGCGATGGCTTTGATTGCTTGTCTGCCCCTTGAACCCACTCAAAACAGTTCAACTGAGTGGAAGAGAAGGTGCATAGTTATCTGCATATTAAAAACAATAACAAAAAAAAAACCCAGTTGCTGTCCAGTTGAGCCCCTGGGTCAGAATAGAACTATGCTCCATAGAGTTTTCGATGGGTGGTTTTTGTAAGCAGATCGCCAGGCCTTTCTTCCGAGGAGCCACTGGGTGGACTCTAACCTGCAACCTTTTGGTTAGCAGTTGAGTGTGTTAACCGTTAACGGTTTTTACCACCCAGGGACTCCAGTAATCTGTATATATACCTGAATATACTTATTCCTCAGCATTGTGAGATACTAGTATATTTTTACGTTTTTAAAGTTCTTTTTCATGCTGTTCTGGAAGCCAAATGAATGCGTCGCAGTCCTTGGTGTCACTCAAATGTATCCACTTCTACCTTCCCACTGCTACCACCCTCCCTAGACTCCATCACCCGGACCACCTGCAGACGGGCCCAAATGCTCCCCCTCTAAGCCATTCACCACAAGGCATTCAGAGGGATGTGACAGAGAAGAACCGCCCCATAGAGTTTCCAAGGCTGTAAATCTTTACAGAAGCTGATTGCCACATCTTGGTGCCGTGAAGTGGCCTGTGGTTTCGAACCGCTGACCTTTTGGTTAGCAGCCGAGTGCTTTAACCACTGGGCCACCGGGGCTCCTCCTTTAATCTCCAGCACTTTACAAACTAGAAAATTGAGCACTAGTCCTGGGTCTCAGTAAATGCTTGTTGAGTGAGGAGATGAATGAATGAGTTTGCTTCATTTTATTCTCAGAATTCAAGAGGTGTGGGTCTCCTCCATCCCTAAGCAGCTTGTACACGTACTGTTTTTCCAAGTGACGCTCAAAACATTTTGTTCTTTCAAGGCGCAATGATCACTGCCCCCATCCTCCCGTCCTTTGCCCAGAGCTGCCTTAGAGCCTGCTGGAAAGCCTGTGATACAGACAAAATTTGTCCTCTATGTTTACCACCTGCAGAATAGGTTCAGCGCCCGTCATCTTCCGGAAGACAATTAAACATACAGTTTGCAGTGTAGTACAGGTTTGATAAGGTCGGCCTTGCAGCCACGCCTGGCTGGACTGAAATTGTGGCCCATACTCAATAGCTGCCTTCAAAAGCTATTTAGGACATTTAATGAAGCCATTCTTTTCTCTCTTTGTACTTCTCTTGGAAAAAAAAAAATGCAGCCAATAGCTTTTCCTCCCAATTGCAAGTGCTTTCCTAAATCCTTGATCTTCTTAATGGAAGAAAGATTTCGATCTCAGCTCCTGTTTATGTGGGAGATGCAAGGAGCAGATGTTGCAAGTATATGTACCGAAAGGAACAAAGCCAGCTTTTGAAAGCACAAAACGTCTCACGCGTGACAAAGCTCAACCCATCCTTCCTTCCTACCTAGTTAACTTTGGAGCCTGGTTTAAAAGGCAGAGAATTTTAACAAAAAGCTCTTTAGAAAAAAGGATTCACAAAATTGGCAAGCAATCCCAAACTCTGTTTGAACGCGCCTCAGAGCCACACATAAAAAGCCACGGTTGCCCAAGGCTGTCCCTAATTACATTTCTGAAGTCCGCCGGTAAACAATTTGTTTCCATTATCTTTCTCTCACGGTGGGTTCTGCAAGCGTCTGGGGAATCCATTGCAACATTCAGCACAAGCTTTTCCTTGCAGGACCCCTGGTGATACATCATTTAACTGAATTCCACTTGTTAGTTCCTAATGGGAATCCAAGCATGGATTTGATAGACTAGGGGCTTCCTTTCCATAACTCCTAAACGCCAGGTCCTCAGAGGATGTGGATTTGAAAACTGGTGTCATACTGATCATCAGACGCCTTCGCATTTCATCTACTGTGTACCCCCCGATAAAATGGCAGGGTAGCGGGATTCGACCTTGCAGAAATCATCATGTGAAAATGGGGAGAGTGAGATGGGGAGGCCCCTCACTGGAGCACCTGGACAGGACGTTTCTAAGTGAATTATCAAGTCATAACCAGCCAGATTCTGAATCATGATGACCCCGTGTTTGCAGAGTGGAACTGCTCCATGTTTAACAGGCTGCAGAAGCTCAATTCCCACCATTGCTTCCCATCATTACTAGCCCCCGCTTCTCCTCAGGATATTTTCTTATTTGTTCTTTTTTCTCCCTCCTCCTATTCCAGTAAGATTGACTAAAGTTTCTCCTTGGAGGGTGGCAGAACAAATTGATAACCCTCAGGGACCTGGATTAACTCATCTGCGATGTGACAATCGTGACCAACAGTGCCAGATAACCTTCAAGAGTTGCCAGTAAGAAGTTAGATCATCTGAGACATTAGAAACATGACCACCGTGAAGAGAAACTATAATCCTGTCCATATAAAAAGCTTCAGCCATTTTCCAGTAGGGGAGACAGGTTTTTTTGGAGGCGCTCATTCCCCTCTGTCTCCTGTGTATTGATATAAAATCAAACCCTCTTGCTGCTCACCTCACCCGTCTCAGTACTGGCTGTTGTGGCAGGTGGCTCAAATCTGCGATTTGCAGTAACACACAGAGTTTTCATGACTGTGACCTTTGGGAAGCAGATCGCCAGGCCTTTCTTCCAAGGTGCCTCCTAGGTGGGTTTGAACTGCCAACCTTTTGATTAGGAGCACAGCGTTTAACCGTTTGCCCCACTCAGGGACTGGACTATTAAATAGAGGAACTTTAATCTGGCTTTGCAGCGATATGTCACAGGAAGCCTGTGGCCAGCTCTGGAGTTGTTAAAAAAGGTACAGCAGCAGCAGTACCTGAAAACATACCTTAATTCTATGAAAAATTTATGAGATATAAGGCTGAAACCATGCCTTCCCATCTTTGAAACACTATCATATTTAGTGTGCATTTTAATTATAACACCCAACCAAATAAGAACCTTTAAACTTTACTGACATTTAAAATGTTTTTGTTATAAAGGAAGTACATACTTTACCCATAAATGGATAAAGTGAAATTTTTCCTGATTAAAAACCAGTTGCTGTTGAGTTGATCCCAACCCATGGCAACCCTATGTGTGTCAGAGTAGAACGGTGTTCCATAGAGTGTTCATTGGCTGGTTTTTTGGAAGTAGGCAGCCAGGCCTTTCTTCCGAGGTGCATCTGGGTAGACAAACCTCCAACCTTTGGGTTAACAGCTGAGCGTGTTAATTTTTGCACCACCAGGAACTCTAGAAGATCATTAATGACCCAATAATGGTTGACCAATGTCTCCTTCCTTTCTGCCCTCCATTCTTTCTCGTTTCTCCTTCCTATCTCTTTCCCTTCCAGTCACACGTCCCCTGAAAGGCTACGCCCAGCATGGCGGCTAGACTCAGGCATTACAGTCAGGTTTAAATCTTAGCTTGACCATCTGTGTAACCTTAGGAAGATAGTCGACCTGTGTGTGCCATGGTTTTCTCCTTCTGTAAATGGGTGGCAGGGGGTCACTTGTAGTACCTGAAATCAAAAACCAAACAAGTTGCTGTCCAGTCAGTTATGGCTTCTGGTAACCTCATGTGCTTCAGGGCAGAACTGTGCTCTGTTGGGTTTTCAATGGCTGATTTTTCATCTCTGGTCCCCCAGGGTGGATTTGAACCTCCCATATTTTGGTTAGTAGCCCATGCGTCTCGTAGGGTCTATGGGAGTGTTAAATTGTTGCAATTGAGCGCTGTCAGTCCTTATTTACTTAACAAAGGTGCACTGAGTGCCTGTTACACACCAGGCTCTGGATACGGAGACAGAGAAAGCAGCCTCTCCTAGTCCCCGGCTTGTATCCATTTAATAAGTTAATTAACACAAAGACCCTTAGTGTTCTTCCCCTGGAACAACTATTACCATCTCTTTATAGATTACTGATGTCAGGTCAGCTTGGTTTTCTCCCCAAAACAACACAAACACAGTCACTGTCTTCCTGGGCCTCTCTGCTCTGTGTGATACCGTTGGCTACGTGGTATTTTCTGGAACACTCTACTTTCTTGCCTTGATCCTCCTCTGCCTTTCCTAAGCCCCCCTACTATACATACACACACACACACACACACACACACACACACACACACACTTTACTTTTTAGGGCAGTTTTAGGCTTACAGAAACATTGCATAGGAAGTACAAGGAGTTTCCATACACTCCTTCCTCTCCTGCCCACCATTTCCCTGTTATTAGCATTTTGCCCTCCTGTGGTACATTTGTCAGAGCGCTGGTGGCACAGTGGTTAGGTGCTTGGCTGCTAACTGAAAGGTTGGAGGTTCCAACCCCCCAGCTGCTCTGTAGGAGAAAGACGGGGCAGTCTCCTTCCGTAAAGACTGCAGCCTTGGAAACTCTGTGGGGCAATTCTACTCTGTCCTGTAGGGTCGCTAGGAGTCAGAATCGACTGGACAGCAGGGGCTTGGTTTGGGTTTGGGTGGTATATTTGTTACAACTGATGGACCAGTCTGGATAAATTATTATGAGCTGAAGGCCATGGTTTACATTGGGGTTCCCCCGGTGTTCCAGTCATATGGGTTTTGACAAGTGCGTGATGTCAGGTATCCACCATTATAGTATCATGCCCTAAAAATCCCCTGTGCTCCACCTATCCATTCCGCCCTTCCCATGAACCTGTGGTAGCTGTTTGTTTTCCCTTAACTTCTCAGGTTTCTCACCCTGTACATTCAGCAGTCCACGAACAGAGCTGCAACTAACACCCGTGATTGCTGACTCCCAGCCTGAGACTTGGTAACTATGTATTGCTTTTGTTGCGTGCCAAGTGTCACAGCCACAACTGTCATGATTATTTGTCACACACCAATACCTAAGTGCATTACAAATATTAACCCATGAGATCCTCATAAGAACCTGCTTAGGTAATGCTATTACCAACTTCATTTTGAAGATAGGAAAAAAAAAAAAAAATGAAGTCAGGTTAAGCACCTTGCCTGAGGTTACACACAGGAAGTTAGTGGCAGAACCAAGGTAAAGCCCAGGCATCTGGCACAGGGTCCCCGGGGGTGACCGCTGCTCTGAGCTGCCTCCCATCAGTTCTCATGGTCTCAGGGGAGTGTGACCAGCAGCCCTCATGCGACCCTCTCCTCCCACTAGAATATCCACGGAGACAAAGACACAAATCCCTGAAGTCATCTCCAGCAAAAACTAGGACAGGCGGGCAATCCAGCTTCCAAATCTGCAAGGACCTCACCCCCACCCCCCATATACAAGGGTGTTGGAGCTTAATTTAAAAAACATGACCTGCGCTTATATATTTTCCTTGTTTTTTGAAAGAGTGACTCGCTGGGAAAAAAAAGTAGAAAGATCCCTTGTTCTCATCCTATATTCTAACTCAAAAACCCCGTGTTCTTGGCAATGGGAAAACCACTCCACTGTCCAAGCTCCTGCTCATCACTGATTTGGGGTTACAAAGACCTGTATTAGTGAAAAGCCAAACAAAACAAAATTTAAAAAAGTGGGCATTGATGGGAAAGGCAAGGGAGGCATGCTGCTTCAGCAGAGGGCACAGAGACCCTCTTGTGCACAGAGGCAGAGAGGCTGGGGGAGACCATTGGGACTGCGAGGAAAAGTAGCCTATTCCTGGGCCGAGAGGAGCCGGACGGGAGAGAAACGAGGGAAGCCAGAGGAGTTCAAGGAAAAATAAGACTTCTGATTTGGCAATTCCACAGAGTGAAACAATCCAAACCCCCTTCTGTTTACACACATCTAAAAGTATTGGATTGAAGACAACACATTTTCTCTTAACGCAGACTGAACAGATGGAAATCCACACATGCCAGAAATGTAGGGACACATACAGAAGAAAACGACAGGTAGATGGACAGGTGTTTCCAGGTGAGTTTATCTCTGGCAAAACTCATTGTCAAGTGGCCAGTTAGGAGAGTTGGATATGGGGCACCAGTAATTTATCCACTATAAGCTCTCCTTTTCCAAATAAAAACAATTACTTATTTGAAATCCATTTAAAACCGAGTCTCGCCCTATTTCACGCTAGAGTCCACAGGTATCACGCCAGGACTCAACGAGCAGCCGAACAGCACCATGTGTGAATGCTGATGCAAAAATTAATCACATGGATTCTCTTTTCTCCCGTTTGCTCTTCAGCTTTGTTTTTTTTTTTTTTAACATTAACATCAACACAACAAAACAAACCTCACCTCCAACCAGCTGGCACCTGCCTCCAACCCACACAGAACACATGAGCCAACAACGTATCAGCAGGCCACCAGCACAAACGCCTGTCTTCCAGATCCTGGGAACCCGTCACATTCTCAGCCCCTGCCACACGTGCCTGCCTGCCTGCAGTTTGCTGCAGCTGATCAGGGCAGCAATTTTGTATGTCACACTATCTGGTGTCACTTTTTTCACTTCTGAGAAACAAAGGGGAGGAAATTGGGGGGTTTCATAAAAGGTTCTTTGCAAGAACTATGCACCTAAGAGTATGTGACCATTGAGTGAAACAGATAATATCCTACGGGGATAGAACTGGTTAACCACCAGCTGCGTTGGTATCGATTCCGCCGTCACAATTTCTCTAAACCAAGACTGCCCGAGTCCTCATGCCTCACAAAGCGATTCCGCCCTCCCCCCACCGCCCACTCCAGGAAAAAGAGAACAATTTATACTGTAGCCCTTGGCTTCTTCATTATGTGCTCGATGACTGATTAATTGAATAAATGGAGGAAAAACTGAAGTTGTACAAACAGGGAGTTCTGGAGAACAGTTTCCTTGCAAGCAGAATCTTAAAACATTTGGAAAATTTGATTCTTTATCAGCCTGTTTCTAAAGCATTTACCTTTATTTAGCCAAAATAAGACAATACGGTAAAAGAAAAAAGGGGGGGGCACAGATTTTGTGGATGGAATCTATAAGAATTCCCTTTTTTTTTTTTTTTTCCAAATATACATTTTCTGTAGGTGAAATTCTTAAGAAAGACTCTCCCTTGGGGATCAAAATTCACGAATCCAACCATGGTTCCATTTTGTCATTTGTAGATGAAGTACCATAGATGTCTGACTCTCACTAGAGGGAAAGATTTTGAAGTTGACAGGATTTCAGAACAGGAGAATTTGATTAGAACTCTGCTCCCTGGGAAAACTTGCAAAAATTGTGTTTCTCTCTGAACCTCAGTTTCTATACAGGGAGAAACCTTAAATTACCAGAATGTTTCTGTTAAAAGATATGAGGGTACACAACTGAGGCATTGAGCTCTTGAGAAGAAAACTGGCAGGCTAGATAAAACACTGTGAACGTGATAGCCCAGATTAAATAAATGGTAAATGAAAGACAAAGTATTCACAAAATTTATTTCTCTAAACCAAAAGGTCCATCAGACCAATTTAAATTAGCTTGATTAAAAGTGTTGATACAGAGGACTTTTCTATCACTGTCTTTGGCACAAAGTAGGCTAATCTGAATCCAAGACAAGCTCATAATTAAGTAGTGGATGGGACTAATATTTATTGATGGAAGAAATATTTACTGAGCAACTTCTATGTGTGAGGGACCTTTGTAGGCATGGGGGACAGGGCAGTCAACAAGATAGATTTAGATCCCAGCATGGTGGACTTTACATTCTAGCAGGAAGACAAACATTATCTAGAAAATTGTGGAGTGAATTGTTTAATTAAAGTTACTATTAGTAGATGCTGGATTGAGCATGGGCCACCTCCGAGCAGGTGTTAGAACTTGTTCTTTATTCCTGATTCATTATTAGGAACCGCTGGTGGTTCAGCATCAGGGCATTGGGGCTCGTCTGATTCACTCCGAATCCCAGCTCTGCCACTTGCTCTGTGCGTAACTTCAGGCAAGTGGCTTAGCCCCTGCACCCCACTTTCCCATCAAGGCCCTCACCTAGAGGGCTGTGTAGGCTATTGTAAAGGCTTTGGACTTTATTCTGAGTCTGATGGGCACCTACTGGAGAATTTTGATCAGAGGAATGGTACAATTTGACTTAGATTTTTAAAGAATCACTCCCGTTGCTCCGTGGAGGATAAACTGGAAGAGGACAAAGGCGGAGGCCTGGAGAAGAGCTGTGTGACTACTGCCATCGCCAGGTGGCAGTGACTGTGGCTTGGACCACAGTGATAGCAGTGAAGGTGATAAGAAATTGTGGGAATCTGGGAATACTTTGAACATAGAGACAACATGAGTTATTGAGAGTTTATATACGGACTGTGAGAGAAAGGACGGAGTCGTGGATAACTCTAGGTCGTTCTTAAAATGTGACCATGGGACAATTGCATCACTTGAGAACTTGCAAGAAATGCAAATTCTCAGGCCCACTGAGACCCACTGAATCAGAAATTCTAGAGGAAGGTCCCAATCATCTGTGTTTTAACAAGTCTTCCAGGTGATTCTGATACCTGCTAAAATTGGAGAATCACTGCCCTAAATTACTGGGCCTGTGCAGTTGGTGAATGTTGTTGCTATTTACTGAGATTTGGAAGATAGTGGGAGGAGACATTTAAAAGAAGATCAAGCATTGAGCTTTGGATAATTTGACTTTGAGAAGCCTGTTAGAGATTTAAAATATGTCAAGCATGCAACTAGATAAAGGACTTTGGAGACATATATTTAAGAGTTGTCAGTGTATAAATTACATTTAAAGACATTGGACCAGATGAGATCACCCAGGGAGTGGATATAGACAGAGGAAAGACTAGAAAAGTGAACCAGCAGCGCTCCCTTGTTTAGATGTACTGGCGCTATGATATGGTGAGCACCCATTAATTCGAAAGATATCAGTATTGTTGGGGCAGCACTTGGTCTTTAAGTTGATGAGGGTGAATGTCTCTCTCTGGCTGTCTATACTGAATAACTTGATTGCAAAGACTTAGCATGTCCCTACCCTGCCACGTGGAGAGCTCCATCTGGCTTTATTGGGAAGACCAGGGGTTCTCTCTACCTGCTGCTTCTCTTTCTAAATTGACCAGCATCACCAAGACATCATCATCATCCTTATCATTTGTGTGTGTGTGCGCACACATGTGGCAATTACAAAGCATTTCCCAATTGCACTTGCAACAAATAACTGGAAAATTTTCTCCAGGATGACCGAGGATGAGAAGATCCTCAGGCATCAGAGAGCCAGCCTCATGCAGAGATGCACTCAAATTTCTGTGCTCGCTCAGGTTTTCCCAATCGGTAAAGCCATTGTGTTCGAGCCGATTCCAACTCTAAGCGACCCAATAGGACACAGTAGAGTAGAATTGCCTCATAGAGTTTCCAAGGCTGTAAATCTTTGTGGAAGCAGACTGCCATATCTTTCTCACAGGGGCTGGTGGGTTCAAACCACTGACCTTTCGGTTCGAAGTCGAGCGCTTTAACCACTGTGCAACCGGCTCCCAATCTTCAGCTAATAACAAGCCCTGAGGCAGCCTGCACATGTCCAATCAACAAGGACGTGCAGGGGGAGCCAGAGAGCAGATGGGGTGAGGATACGCAGAGGGGCTAACGAAATGCTTGTTACATGAATGAATGGATGAAAGAATGAACGGATGAATGTGTCTTTGTCACTACTAGTCTTCATGAAGCCAGGGTCAGTCATACTCATTTATGTAGCCTGAACAATGAGCACCTGCTACAATCACTGCCCTTGGGCCATGGAACAGTTTCCATGGTCCTACTGTACTTAATTGATACTCCACCAATGCTTCCATAATTGAGTCCATGAGAATGGGGACCACAGAATCTGAGTAGCCAAATCCTTTTTTTTTTTTGGTAAAGAATTTATTGTGGTGAAAATACTTAAAAGATATGCCGTCTCAATCATTTCAGCATGTCCAGTTCAGTGATATTGATTACGTTCTTCAAGTTGCGCAACCATTCTTGCTGTCCTTTTCCAAATCACTCAATGCCCCCTAAACAACAGCTCCTCCCCCATGACCACTAATAATCTTTGGTTTCTATATATTTGCTTATTGCATGTACGTGAGATCATACGGTATTTGTCCTTTTGGGACTGGCTTATTTCATTCATCATGATGACGTTTTCAAGGTTCATCCACGTAGTGGTACGCATCAGGACTTCATTTCTCTTTATGGCTGAGTACCTAATCTCTTTTTGTTCTAACTTTTGGTAAAACAAGAGGAACAGAGCTATGCAAAGGCTTCCTGGACCACAACATCAGCTCAAAACCCTAAGTCTGTACCCATGCACCTATCACTGCCCTGGAGCATGGTAACAGTGATGGAGATTCAGTCCCTCACTTCACAGAGGGTTTAACTGACGCCCAGACTTGACATTTGCCAATGTCAGGTGGTGAGTTAGTCACCAGGATTGGGACCTATGTTCCCAGAACTCATCCATCATAAACTACCTTCTCATCTGTGCCAGAATTTTCCTATCATTGCATCTGATTTATGCTTAGATTTTGATATAATTAATTAATTCAATAAACAATAAGCACGACTTGGTGCTGTGTGCTAGGAATATATACTGAGATAAGGAAGCATCTACTGCTCTGTCTTCTTCAAGCACTAAGCTTCCAGTTAGCATTGCTTCAAGCATTTATGTATTTTAACTTGTTCATCGTTTTCAAAGCAGAGACATATCAGACAAAGGATGTCAGAAACTACGAGAAAACTGGCTCAAAATCAATCTGGATTTCATCCATTGCTTGGCTTCTGATTGCTTTTTATTTGAGCTGAATGACTTACTTTATTTAAAATGGATGCTTGATTTCTTGCATTTAGTGAAATATAAAACATAAAATACCCCCTTCTATGCCTGCCTTGAATTTTCTTCAAATTACAAAGATGGGATTTTTTTCCAAGTACAGTTTAATGTACGTATCCAATAGCACACAATGATATATTCTAGGCTGGTCCCATTAATGAATTGTGAGAAAATTCCCTGGACACAGCACTTCTGCACTGTGTGGAGAGGCAATTTTTTTACCTTTGTATTTGCTCAATTGACCTTTGTGTTCTGAAATTGGGTTAAGTATTATGTATCGCCATAAATGAATAGAAAATTTCTCTGACGGCTCTCCCTGCCGCAGAGAGTGAATAAAGTTGTCTTGCGTTGCAGGACTTACTCGTACGACATCTCCAAGATCGATGTCAGGAGAGCAGCTGCCAGCTAACCCTCATGCGTTTGGATCAATGAGAACCTGGAAAATCATTTCAGATTTCACATTCCTGCTCTGCTCCCGCTTCTAAATGAGAATCTGCTTGGCCCATAAGAGGCTAAAAAGTTTTTTTTTTTTTTTTTTTAAAAATCCCTCTCTGATTCGGATGGGAGTCACCCAGACCAATTCAAACACCTTAGGCTCACCCTGGGATCGGAGGGTGGCTGTGCTCTACAAAAAGCCTTAGTGGCTAATGCAGCATTTGTCTTTGACCCACAGAGTTAATGCAGGCGAAGTCCTCTAAAGACATTTCAACAGGATGACAGAGCGGGTTATCTCTGCCCCATGCATATTTAATTAATAATATTCAGGTGACGTCACTTCTCTGTGAGCACAAGGGAAGTCTTCCTCATTCTCCTTGGGCCCTGGGATCATTTTCCACGGGGTCTGAGTTGGGTTTCTTTATGCTGGCCACTTAAAATACCTGTTATTATGTTGTTGGCCATATAGAATGCTTAGGTGGTGGTGGTTGCTGCTGTCAGTTCCTACTCATGGCGACCCCGCGTGTGCAGAGTTGAACTGCTCCAAAGGGTTTTCAGGTTTGTGATCTTTCAGAAGATCGACAGGTGTTTCTTTGTAGATGCCTCTCAGTGAATTCAAACTGCCGATTTCTCTGTTAGTAGTCGAGCTCAGTGGTGCCAGCCCATGCCTTGTGTCTACCATGCACAATGGTTATGTCTTCCCTTCTAGATCATGAAAACCTCAGGCCACGGTCTGTGTTCTGGTTATGTTCTGATTCCACAGCTACAACCTGGCACAGGGCCGACAGATACCAGTCAGGGGAAATTTAATGCAAAAGCTGAAGTCATTTCCTCAGATGGGAACCGCCCAAACTTGCCTTATCTTCCTCACAGTTGTAGATTCTCTTGTGGAGTGTGATTATCCATGGATAGACACACAAGAGTGTGCTTTGACAAATACATCTACTTAGCGTGTATGTTTGATCGCTGAGAAAAACCGAGGCTTACAGCACACAAGTGAATCTGAAATAAATGTTGTAGTGCCTGCTTGCCCCTCTGTAAGGGGATTACCAAGGAAAAGATAAAACAGACCCAGGAGTACACTCTGAAAATAGCAACATAACTCAACCCCTGTGTCCTCAAACAGTTTGGCTTAGAATTGAAAGGAACTATTTTGTCTGTCGCTAAGAATATAAAAGTAGGACAAACTATAGGAGGTCAATTTCAAATCATCTGCGGCTACAGGAAAGATTTTTCCTAAGGCTTTTTTGGAAATGGAGTAATATGTGTTTCTGCCGTGGCCTTTTAATAAAGAAATCATGCATTATGCAAACATCAACATTTAAACCAGTTACAGAATTGAGTTATGACTTTCTTTTTATGGATACAATGCCTTTACTAAAATAAAACAATAAGGGTTATATCTTATCCATTAGTTCATGCTGTTGGAAGAAAACTAATTTCCTGTTTTTCTTTGTTTGGATGAGAGCATATTATCGGATTATTTGTTTAATGTGTAAAAAATTAATCACTTCTCAGTGAATGTGGGAGGTTAAACAATAATATGCCATAAATTCAGTTCTCACCCCACACTGTGCAGTAATTACAGCACCCCCGTTTTACAGAGGCGTGCCTGAAGCACCGAAGGTCAATTCACCACTTACAACCTCAGCCACATCTATTGCTGAGGCTTTCAGTTTAAAATGAGCAAATACCAAAACAGGAAGGCAAAAGTGTAGCATATTTTACATGTTTATATTTTTAAAATGGATGCTTGTAACCCGATAAAATGCAATGTAATATTATTCTGCTGTCCACAGAAGGAGAGCCCCCGGGTGGCACACACGGTTTAGGTGCAGCTACTCATCTAAAGGTTGGCAGTTTGAACCTACCCAGAGGCACCTAGGAAGAAAGGCCTGGTGATCTGCTTCTGAAAAGTCACAGTCATGAAAACCCAATGGAGCAGTTTTACTCTGCACACATGGGGTCGCCATGAGTGGGAGTCCACTTGATGGCAAGTGGTATTCACCGAATAAATCCAAATTATGTGTGTGTGGCTTTTAACTTGACAAATACACATGTGAGGCCCTTCATGAACGTGAGGTCAGACTCTCCCGACCGTCTATGATAAACTTACTGGTGCATCCTGGGCCTCTTTTTCCTTTTCCTTTTGGGGAGCGTCCTGAATTGAAGATGTGGGATTATGTGTGACGCTGCTTTTAGTTTAACTTGACCTTTGGCAGTTCTTTCCTCCTCTCTGGGCCTCAGTTCTAAAGTGGGTAACAAGAATCTGGAACAAATAGTTGCTTGACTGTAACTTTAAGACAGAGGTTACAACCCTCTGTACCAAGCTCGGCCTTCGACATGTGATGCATTTTGTTTTGGGTTACAAGGTGTTTTAAAAATGTTCAAGTTGGTATTTTAACATTTGAGGATTTCACACAAATGTCCAGATGTCGTTGGTCTCCTGGGACACCTGAAGTTCTGGGACCCTGGCTTGCATTCCTGCGTTGGCCACAGTGGTTGGAGCTGAGTTGCAATATTTTTGCAACTTTTGGATTCTCTGTTTTTGTCTTGTGTTCATTTAGTTTTCTTTGTTCATTTGCAAGAGTTTCTCAGGCATTCTGGATATAAATCCCTTCTCGGTTGCGGGTGTATTCAGGATTATCTGGATGGCCACTTTAAAAGCACGTCGCATCTTCCCACTACAGTGTCTTCATGAGTGTTTACATTAATGGCACCAGATGTGTACTCTGACGAGGATAGCATGAAACCTTTACTGCAGCTTTGCTCACATTAGAGATGGCTGACTCTCAGGGATACACATGAATATTCCCTAATGTTTATAGAGAAGTCCCTGGGTGGTACAGATGGTTAATGCACTCAGCTACTAACCAAAAGGTTGAAGGTTTGAATCCATCCAGAGGTACCTCAGAAGAAAGGTCTGGCGATCTACTTTTGAAACATCAGCCGTTGAAAACCTTATGGAGCATGGTTCTACTTTGACACACGTGGGGTCTCTATGAGTTGGAATCGACTCAACGGCAGCTAATGATAACAACGACAGCATATTGGGGAAGGAGGCTGTGAATTCTCAATTCGAGGATGCCACATTCTTCCATAAACCAAACCAAACCCACTGCTATTGAGTCGATTCTGACTCATAGCGACTCTACAGGACCAAGTAGAACTGCCCCATAGGGTTTCCAAGGCGGTAATCTTTATGGAAGTGAAGTGCCACATCTTTCTCCCTTGGAGCAGCTGGTGGGTTCAAACCTCCGACCATCCAGTTAGCAGCCAAGCGCTTAACCACTGCGCAACAAGGGCTCCTGCACTACACCATACTGTGTAAGTAAGATCAAATGGAAAGATCTGGAAATCATGAAGCGAGACGAACTGTTGACCAGGAGCAGTTTTCGGGGAGGTGGGGGGCTTTGGCTGGGTGCTGAAGGACGGGAGGATTTCTCGTTGTTTAGTCTGGAAGCTCCGTTAGTACCCAGCTCATCTGTAAATGGAGCTAAGCGGCAGGGGTCTCCGCTAGACATTACTGTGAAGCTGATTTTAGCACGAGGAAATAGTTTGCAGCCGAGGAAGTAAATTAGAATATGAAAGCTTGTAAGCAAAATAACTTGGACAATAAAAAGGTACATTATTTAACGAAGACAAGCATAAATGCTCTCCCTCAGCTTCCTAAATACTATTTTTTCCGACCATCATTTGACATTTTTATTGTGATTTTTTGTAGTTTATGGAAAAAGGAAATAACAATCTACATTTATAATATGAAATTATTTGCATATATCTCATTTACTATTCTCTGGACTACTTATCCTTAGTAGAAATTAATTTTTAACAGCTGTGCATGAAATTCTTTTAAGATAACCTGATATGTGTATCCTTCTTATGGCTAATGGAAAAAGTCCTCTTTTTTCTTTTAAGAACTGGAAGACCATTAGAAAAACACTCATTTTTATGCTGAGCAGTCTTTTCTATAAATGTCATCTTTCTGTTTTCCAATCACCAAACTAACTTTTACAATAGGAGGAATACAGAAGGCATGCCTACTTTTGCTTTAGGGTAATGGAAAATTTCTATCAGTTCAGGGTAAATGACCCAAGTTACATAGCTCTGCTGTGGAGACCCCAATCGCGCATGCAGGTTGTATCACATCGTATCCCTGCTGAAGAAGGCCAAGAGTCCAAGAAGGAGACGTATTAGTCCTTCCTTAAAAGTGTATCGGACCCCTGATTTCAACAGGAGCATCTAGGCACTTTGCAGCGACTATAATGAAGTGTGTTTTTGCTGATTCCGACTCCTAGCAACCCCATGTGACAGAGTAGAACTGTGCCATAGGGTTTCCTGGGCTCTAATCTATAGGGTCGCGATGGTTTTTGGGTTTGGGTTTTAGCAGTTCTCCAGGTCTTCCCCCGCAAAGCCACCGCACGCTTGCAGTTACCAGTCGAGCGCTTAACCATTTGTGCCACCACGGCTCCTTCCGCCAATTCTCTTGTCCTTTAGCAGACTTATCGTGGTGAATTTGATTATTTTAGGGGGAAAACACTCCAGAAACTAATACATATTAAATAATCATAATTGTAGATACTCTCTGCTTGCAGCAAAACATGTAAACTATTCCAGTTCCACTCTCATCTATCCAAATGCAGGCCAGAGAGTGATGCTATGCAAACTTCATAGACAAGGATACGCTTCAGAGGAATGGGTTCACAACTTAGGAGACTGTATCTCCTTTCCCCCACGTTTATTCCATTAAAATGACGCTCCAGCATTCATAGCAAATAATGCACAACTTTTAGCATCTTTGGAGTAGTCCCCGCAAACAGGGTAGGTGTGCACGTGCATACACACACACACACACACACACATTCACTCCTATGCTTGTGTGTGCACACACACACACACTCATCCACTTTCCCTCTCACACATGACACTCATCTGGACTGCCTGGGCCCCTGTCTCCTATAGCTCAGCATTCTCCGTATGTCAGCACTAGTGAGGACCTGTTTTATTTTCTCTTGCACATTTGGAACCACGTTGATAATAGGCTCTGGAAGGCTAGGAGCCATTTCTGTGTCTCCAATAGCATTTGAGGAAGGCGGAAGAGTTGAAACTCAGAAGCAGGCAACTTGCGTGAAGTAAGCTGGATCAAGTTAACAATTGCTAACGATGTTTGCGTTGTTTCTAAATCAAACATTTGCCAGTTATCTTGGGTTTTTAATTGCTATGGAGCCCTGGTGGCATAGTGCTTAAGAGCTCAGGCTGCTAACCATAAGGTTGGTGGGTCAAATCTACCAGTGGCTCCTTGGAAACCCTGTGGGGCAGTCTACTCTGTCATATAGGGTCTCTATGAGCTGGAATTGACTCGATGGCACACAACCACGACAACAATGCCATACTGGCCAGGAGTTGATAATTATTGAAGATGGAGGATGGAAACTTGGGGGTTCATTACATGACTCTATTTTTGAATCTGTGAAACCTTCCATAATGCCAAGTTAAAAAATGCTACATGGGCCTGACAAACACACCATGCTGCATATCCGGGCTACAGGCCACCATTCTGTGGCTGTTTCAAGTGACTTCTAAGAGCTAAGTGCCAGGGGGTGGGAACAAGATGGCCCTAGGCTCAACCTAAGGTTTAAGAAAATTGATTTCATCCGCAGGATGCCTACACTAAGAATCCTCCATCTTTCCTTCTTCCCTCTGATTTTACAAGCACAAGAGCACTTTGGGCTGGGCAGCCTGGGTCTATTAACTATGGAGGTAGCTGACTCAGTGGGGCATATGTGTGTGGCCTTAGAGCAGAAGGGCCAAGCGAGACCTCGGCCTCTGTCACTACTGGCTGCGTGGCTTCAACTTGGACTCCAGCTTTGCTTGTCTGTAATGTGGGAGTTTCACAGATGGCTATGAGAAAGATAGAAGAAGGGACGCCTTCGAACTGCGGCGGTGGGGAAGAATATTGAATAGACAATGGACTGCGAGAAGAACGAACAAGTTAGTCTTAGAAGAAATACAACCAGAATGCTCCTTGGAAGCAAGGAAGGTAAGAATTTGACTCGGTTACTTTGGCTACGTCATAGGAAAGACCAGTCCGTAGAAAAAGGACATCATGGTCGGTATAGTAGAGGGGTCAGTAAGACCAGGAAACTCACAATCAGAGGGAATGACACAATAGCAGCAACAATGGACTCAAACACATCAACAATCATGAAGAAGGCACAAGACCAGGCAGCGTTTCGTTCTGTCATACGGAAGGTCATCGACTCGATGGCAGCGAACGACAGCAATAACACCAGCGTGATGCCTGAACAACACACGCTTTTCAAATATGCCTCACACACTGTGCACACTAAGCAAACGCAGATTGTCATTTTGCAACAACAATGATAGGTGTCATGAGCATTGAGCACTTACTAAGTGACAGGCCTGGAACAAAAGACCACAGCCACAATCAGTCAATCCTCCCAAGAGCACCAGGGAGGCGAGATCGTTACCATGTAATTATAAGTAAGAAAACGGGACAAGAGACGTGAAGCTTCTGAGCCAAGACAGAAACCGGGGCGCCAAGGGCAGGCCAGGACTCAGGTCACCCCACACCACAGCCTGCCCCTGGAGGCCACAAGATCATTTCATCCTAAGGGAGCTGTGGCCTACAGGCATGCTGAGGGTCCAGCACTCACATTCCATTTCCGCAAAGCTCAGAGGAAAGACATTCACCACATCTTCCAGCCCAGCGAAGGTGGGCCTACCAGGCTCCCACCGCGTCTGAATGACTGAGAGGCGGGTGAGCCAAAGGCAAAGCTGCCCCCAGCCCTCCCCTCTCCCCACACCTTGCTCCCGGAGCTGTGTCTGCTGTAAGTGGTGCTGGGTGGGCTCTGCAAACAGCATCCACAAAACACTGTTTTATCAACTCTCTTATAGTCCAATGGGGAATCCCTAGGAGGCATAAACAGGTAAGTGCTCAGCCATTAACTGAAACGTTAGAAGTTCGAGTCCACTCAGAGATGCCTCAGAAGAAAGGCCTGGCAATCTACGTCCAAAAAATCAGCCACTGAAAACCCTGTGGAACACAGTTCTACTCTGAGACACACGGGATCACTAGGAGTCAGAATCGACTAGAGGGCAACTGGTTATATTCCCATGGACAACTTTCAATACGTGGCTTCTACATTTGTAGACCTCTGAAAACGTGTTTATCTACCACACAAGCACCACTCTAGCTGATCACAAAGGCTAATGGCCCAGAAAAGAGTGGTTTATGGTGATTTGAAAACAAACAGGGACCCAACTAATATGGTTTGTGCTGCACTCTCATAATGTATGTCTGAAAATATGCCATTCAAATACACGGCTTACTAAAAGAACGACTTCATATTCTTTAAACTAAAATACATTTCATCTTTGGAGTTTAGCTGAAAGAATAACAGAACAAAAGCGTTGAATGTGGAGCTCGTAGATCCCACTAAACAGAAATTAATGGAGATGAATTTGTGGATGGAATTGACTGCATCAAATAACCTTCCTCAAGAGCACAGAGGAAACATCAGACAGGGCATCACATCACTTCATATTTGAAATCCACACTTAATTATGTTTTTCAGGTGATTATTCATATTTATGCATTTCTTCTTCTTTCTTTTCTGAGTGACTCCCGACAAGCTTTCAAATGCAATAAATTGTTCTTAGAGTAAGTTGCTAAACAAAGGTAAAGGAAGCATAACTGTGCCCAAAACTCTCCTCAGTTTTGTCAGATCCCTGGGTTGTTGCTTTTCATGTGTTGTAATTTAGGGCCTGAGGAGAAGGGGCTCTGTGTGTCCATGCCTGGGGGGACTGGCATAACCTTTTGTGGCAACAACAACAAAAATTACCAACGATGTTTCAAGATATAGTATTACTCATTGTTCTAATACCAGCATCTGCTAATGTATTTCAACATTGACCTATATTACGAATTGATTGCAGCCTCCAGAAAGATATGGTGAAGTCCCAACATCTGTTGTTGTGATGGGACCTTGTTTGGAAAGAGTGTCTTTGAAGGTATTATTGGTTAAGTTAGCATGAGGCCATACTGGGCTAGGGCGGATCCTAATCCAGTATGAGTGGCGTCATAGATTGGATTGTGTCCCCCAAAATGCGTGTTAAATTGGTTAGGCCATGATCCCCAGTGTCGTGTGGTTGTCCTCCATTTTGTGATTGTAACTTTATGTTAAAGAGGATTAGGGTGGGATTGTAACACCCTTACTAAGGTCACATCCCTGATCCAGTGTAAAGGGAGTTTCCCTGGGGTGTGGCCTGCACCACGTTTTATCTTACCAGAGATGAAAGGGAAGCAAGCAGAGAGTTGGGGACCTCATATCACCAAGAAAGCAATGCCAGGACCAGAGTGCATCCTTGGACCTGAGGTTCCTGTGCTGAGATGCTCCCAGACCAAGGGAAGACTGATGACAAGGATCTTCCTCCAGAGCCAACAGAGACAGAAAGCCTTCCCCTGGAGCTGATGCCCTAAATTTGGACTTGTAACCTACTAGACTGTGAGCGAATAAATTTCTTTGTTGAAGCCATCCACTTGTGGTATTTCTGTTATAGCAGCACTAGATGACTAAGACAAGTGGTGTTTTTATAAAAGAGGAGAAGAAACACAGACAGACAGACAGACAAAGGAAGGACAGCTATGTGAGGACGGAGGCAAAGGTCATAGGACGCAGAGCTGTAAGCCAAGGAATGCCTGCAGCCACCGGAAGCTGCGAGACAGGCATGACACAGACTCTCCGTCAGACCCCTCAGAAGGAATCAACACGGCTGATACCCTGGTCTCAGACTCCTAGTCTGCAGAGCTGAGAGACAATATGTTTCTGTTCTCATAAGCCACCCAGTCTGTGGTACTTTGTTACAGCAGCCCTGGGGAACTAATACAGCCTCTATCTTCCCAACTGCATGGTGCTAAAAATAGGACAAAAATTGTCTGTAGTCACTGATGTAGGACCCACAAGTGCTGTTTTCACTTATTAAAGTTATTTCTTTAAAACTGTGTGGGCATGACTAGTTCATAACAACAACAACAACAGAAAGATTACAGGATGTACAGAATAAATAAGACGCTGGGCTGTCAGGACCATCATCTCTGTGGCTGAAAAAAAAGTAGTTTCAAAGATGTTTATGATGCAGCAATACTCATGGTTCCAATCATAGAAATTTCTAATATTATGATATCAGCCTATATGTTTCAAGGTTCATGACGTTAAAAATGGGATAGAAAGGCTTCCTAGTCATCGATGTAGGGCAAATAAGTGTATTTTTGTCAACTGAAAGTATTCCTTTAAACTATTTGAGTGGTGTAGTTTTTTTCTTAAATAAGTAGAGAATATACAAAGTAAATAAGAATCAAAAGTCTTCTTTTAGCATGCTTTAGAACTTCTTGGGATGCTAAGTCAGGTTCGGGGCAGGAAGGAGGCATCAGGGAGGCCAGGGAAAGTAACGGGTTTGTTATACTCACAGCCCCCAGACACAGGGAGGCACACGTGCCGCGGTGGAGGCAGGGACAGGGGGCTGCACTCGAGGAAAACGTTAACGACAAGCTGGAGTTGTAGGAGAAGCTTATGTATGGCAGGCAGGGTGGCATTATTGGCTCCCTGGGACGGGGCATTCTGAGCAATCCTGCAGACTGCGAGGCACAGGGGCTGTCCCTAATTGTTGGATACTTGGCCCCAGGGAGATTCGAATGGGTGCCTTCAGCATAGTCAGCCAAATGAAGGACTCACAGGACCTTACAAAGCAAGGTCCCTCTGAAAAGGAGCTTAACAGCTAATGGGCTCTAGGAATTGTGTTTATGGTGACAAGTGAGCCGCAGGTGACTTTTCTTCTCTTCATTCACGAGCTGGTGTTCAGAATCATGCCTGTGTTCCACTCAGACCTCCTGATCCTTGGCGTTTACAGCCTGCCCCTGCTGTTTTCTGGGAAGACTGGCTTTAGGGTTCTGCTTGTTGTTGTTACTTGCCTTCAAGTCAAGTTGGACCCAATGTGTGCAGAGAACTGCTCCATAGGTTTTTGTTTTTTTTTGTGCTACATAGGGTTTCCAAGGCTGTGATCTTTCAAAACCAGATTGCGAGGTTCCGGCAAGATGGCGCTCTAGGCAGAAACACCACGCCGTCCCTCCACAGCAAAGATCCGAAAAACTAAGCCAAACAGAGAATCAACAATCCTGAAACCCTAGAACATCAAATGAAGAGATAAAGAAC
>NW_004444067.1:4420490-4421980 GCF_000243295.1 Trichechus manatus latirostris | reverse complement strand
TGCCTAGGTGACCTTGGCTGAGCAAGTTAGCTTAACATGGTCTCTATAAAATGGAACTGTGGTGAATATCAAATAAAAGAATATCTGTGTTCTAAAACCAGTTGCATTGAGTCAACTCAGACTCATGGTGACCCCATCTGTGTCAGAGTAGAGGTGTGCGCCATAGGGTTTTCAATGGCTGATTTTTTGCAAGTAGATCACCAGGCCTTTCTTCATAGGTACCTCTGGATAGACTTGAACATCCAACCTCCTAGTAGCCCAGTGCTTTCACTGTTTGCACCACCCAGGGACTCTGGAAAGTATTCTAAGACCTGTGAGTTCTTCATCCTTAGACCTGTGCCTGGAGTCCTGGTGGCGCAGTGGTTAAGAGCTTGGCTGCTAACCAAAAGGCTGGCAGTTCAAATCCGGCATCCGCTCCTTGGAAGCTCTATGGGGCAGTTCCACTCTGTCCTATAGGGTCACTATGAGTCAGTTGGAATCGACTTGAGGGCAACAGGTTTGGGTTTTTTTGGTTTAGACCTGTGCCTGAGTATAGCCAGGGCTTGGTGCACGATAGCTACTTATCTCCATGCTAAAGGAGGAGGGATGATTCTCCTGCCTGCTAGCCCTTCTCAGATCCAAAGGAGTGACAGGTCTTAGAGGGTGTCAGTGAATCCCTGGAATGTAGGACTTGTCTGTGTGAAAAAAGCCAGGGTGAGCAGGGGACGTTAACACTCATTAGTGTGCATGCTTGCTCATGTGAAAGGAGATAAGTAGAGGTCTCGGGTGGCTGAGAAGGGCTGCAGGAAAAGCGCAGCAAGCAGCCTGTGTACGGATCTTATTTGTGTGTGTGTGCTTGTCATCATGAGAGATGCAGGCCTCCTCCCAAACCAGAAGAGCCTCCAGTCAGGACAGGAGGGAAGGACAGCGCTGATGGAATAAGCTCTCTTGTCTGAAGGCACTTGCTGATTTGCAAATGGCATCTTTCAAAGCCTCCTTCAGGTGAAAGTTCTAGTTTGGGAAACAAAGGGATCGAAAAGGGGTTTGCAACTTTGTTGTGGATGGGGTTGCAGGAAGAAAAAATGTACCAGTGATGTGGCTCCTTCCTTGACGGGGGCTTTAGAAATCGAGGGCACAAGATTTCATAAGAGTGAGGCAAGGGCCGAATCTGCAGAGGGCCAGGCATGGCTGACGTTGAGAAGATTGCTTTTTACCAAGGGAGCCTGTCCAGTGTGCTAAGGAGAAGCTGAAGTGCGGTTAGTGGGGACAAAGAATAAAAATGAGCCTTCACATTTTATGACATGTTGGTGCTGAGGCTGAAATGGATCAGGAATGACACACTCTTCCTTTGTGACATCTGAGCACTTGGACAATTTCTTTCTAACCTGCATTTTCTCTTCCCTCTGAGTCGGTCCTGGCCTTCTGCTTGCAGCCCTGTGGGCTACATGGACCATCTTTCGGCTGCCGCGGCTGTGTCCTCAGCGGGGCCGACGTGATCAAGTACCGACTAT
>NW_004444067.1:4416852-4418656 GCF_000243295.1 Trichechus manatus latirostris | reverse complement strand
GGAGCACAGTTCTATTCTGACACACATGGGCTGTCATGAGTCAGAGTCAACTTGGCAGCAACTGGTATATTCAATTTTAAAGTGGGTAAGCCCAATGGCCCTGTAATCCAACATCTTCTCATAGCCCAGAGAAGCAGAGAGACATGGCTAAGTGCCCATGCCGAGATACTCACGACGGCACTGTTTGTTGCAGTGACAAGTCTGGAACAGTCTAAATGTCTATCAGTGAGGGAGTATGGCTGGTACACCCTCACTCTCCATGGATCACTTTGAGGGGCTACAAATACTGACACGGAAAGGACCCCCAAAGCACAGGCTTGAGTGCTAACGCACGTTGTTGAATAACACACGCGGTATGACAGTTTTTAGGCAAACACGCACAATTCCTAACCAGAGTCACGTACATTAGTAAAATCTTAGAAAAAGCTCTGGAAGGCTATACATCAAACTGATACCCTTAGTTACATCTGGGCATAGGGGAGGGGAACGGGCTGTGATTCAAAGGAATTTAGCTTTCTCTGTGGTGTTTTAATATTTTATAAGGAATGTTTATTGCAAATTACTTATGTGATGAAATTGTTTTAAGGGTATAATTCACATTGTTCCATAGCTGATGAGGAAAGGACTTCCTCTTTGCATTCCCCATCCCTGTGTGAATCAAGTTCACCTACTTATCCTCAGCAGGCATCATCTTTTATACCTCAGCTGCTCTGTGAGGTCTGTAGTCCTCCAAGCCCCCCATGCAGGTATCCTGTGCACTTTTCTTCCTCATTACCACAGGGTGTCTCCTCCAGGAAGCCTGCCTAGCTTGTCACCCTCAGAGTGTCCACACCTCATCCACAGGTCCCCACTTTCCCACTCCTACTCTTACCCTCCACTCTACCTGGAATACTCTCCCCTCGAATCTTTCTGCAGAGTCCCTGGATGGTGCAAATGGTTAATGTGCTCAGCTGCTACCCGAAAGGTAGGAGGTTCAAGTTCACCCAGAGGCACCTCAGAAGAAAGGTCTGGAGATCTGCTTCTGAATAACCAGCCACTGAAAACTCTATGGAACACAGTTGTAGTCTGCCACACATGGGGTCGCCATGGGTTAGAGTTGACTCACTGACAATTAGTTTTAATCTTTCCATATATTTAAAACCCGACTCGTCCTTGAACTGCTGCCAGACACCCAGCTTCTTCTAAGAAAACATCCCCTACTCCCCATAACTTACATGAACGTTTCCCACTGAATTCTGCTATAGCTCCTTCCTTCCACTATAGTTAAGGAAGATGTAAGATATGAAATTGAAAAATCCCAAAATCTGCAAGGTTCATGCGTGGGTTCAGATATCGTCTCTGTAAGTCTCTTGTGTGACCTCGGGTGTGTTATTTAACATCTCTGTTCCTTGGTTTTACGTGTATGCAAGATGAGGTTAGTTAATGATAGTATTTTCCTCATGGGATTGTTATAATACTTAAGTGTGTTAACCTCAGCAGGGGACTGGAAAAGAATGAGCACGCAGTAGGTGCTCGTTAACTGTCAGCAGTTATTATCATCACCGGAATAATCTCTTCTACTTGACTATTTCACCACTGAGAGCAGAATCCCACACAATTTACTTTTCATTTCCTAGGCCACCAAGCACAAGTTAACCAGGCACACAGCAGAACTTTCCTGAACAGATGGGATTCTTTTCATTGCTAGTTTTGTGGGGTAGGAGAAGAATGTCCTATCAATCAACAGTAACACAGTCCCAGGTGCCACTGAGTCGACTCCAACTCACGGCGACCCCATGTGTGTCAGAGAAGACCCCTGCTCCAT
>NW_004444067.1:4415170-4416065 GCF_000243295.1 Trichechus manatus latirostris | reverse complement strand
GGAGCAGGCTCCACGGCACCTAACAAAAACAACAGCCTGCCTTAGAGGGCAGGGGTGGTTCGCTGGTAGAACTCTCGCCTTCTGTGGGGGAGACCAGAGTTCAGTTTCCGACCAGTGCATCTCATATGCAGCCACCACCTACCTGTTAGTGGAGGCTTCTGTGGTGCTATGATGCTGAACAGGTTTCAGTGGAGCTTCTAGACTAAGAAGTAGAAGAAAGGCCTGGTGATCTACTTCTGAAAATCAACCATTGAAAACCCCATGGAGCACAAGTCTGCTCTGATACACGTGGGGTCACCATGAGTGAGAACTGACACCATGATAGTTGGTTATTGTGTGTATGTATAAGCAATGTCGGAAGATGAACTCTCTTTGAATTACGATTTTTAATCCCATGTTTTATAAACAAAAGAGCTCTTATATGAGTTTTAAAATAATTAAAGTTTGGGGAATTTTAGACAAACTTAATTATTTCAGTTGTTCTTTTTATTCTTTATAGGGTGAAGGGGGCATATCTTTCTGTTATTTAATGGAAATTTTAGGAAGTCCAAAGATAGTTAGGCATAAAGGACATCATGGCAGTTTTATTACTCTCAGTGTTGGGCCTGAAAATCCTTCTGTTATCCATCTTTTGCGCTATAATGACCCACCTGCCTATCCCAGGTAGGTCCCTAGGTGCCACAAACGGTTTGTGCTTAGCTGCTAACTGAAAGGTTGGCAGTTCGAACTCATTCAGCAGTACTGTGGAAGAAAGGCCTGGTGATCTGCTCCCATAAAGATCGCAGTCAAGAAAACCCTCTGGAGCAGTTCCACTCTGTAACACAGGGTGTCACCAGGAGTTGAAATCAACTCGATGGAAATCATGGTGTTTTTTTTGCGGGGGGTTTTGCCTTTC
>NW_004444067.1:4411456-4412627 GCF_000243295.1 Trichechus manatus latirostris | reverse complement strand
AGGATGGCAAAACTTCGGCTCGCTTGCTTTGGACACATCATCAGGAAAGATCAGTCGCTAGAAAGCGAGTCATGGTTGGTAAAGTAGAGGGTCAGTGAAGACGAGGAAAACCGTCAGTAGACAGACTGACTCAAGAGCCACAACAATGCTCTCAGACACACGAACCATCGCGACGCTGGTGCAGGGCCGGGCAGTGTGGCGTCTGTTACCCATACGGCTGCCATGAACTGGAACCGACTCGATGGCAATGAACAATGACAGGAAGAAAGGTCTGGCGAGCGAGCTGCAAAACATCCGCCGCTGGAAGCCCTGTGGCTGACAATGGTCTGATCCTGCTGTGCACGGGGTCACCAGGAGTTGGGGGCAGCACTCAATGGCTGCATGTAAACCAGTGGCCTTTGGCAAACGCTTCTGAGACAGTCTATGATTGAGAAGTGAAGAAAACTCCCGTGTGACCTTGGCTTATCTAAGCCCCTGCAAAATTATGGTTTTGTAAAGCAGCATTAAATTGCCAGAGTCCAATAGATGCCATGATTATGTATGATAATTGAGCTATGTTGGCCCAAGCTAATAAAAATAATCTTCTTATGCAAAATGTATTTGATTAATAAAAGATGAGCATTTTTAATTCAGCTGTCCTTGCCCATCTAAATCCTGCTGATTTTTATTTCTTGCATTCACGAAAAGCTTTTTTTTTTTGGTTTTTAAAATGTAATCATGGTTTAGTACAAGCACAGACAATCATTGAACAGCAATGCTGATCACATTTTTTTTTTTGGTTACGATGTTCAAAAAACATTTCATTAGATGAGTTTTGCAGCAGGGTCCACCCAGTGAATTGAATCTCTGACAACAGAATAATGTACCACCTGCTCCAGTATTTTTATCGACTCTTTTTACATGGCATCAATCACTCTTTCTGGAAAAAAAATCACTGCTTCCTCAAGGATGGGGGTTGGGGGCCAGGATGCCTGAAGACGGAAACCACCCCAGAGCAGAAAGTGCATGTGGCTCTCTTTTAATAGCTCCTTAAACGTTCTGATTTGCACTGGGGAAAAAAAAAAATAATTACGAAAGCATCAGCATTGCAGAAATGGCTTGGGTGAAAGAAGAGGGCTTCTGAAGGACCCCTTGGTGAGTGTTTTGTAGTTGTTGTAAAAAATATATACAG
>NW_004444067.1:4392781-4394956 GCF_000243295.1 Trichechus manatus latirostris | reverse complement strand
AAGACCCTGGCCGTCAATCTGACTCAATGGCTCCATAATGAAACCACGTTAGTTCTCTTTTCTGAACATGTTAGCCATTTAATGGAATTGGCAGAGAGCAGTAATACCTCCAGTTAAAAGAGATATTCAATTGCTTCATTTCTGCCTATAGAAAAATATCAATGGATCTTTAAGTCAAACTTGATTTTCTTTTCATTAAACTGGTAAACAGGTTTCCATAAGTCTATTTGGGATATGAGACGGAATGGGAAATATTAAAATGTAGCCAGACCGTGACCATTTAGCCCAAATCCCAGGACCCCATTTGCATGTGTAACGCTCATTAGCTTAAATGGGAACAACGCCCACACAGCCACCATGGAGCCTGAGCTGGAGTTTGGAGAAAGTTAGGAGGAGGGCTTACAGTTACATTTCCCTATTATTTCTTCTTCCCTCTTTGAATTCTTAAGTCAAAGCCGAGGTTTAAATTCCTCACAGAGCTGACATGTTAGTGGAGGGTGGAAAGAGATCTATCCAACTTGGGCTGATAATGTCCTTAACGCATAGGATGCGCTGTGCTCTGTGTCTTATAGTCAATTATGCAAGCTCATTCTTCCGAGCCTCTGGGCTCAGGCGCAGGCCCCGTCTTAAGTAGCAAACGATGGTCCCTCTGGCCTTGAGTTACGAGGAATTTGAAAAATATTCAGAACCAACAACTGCCTGCCCCATCAGATAGAACTCACTGTGTACTGACAACTCTTATGGACCGAGTCAATGAAGCTCAGACCCCAAACCAAACCCCTTCTCTAGAGGTATTACCCTAGACTGTTATCTGGAGGCTGTTTGTGCCCCCAAAGACCTGTGCTTCATCTGCTTGGTCCCATGCACCGCTGACCTGCAAAACACTAAGAAAAAAAGGAGTCGTTGTCTGCATTTAAAAGAGGGAGCTTAGACACCAAATCCCAGATTTCTGATATGGCTTGGCAAATCTGGGGGCTCTGGGCCCACCCTCCTGCAGGGCAGCACGCCTAGGGTCCTTAGATGGGGCATGGGTTCTCCTCCATTCCCCAGACTCTCCTCCATTCCTTTTTGTCTTATACCTGGCCACGTTCACCTTGCCAACCTGGCCCACACATGACGCTCCCAAACGTGACTCCAACACGTCTTACCGGTGCCTGGTTTTGTGCCCAGCCACAGTACATGAGCCCTTCCACTTATTCAATGAGATTATTTCCCCTTACAACTTAACCCCTCCCAGGACTCTTCTGGGTCTCAGTTTCTTCATCTGTAAAATGGGAAAATGAAATTTTCTACCCCGTAGGGTTGTTGCCAAGAAGTAAAGCACTGTGGTGGACTTGGGACGGGACGCGTGGCATCCAGACCACTGTGTGTAGTCCAGCTTAGGGACACGAGTGCCCAGCAGGCAGCCCTCAGGTGTCAGCCAGCTCCAGTACTGTCTCTGCAGCAGAAAACCTTCTCATCCAAGGTTGCACTTCGGGGGCAGCCCATACTCAAAAACCAATGGCAGTTGGGACACTAAAGCCTGGCCATTCTGGCCCAAAGCACAACAGCTCTGATGTCCACTCCGGTTCCTGCACCCCCACGGGGTTGGCTGAGGCTGCTGCTGCTTCATCCTAGTTCACTGTCTGTCTCCCTTTGCCCACTCCAGCTTCTTTCGTCCTTCTCTAGCTGTTTACCCCAAGGCGCCTCCCCAAGAATCCAACCTGCTGAACCAGTCACTTAGCATAGGTCTTGGAGAGAGACACCACTCCCTCAGAGGTGACAAGGGCTGCTGACTCAAAGCTTCCAGACCAAGAGAAACTAGGAAGAAAGACCTGGTGATTTACTTCCAAAAATCAGCTAATGAAAACCCTATGGATCACAATGGTCCAATCTGAAACTGGTCACGGGGATGGTGCAGGACCGGGCAGCGTTTGGTTCTGTGATGCATGGGTTTGCCGTGATCTGGGGGCACAGGACCCAGCAGCATTTCGTTCTGTTGTGCACGGGGTTGCCATGAGCCTGGCCGACTCTGTGGCAGCTAACAATAACAGCGGCAGTGGATATCTATGGACGTCGCTCCATAATATTTACTCAACATAATTATATTGGTGCACAGGACATATCTTTTTGCTTGAAAAATAAAGCATAAAAAATTCACGTAGCACTAGCCACTTCCTCTACACAGACAATTCT
>NW_004444067.1:4391239-4392150 GCF_000243295.1 Trichechus manatus latirostris | reverse complement strand
GTAACACATGGGTTGTCATGAGCCTAAACAGAGTCACTGGCATTCAGCAACAACATGCAAAGTCCAGTCTCCAAAGGGGCCCTTGGCTTCCCCAGGCATGACCCCAGGGGCTCCGCTGACGTAACATGCAGAGTGAATGGCCTTCTCGAGATGTGACTGAGGTTCTTCTGGCCCTTTCTGTGCCACCTGCACACACTTGCAGGCCCTGAGAGCACATCTTTGGGTGGGAAGTACTTTAGGGCCCAGGGGCCCAGAAGCTGCACATCGTCAAATGTGCTGTCTGTGCCATCAAATCCCAGCACAGCCATTCCGGGGAGTGGGCTCGGGACAGAGGCCGGGGTCTGGACTTCTGTCCCCATCCCTCCCTTGAACTTGGTCTAGAATTGTAGCCCTTTGCCATGACCTGTAGTCCAGGTTTTCTTCTGCGACTTCAGGACCCTCCTACACTCTTGTGCGCAGGTACTGGGGGTGAGCTCAGCATTTAAGGGGACCAGACGAGGACCATTTTATAAGTGGCACCAACAGCAAATTGAATCACTGTTGTTTTCATATTCTGTCTCTACCTCTCCATCTACCTCTCAAACTTCATTAGGTCCAGATTTCACTCTGTTCTAACCGAGGCAAAGTCTGTTGTTGTTCTTGTTAGCTGCTGCCGAGACGGCCCGAGTCGTGGTGACGTCACGCACAAGCAGACGAAATGCTGCTTGCTCCTGTGCCATCCCCATGGTTGGTTGTGGGTTGGGTCTGGTGAGCCATAGGGTTTCCATCGGCTGATTTTCAGAAGCAGATTGCCATGCCCTTCTTCTGAGTCTGTCTTACTCTGGAAGCGCTGCTAAAAACTGTTCGGCGTCACAGCAACACACTAGCCTCCACTGACAGACAGATGGTGGCTGCGCATGGGGTGCACTGGC
>NW_004444067.1:4387627-4390167 GCF_000243295.1 Trichechus manatus latirostris | reverse complement strand
GGTCTCCAGGCCTTCCCTGGGTGCCAGGGGTCCAGCTTTCACAGCTGGGGAGTTAAAAAAAAAGTGGGCCATTTCTATTACGCCCTGCCAGGGAGACACAAAGCTCGACAAACAGTGTGGTTGTCTCCATTTACTTCTGCTAAAATATTTATACAAATTTAATTTAAATGCAAATGAATCCCCTTTCTCTTGTTGCCTGCGTATTTGTAAAGGCTGCCATATTGCCACAGGGATCTGGAATTCCTGCATGGAAAATGAATTGCTCCAGATTTCAACACGGCCACTTTAAAGGCTCCTCTTCCCACCGGCCTATCCCATCCAGTCTTTTCTCAGAATTCACAGTGTTGTCACCTCTCAACACACGGCCATCTCATGAGACCACGGAACTTGGGGTGTGTCCTTTTCATTTATGCCAACGACTTTATACTGTAACTTCACAAGTTATGCTTCTGAACCCCTGGGGGAAAATATTTCTATGGATATCCATTTCAATTACATCTTTCTAAAAATTATTTTTTTACTCTTCAAACAAACAAACAAACAAAATAGAAGGGATCCTATTTGTAGAAGCAGGCTTCTTGGAGAGACATGATAAAGAGGGCTTTAAACTTAAATTATACTTTCCTGTGACTGTTTACCCCCCCACCCCTGCTTGTCAGTTGGTCGTACTGTGGTGGCTTGCATGCTGCCATGGTGCTGGAAACGATGCTACCGGTATTTCAAATACCAACAGCGTTGCCCATGGCAGACAGGTTCCAGAATAGACAGACTAGGAAGAAAGTCTGGTGATCTATTTCAGAAAACCAGCCAATGAAAACCCTGTGGACCACAGCAGAATACTGTCAGGTGTAGTGCTGGAAGGTGAGCCCCCTAGGTTGAAAGGCACTCAAAACACAGAGTGGCTGCGCCAATGGACTCAAGCCGACCAACCGTCCTGAAGATGGCACAGGACTGGACAATGTTTCGCTCTGTTGTGCACGGGCCACCATGAGTCAGAGCTGACTCAGTGGCAACTAACGACAACGTGACTACTGAGCAGTGGGTGGCATCAGTGGGGTGTATTGTATTGCTGTTGCTCCTCTGTCAGTTTCTCATACAGCGGTGGCTTGTGTGTTGCTGTGATGGTGGAAGCTATGCCACAGGTATTTCAAATACCAGCAGGGTCACCTATGGTTGACAGGTTTCAGTGGAGCTTCCAGACTAAGACATACTAGGAGAAGGACCTGGCGGGCTACTTCTAAAAGAATTAGTCAGTGAAAACTTCACGAATAGCAGCGGAACATTGTCTGATATAGTGACAGAAGATGAGCCCCTCAGGTTAAAAGTCACTCAAAATACAACCAGGGAAGGGTTGCCTCCTCAAAGTAGAGGTGACCTTAATCACATGGATGGAGTAAACCTTTTGGGACTTTCATTTGTTGACTGTAGCACAACTCAAAATGAGAAGAAACAGCTGTAAACATCCATTAATAATCAGAATGTGGATTGTACAAAGTATGATTCTAGGAAAACTGGAAGGTATCAAAAATGAAATGAAGCACATAAAGATCGATATTCTAGGCATTACTGAGCTGAATGGACTGGTACTGGCCATTTTTAAGCAGACAATCATATGGTCTACTATGCCAGGAATGACAAATGGTAGAGGAATGGTGTCACATTCATCCTCAAAAAGAACATTTCAAGATCTACCCTGAAATACAACACTGTCAGTGATAGGATAATATCCATACACCTACAAGGAAGATCAGTTAATAAGATATTATTCAAATTTACGTGACAACCACTAATGTCAAAATGAATAAATTGAAGATTTTTACCAACTTCTGCAACCTCAAAGTGATCAAACATGCAATCAGGATGCATGATAATTACTGCTGATTGGAATGCGAAAGAGTTGGAAGCAAAGAAGGATTGGTGGTTGGAAAATATGGCCTTGGTGATAGAAACCACGCTGGAGATCTCATTACAGCATTTGCAAGACCAATGACGTATTTATTGCAAATACCTTTCCAACAACATAAATGGTGACTATATACATGGAACTAGCCAGATGGAATACACAGGAATCAAATTGACTACATCTGTGGAAAGAGACAATGGAAAAGCTCAATATCAACAGTCAGAACAAGGCCAGGGGCTGACTGTGGAGCAGACCATTGATTGTTCTTATGCAAGTTCAAGTTGAAGTTGAAGAAAATTAGAAAAAGTCCAAGACAGTCAACGTACAACGTTGAGTATTTCTCATTTGAATTTAGAGACCATCTCAATAATAGATTTGATGCACTGAACACTAATGACAGAAGACCAGACAAATTGTGGGATGACATCAAGAACATCATACATGAAGAAAGCAAGAGGTCATTAAAAAGACAGGAAAGAAAGAAAAGACCAGAATGGATGTCAGAAGAAACTCTGAAAGTTGCTCTTGAACGTAGAGTAGCTAAAGTGAAAGGAAGTAATGATGAAGTAAAAGAGCTAAACAGATTTCAAAGGGTGGCTCAAGAGGACCAAGTAAAGTATTATAATGGCATGTGCAA
>NW_004444067.1:4385066-4386779 GCF_000243295.1 Trichechus manatus latirostris | reverse complement strand
TTGGAGGAGGATGCATTAACAACCTGTGGTAGCTGACACAACCTTGCTTGCTGAAAGTGAAGAGGACTTGAAGCACTTACTGATGAAGATCAAAGACTTCAGCCTTCACATGGATTGCACCTGAACATAAAGAAAACAAAAATCCTCACAACTGGACCAATAAGCAACATCATGACAAATGGAGAAAATACTGAAGCTGTCAAGGATTTAATTTTACTCGGATCCACAATCAATGTCCTTGGAAGCAGCAGTCAAGAAATCAAACAACAGATTGCATTGGGCAAATTTGCTGCAAAAGACCTCTTGAAAGTACTGAAAAGCAAGGATGTTTCTTTGAGGACTAAGGTGTACCTGACCCAAGCCATGGTATTTTCAATCTCCTCATATGCATGCAAAAGCTGGACAATGAGAAAAGAAGACTAAAGAAGAACTGACATCTTTGAATTATGGTGTTGGAGAAGAATATTGACTATAACATGGACTGCCAGAAGAATGAACAAGTCTGTCTTGGAAGAAGTCCAGCTACAGTGCTCCTTAGAAGCGAGAATGGCGAGACTTTGTCTCATGTACTTTGGACATGTTATCAGGATGGACCAGTCCATGGAGAAGGACATAATGCTTTGTAAAATAGAGGGTCAGCAAAAAAGAGGAAGACCCTCAAGGAGATGGATTGACACAGTGGCTCCAACAATGTGCAGAAACATAGCAATGATTTGGAGGATGGGCAGGACTGAGCAACGTTTCATTCTGTGGTACACAGGGTCACTATGAGTCAGAACCGACTCTATGGCACCTAACAACAACGAGTCAGTAATCTCCCAATCTTGGCTCCCCTTCCCACAAACCTACTATCATATGAGTCTTCAATGTAGTCCCCAATTCGTCTAAAGGATTACAATAGCAACAGGCAATATTAAAAACACATGATTGTGATAAATGTTAAATGTAGGGTTTTTTAGTTGGAACCCCTGCTGACAATTTGCATTTCTAACAAGTTCCGAGGCGATGCTAATACTGTCGGTTAAGGACCAATTCTGAGAACCACGAGTAGAGCAGTGGGTCTCAAAATTTATTATTATTATATAAGAATCACCTGAGGATCTTGTTAAAATGTAGATTCTGATTCAGTATATCTGGGGTGGAATCATTGACATTGTCTTGGAACTTGTTAAACCAAAAACCAAACCCGTTGCCATTGAGTTGATTCTGACTCATAGTCAACCCTATAGGACAGAGTAGAACGGCCCCGTAGGGTTTCCAAGGAGCAGCTGGTGGATTCACACTGCCGACCTTTTGGTTAGCAGCTGAGCTCTTAACCACTGTGCCACCAGGGTTCCTGAAACTTGTTAGAAAGAAAAATTATCAGCAGGGGTTCGAACTGAAATGAACTGGTTAGAAGGCCTGGTTAAGATAGAGTGCTTCCAGGCTTCTCAATCAGACAGCACTAAGCTAAAGAGTAGCCAGCAATGTACTTTATCTTAATTTCATGAATCACTGAGACAAACAAAAATAGTGAATTTTAACATTGATTAAGCTTTTACTTTGTGCAACCTGCTTCCCTGTATTATTTTATTGAATTATCTACTTACCCTATGAAATGGGTTCCATAGCTTTTTTACAGGTGAGGAAATGGAATAATAGGGGATCACATAAATTGCTCAAATTGAGATAAACAGTTAAGTAGTTGAGCTGGGGTTTGCACCCAGGCCACGT
>NW_004444067.1:4383727-4384601 GCF_000243295.1 Trichechus manatus latirostris | reverse complement strand
GTCCAAATGTTAATGAGTGGGCTGTTGTGTTGAGTGAGCCACCAGAATTTCTGGGAGAATGGCCAAAAACAAGTAAGAATGGGAAAATAATCATCAATGGAAAAGAAACACTGAAGGGTGGGCTTTTTCCCTCCTTCCTTCCTAACTGATAAATTCTGTCAGTCATTGGACATATTTCTAAAGAAAATGGAGACAAAATGACAGGAAGCTAGCCGTCACAAATTAGCAAGAGGAATTGTTGCTGACTTAAATGTAAACATTGATGCCGTTGCCTCATGACCCCCGTGGTCTTTTTAGGAGTTCCTGGGTGGTGCAAACGGTTAAGCACTCAACTACCAACCACAAGGCTATCAAGTCGAACCCACCCAGAGGTGCCTCAGAAGAAAGGCCAGGTGATCTGCTTCCAAAAGGTCACATCCTTGAAAACCCTATGGAGTGCAGTTCTGCTCTGACACACACAGGTCGCCATGAGTTGAAACTGACTTGATGGCAAGTGGTTTGGTTGCTGGTACCTCTAAAGTTTTCCCAGGTAGCATTCATAAGCAGGAAATAAAATGGTTAATACCAAAACCTCACCGTATATTTTTGGCAATTTCTCATCTTCCCAGATTGAACGTCAGAATGGCTTTTCTGTACAGCTAACTTGTTATAAAAGCCCAGCTCTGCTCCTGAATTCTAAGCACCACAGCTCAGAATGGAAACTAAAATGTTTCCTACTAGTCAGCCCTCCCTTCTCTCCATCAAACACAGCCACAGAGAAGTGAGCACACAGCACCCTTGATTCTGCCGGTGGGAGTCCTCTCCCATCTCTTCTGTTAAAGCCCCTGGGTCACACAGCACGCGGGGAAAGCCGGTGGGTGACCCTTCCCACTGG
>NW_004444067.1:4379943-4380828 GCF_000243295.1 Trichechus manatus latirostris | reverse complement strand
GATGGCAGCGGGCCTCACCACACTGAATGTGTGTCACTCTCTATAGTCCTGGCAATAACCCAATCTCCTGCATTAGGCTCCTGAAAGGGCTCACTACACCTCCTCCCTGTCTCCCATTCCAGGGCTTCGACCTGTAATTTTTCCTGTTCTGGTTATTGTTCTGCTTCACCCAAATTTTAAAACCTCAGATCTGATCTGATTTTGCTTCGTTGGCCATGACTGAACTGAGCAGAACTGGTTTGAAGCCCTGCTTTCATCTGAGGAGTTCCTACTGTTCCAAGGAGGACTGATGGCAGATGCCACCATCTTTATCACAAGTGACTTTTGCATTCTGATCTTACGAAGGAACTAAGGTAAAAGTAGTCTGCTCTGTAGAACACCAATTCCCGTTTGTTCCTGCTTTTACCATTCTTCTTTCTTGATAAAAAAGATGATGAGGATGAGATGATGATGCCAGCTGTTATTTACTGAGTTCCTACTGTGTGACAATCACCAAGTCGAAAAATTATTTCGGTCCGTGCTAGCCCCAAATATACTTATTGTAAACAATTAGAAATACAGATACAAAAAGAAAACAGATAACGGGGGGACCCCATACCATCAAGAAAGCGGTGCCGGGAGCAGAGCGTGTCCTTTGGACCGGGGTCCCTGTGCAGAGAAGCTCCTAGTCCGAGGGAACACTGAAGAGAAGGCCGACAGAGAGGAAAAAGCCTTCCCCTGGAGCTGATGCCCTGAATTTGGACTTTTAGCCTACTTTAACTATGAGGAAATAAGCTTCTCTTCGTTAAAACCATCCACTTGTGGTATCTCTGTTATAGCAGCACTAGATGACCAAGACACCAACCTAGGTAAAGAACTCTCAAGAATAAAGCAAAACTAAAAGAT
>NW_004444067.1:4376996-4378065 GCF_000243295.1 Trichechus manatus latirostris | reverse complement strand
GTGCAATAGTTAAGTGTTGGGCTGCTAACCAAAAGGTCATCGGTTTGAGCCCACCCAGCAGCTCTGTGGGAGAAAGACCTAGCAGTGTGCTCCTGTAAAGATTACAGCCTAGAAAACCCTATGGGGCAGTTCTACTCCGTCACATGGGGTCACTATGAGTTGAAATCAACTTGATGACACCTCATAACAACAAGAACAACAAATATTTTGTCACAAAATTTTCCAGACTTTCCTTTTTGCCCATATAGGAAGGCAATCATGTGTAGGTCAGTTTCTCTTTGTCTCTTTATTTATCTACCTACCTCTATATATATTGAGTTTTTTTCAAACAAAACTAGGATAGGACTTTACAGGACATACTACTCTATGGAGACACAGAGTCTCCTGCTCAAATCAGACTGCCCCTTTTCAAATCCCAGCCCTGCCACCTCCAAGTTGAGCAACACAGGCAGGTGACTCTTGTGCTGCTATTTTGGCACCTGTGAAAAGGGACCCTATCTACCTGAGTCATATTATTGTTTTGAAGAATAAATCAGTTAATAAAGGTAAAGTCCTTCTTAGAATAGGGCCTGGCACAAGCTAAGCATCACACTAATGTTTGCCACTACTGGTATCACGTGACTTGCTTTTTCACTTATTCTTTTACCTTATGTCGTCACATCACTGTTCAATATTATTTTTAATGTAATTTTAGATGTATTTACATTTAATGTAACTTTTAATTTTTAATAGTATTTCATTATTTGCTGAGAGCCTAATTTATGTAAATAATCTATAACAAGATATTTAAGTTGCTTCTAGTTGTGTTCTATAATAAAGGATCTTTGATAAACCTCCCATCATGAAATCTTTGAATACAGTCTTTATTTTGTTCTTGAGAAATAATTGTTGGATCAAAGGATATGTACATTGTCAAGTCTTTTGATATCTGTTGCCAAATATTCTCCAGGAAATGAAGACATATTTCTAGAACAATGGAATATGTATAAGAGTATCTTTTGTGCACCTGTTTCAACACTGGTGATTACTGATTTTTTTTTAACTTCATCAATTTAATAGGTGCATTGAA
>NW_004444067.1:4371235-4376394 GCF_000243295.1 Trichechus manatus latirostris | reverse complement strand
CTGCGTTGAATATAAGTGGATATTCTGGCAGGGCTTGTGGGCATTTGCTTGTTCTGGATCCTGCAGCTGGCTCCTGTTCGTCTGACCACCGGTTCTTGGGACTTGAGCTAGCAGCTTCATGTGGTCTTGCCTGCTGTTCTTGGATTCATTGATCTTCACAGCCTGTGAGCAAGAGCTCTGCTCTCTAACCTGCCAATCTTGGGTTCACCAGCCTCTGCAGCTACGTGAAGCAGGAGAAGCCTCTACCCTGACCCACTGACTTGGGACGTTCCAGATTCTGCAACCACATGAGTCATTTCCTTGATGTAAATCTCTCTCTCTATATATTTATATGCTTTACTGGTTTTGCTTCTCTAGAGAACTCAGCCTAAGACAGTACCTCTGGGTGGATGCAAACTGCCAACCTTTTGGTTAGCAGCCGAGCATGTTAACCAAGCATGTTAACTGCACCACCAGGGGAATTTTATGTGTGTATATACACATGTGTATACAGACATATATTAAATGCCTCAAATAATTCTTTTCATTATTGTTGTGTGCAGTTATTGCTATTATTATGCTTACCCACATTTTCACCCTTTCAGATGATTTAACTCTTTCTTGTCCTTTTGGCCCAAAATGTTAAGACTGTTTCCTTCTGCCTGAATAGCATCCCTTGGTATTTTTTTAGTGATGGGCTTCTGGAAACAAAAGCAATTTTTATTTGTCTGGAAAGTCTTTATTTCACTGCTGTTGTTGAAGGATGTTTGTTAGGGATATTTTTTATTCTTTGGCTGAGAAATCAGCTGTTGGTCTATGTTGTGGTGGTTAGCTGCTGTCAAGTCAGCTCCAATTCACAGTGACCTTATGTTCAACACAATGACATCCTGCCCAGTCCTGCATCATCCTCACAGTCACCAGCATGTCTGAGTCCATCACTGTGACTATTGTGCCAATCCATCTCACTGACGGTTTTTCTCACTGGCCCTCTACGTCACCAAGCATGATGTCCTCCTCTAATGACTGATTCCTCCTGAATATGTGCCCACACCAAGTGAGTCAGACAATGCTCTGTTGTAATCCATGAGGTTTTCACTGGTTAATTTTCAGACTTAGATCCCCAGGCCTTTCTTCCTAGTCTGTCTTAGACTAGAAGCTCTGCTGAAACCTGCCCACCTTGAATGACCCTGCTGGTATTTGCAGTACTGGTGGTGTAGCTTCCAGCATCACAGCAACACACCAGCCACCACAGTACAACATACTGACAGACAAGAGGTGGGCTGGTCTATACATTCCCTTTTAATTGGAAAGGTAACAGTGTATCAAAACAGGCTAGGCCTCAGTTCTGGATGGACAAGAATTAGAATCCTACCACCACTGTACTTAGAGTGGCTGTCTTAAGTTTTTATACCTGTTAAGTAGGGATAAGAATATCCCTCTGGCTGGGATGCTGTAAAGACTGGAGATAAGTTATTATAATTTTTTTAAGCATCTGGCCTAGTGAGGACTCAAAATGGTAGCAATATTATTATAAATGTTAATATCAATTTTCCCATCAAGCCCTCTGTTATGGATTGAATTGTGTCCCCCAAAATGTGTGTCAGCTTGGCTAGGCCATGATTCCCAGTATTGTGTGGTTGTCCTCTGTTTTGTGATCTGATATAATTATCCTGTGTGTTGTAAATCCTAGCCTCTATGATGTTAATGAGGCAGGATTAGAGGCAGTTATGTTAATGAGGCAGGACATAATCTACAGGATTAGGTTATATCTTGAGTCAACCCCTTTTGAGATATAAAAGGGAGAAGAGAGCAGAGAGGACAGGGACCTCCTACCACCAAGCAAGAAGAGACAGGAGCAGAGTATGTGTTTTGGATTCGGGGTCCCTGCACTGAGAAACTTCTAGACCCAGGAAAAGATGGATGACAAGGACCTTCCCCCAGACCTAACAGAGACAGAAAGCCCTCCCCTAGATCTAGCACCCTGAATTTGGACTTCTAGCCTCCTAAACTGTGAGAGAATAAATTTCTGTTTGTTAAAGCCATCCACTTATGGTAGCCTGTGGCCGTGGAGTTGATTCTGACTCACAGCGACCCTATAGGACAGAGTAGAACTGCCCCATAGGGTTTCCAAGGAGTGGCTGGTGGATGTGAACTGCTGTGGACCCTTTGGTTAGCAGCCGAGCTCTTAACCAGTGCACCACCAGG
Source organism: Trichechus manatus latirostris (assembly GCF_000243295.1). NCBI lineage: Eukaryota > Metazoa > Chordata > Mammalia > Sirenia > Trichechidae > Trichechus > Trichechus manatus. The sequence goes on along the minus strand of NW_004444067.1, from coordinate 4,374,210 downwards.
GATCCACTATTGTAGTAGTACTAGATAACTAAGACACCCTTTTGTTCAAAAAGTAAACGTCTATCCAGCCTGTGTACAAAGCAGCAAAATCTCCAAGTGGACCAAATTTGATATGTTAAAAATAGTTCTTTCTACTAAATTATTTTCTGCTAAGTCTTGCCAATTCCTTTTTCTTCAGTCCTTGCCTTTATCAGGACCCTAAGTGCTCTGTGCCCACTAGAACATAAAGCGTGGTGAACGTTTTGGTCAAGGACCCAATGGATAGATCTCAATCGTAGGGAAGGAAAAATGTGTAACAGACCTTCAAATCATTATTGGAAACTAGACTTGCTGGATGTATTGCGACTAGAGGAATCCCGGCGTCTATTACCTGGAAACAACTTTTAAGCCTTGAACCGAAACTATCTCATGAAGTCCTCTTTCAACTGAACAACAATTTAGCTCACTTAATAAAGAATGTTCACCTTGAGCATCGCGCTCTTTTAAGGAGTTACCTATATGAGATTAAATGGACGACAGTAACTCTGAGACAGACAAGAACTTTCAGAGGCAGAGAGTCTACGTCAATGGTGGTGAAGCAATATGGGCAGAGATGGGAGAATGGTGACACAGTGAAGCAGGTCACCACTGTCAGTGAACTGTACACGCGGAAATTGCTGAATGGGCATATGTTTGTTGTGTGTATGTTCACCAAAAAAAAAAAAAAAGCAAAGAGAGAGCGTGAACAGAATGCAGCAGGTTTACGTGACACAGAAAGTTCAAAGGAGGGGAAGCCTGCTTGCAATCTGATTAGGTGGGAGACATTTTCCATCAGAGACTCTGTAATGCTGGCCCAGAAGCTTCATCAACATCCTTTGTTTTCATGAGTTGGCAAAGGCCTCAGTTCTCATATTTTTCTGTTGACAATTAACTCCTAGCCTAAAACCTCATGTGATCCCAGTCTTTCCAGATGCCCCTCAAATCGAGAGTTAGTTATTTGTTTTATCTAATGGCTGAATGAAAATTAAGTAAAGATCCTCCCCAAGTGCCTTGTGAAATGATCACCATTCTTACTTCTTGTCTCATTTCTTCGAAGCTAAGAAAGACGGTCTGCAATTACAAGGAAAACTGTCTCTGATTTTCTCCGATGATGCTAATTTATCTACAACCATCTCTTCTTGTGTCCTTCTTTATTATGAATATATAATATATATGTGTGTGTGTGTATATGTATATATATATATATACAAAATACATATATAGGATACTGTATATTCATAATTGTATATGTGTATTTCTTTTGATCAGTCTTTGCCCTTCAGTTTCCTTTTTACTAATTTCTGTATTTTTTAAAAACCATTTTCTGCTTTCTACTTGCTTTTGCTCTTTTGTCCCAATTTTCCAACACTCTATTTCCTAAAATGTATTTATGGACATGTTTTCTCCAAATACTATTTTAATGCACCTCCCAAGATATGTATGTATAGTTTTCATTGTTGTTTCAACTATGAATGTTTCTAATTCCTATTACAATTTCTTCTTGAACTCATGAATCTGACATATGTGAAGTTTTGGTGCCACTTTTACTGTTTTCTTGTAAGAAAATATGTTTTCTTTGATATTCTTTAAAATTTATTGAGATAATTAAAACTATGTTCTGTATGTGTGGAAAGAAGGCATACTCCTTCATTTAAGGTTAGAAACTTCTATATATGTATTTTAGTGCAAACTTCTTCAAATATATTTTATTCTCACTAATTTTCATCTCCTTGACATACCAATTTGAAATGGGATATAGTAAATCCTTCTACTTTTATAAAGGATTTGTCAAGTTCACCTAATAATTCTGACAATATTTGCATTATACTTTTTAAAATTACGTGCCTAGTTATATATATTTTCAGATTTATTACACCTTCTTATAAAGTGTTCTATATATCATTATTTAGTACTCTCTTTATGTCTTATAATTTTTTTGCCTTGAATCCTGTTTTATCTAATATTTAATAAAGCTACATCAGGTTTCTTCAGCTGGTATTTGTTGAGTATAATATTTCCATATTTTACTTTTATTCTTTCTGTGTTATTATATTTCATGAGTGACTATTAAAATATGCTTGATTTTTTAAAAATCCAAATAATAGAGCACTTTAATATAATTTCAAATCATATATACCTAACCACATAATCTTAAAATATACCACGCAAAATTTTCTGGAATTAGATATTAATATTACCTGGAGTTTTAGCATTACTTTATTTTTTATGTCCTCAAATTTAATCATTACTAAATTATTCATAATTCTTAACTGTTTCTACAGTTACATGTTGTTAAAGTGTGCTTGATTTCACCCACCATACACTATCTAGACATGGACTTTTTTTTTTAATCTTCCTGGGATTTGATGTAAATTCTGGAATCTGAAGATACACATCTCTCACCAGTTTTTGAAAATCCTTAGAATTTGCTCTTTGAATATTGCCTCCATTCATTCCCTCTATCTGTCCTTAAGGCATACTTGCTTATTTTATCCTTCGCATCTATTAACTTCTGGCTATTTTTCAGTGCATTGTGTCTGACATTTAAAAGATCTGGGCAATTTCCTCAGACCTACCTTCCAGTTTATTAATTTTGTCTTCCAATGAGTGTTTGTACGGGGAACAACACATCTCTCTCTTTCATCTCTATCTCTGTCCCTAATCTCCACCTACATCTACATCTGCATAATTTGAATAAATAGAAACGCTTTGTTATGATTTCTAGCAATAATTACAGATACAGGACTGCACAGTGGTTAATACATGGACTCTGGAGTTGGACTAACGCAGCCTTATTGTGATAGTGATGGTTTGAGTATTATTACCTAAGTTTTACTAAGGGCTAGCTAACTTGTTAATGAAGAAAGACTGAGTGATTGGGAGTCATCACTGTCATTTCCTGGGAGCCAAGAACTTGCTGGACTTCCAGTGCATTGCCTTGAATTCACACCAGTGGC
>NW_004444067.1:4369871-4370574 GCF_000243295.1 Trichechus manatus latirostris | reverse complement strand
TTCTTTGTGCAGATTTAAATTCATGTTGCACTCATCCCAGGGGCGTGAGCCAAACAAAAGCAAAGCTTCACAGTTCAAGTCTTAGTTGAGAGAAACTAACATAGACCTATGAGCTTTTTTCTAGCTCCCTGAAGTTGAAAAGACTGACAATGAACTTGGAAATGGTGCTTTCTGTACTTGTATAATATTTAAAAGCATAGTTACCCTCTCTGTAATGAAACTCCAGCCGCAAACTGTAAGTGCATGCCTCATTTGGTTCCATTATAAGAAATCAAAGACATACTTAAGTAGCTTAGAAATAAGGAGAGGTACTTCAGGAGCCCTAAGTGGCCAAGATAAATGGAGTCTATATTTCTTGCACTTCTTGCCCAAAAAGAATAAGGAATAAATATTATTCCTTGCCCAAGGACATCAATCATTTATACAGTGATTTTTAACAGGTTAAAAGCATTCATTTAATACACTGTTAAGGACTGAATTTTGTCCCCCTCAAAAAAAACTTGTGTTGGAATCTTACCTCTATACCTGTGGTCCACCTCTCGTCTTTCAGTGTGTCGTACTGTGGTGGCCTGCATGTTGTTGTGATGGTGGAAGCTACGCCACAGATATTTCAAATACCAGCAGGATTACCCATGGTGGACAGGTTTCAGCAGAGCTTCCAGACTACAACAGACTAGGAAGAAAGGGCTGGCAATCTACTTCT
>NW_004444067.1:4362384-4367151 GCF_000243295.1 Trichechus manatus latirostris | reverse complement strand
TGGTGAGACTTTGTCTTATGTACTTTGGACATGTTTTCAAGAGGAACTAGTCCCTGGAGAAAGACATCATGCTTGGTAATGCAGAGGGTTAGGGAAAAAAAGGAGGAAGACCCTTAAGGAAATGGGTTGACACAGTTGCTGCAACAATGGGCTCAAACATAACAATGATTGTGAGGATGGCGCAGGACTAGGCAGTGTTTCGTTCTGTTGTACATGGGGTCGGAATTGACCCCAGTGCACCTAACAACAACATACCTGTGGTTGTAATCCCATTTGGGAATGGGGTTCTCTTTGTTATGTTAATGAGGCATATCAGTGTAGGGCGAGTCTTAAACCTAATGACTTCTGAGATATAAAAAGAGCAGATTAGACATAGAGAGAAGCAAGATAAATGGGGGAAAGATAGATACCACATGGAGACTGCCAAGGAACAGAAGAATGCCGAGGCTAGAGAAGCTGAGATAAAGATTTTCCCCCAGAGCCAGCAGAGACAGAGCCTTCCTCTAGAGTTGGTGCCCTGAATTTGGACTTCTAGACTCCTAAGCTGTGATAATATGAATTTCTGTTCTTTAAAACCATCCGCTTGTGTTCATTCTGTTATAGCACCTCTAGGACACTAAGATACACATACATACTGAGCCCCTTCTATGTGCTAGGTGCTGTGCCATGGTGTGAGATGCAAAGCGGAGGGTGGTCTCAGTCCCTACTGGGGCGAGGGCCACCCAGGGGACCAACACCTAACCAGATATTGACCCTCTGCAAAGTGGCTGCCCAGGGGCTGAGTCTGTGCTTGGATGGCTGAGTGTTTCTCCTTTAATTGAATTAATGATTGCATTTGTTTCCTACTGCAGTTACCAGAACAAATGACCACAAACGCAGTGGCTTAAAACAACACCAATTTATGGAAATGGATAATGGTGATGGTTGCACAACATAGTGAACCTAATTAAAGCCACTGAACTGTACAAAAGTGGTTGAAATGGCAAATGTTTTATCATCTATATTTTGCCACAATTAAAATAAAACACAGATTTGTTCCCTTACAGTTCTGGAGGTCCTAAGTCTGAACTGGATCTCCCCAGCTTCTAGAGGCTGCCAGCATTCCTTGGTTTGTGGCCCCTTCCTCCATCTTCAGAGCACTTCACTTCAAGCTCTGCTTCCTCTGTCTCCTTCTCTGACTCTGACCCTCCTGCCTCTTATAAGGACCCTTGTAATAACATTGGGACCACCTAGATAATCCAGGTCCATCTCCGCATCTCGAGGTCCTTAACTTAATGCCATTGGTACCACATTCACAGGTTGTGGGGATTAGGACCTGATATGATTGGAGGCCATTCAGCCTACTACAATGATCAACATTTAAAAGTCACATTTTACTTTAAAAATATCTCCTCCTGAATGAAGTATGGACTTTAGCTCATCATAAATGTACAAATATTGGTTCAGTGATTGTGACAAATGTATGTTACTAATGCAAAGATATTAAAAATTTGGGAAACTGGATGTGGAGTACAAGGAAACTCATTGTACTACCTTTGTGATAATTCTGTAACTCTAAAATGGTTGTAAAATAAAATGCTTATGAAAATCAACATTTCCTGCTATCCTTGAAAGTGTGGAAAATCCGTGGATGCTAGGGACATGCCAGCGTGGATGCAGTAGACTGGAGGTGAGCCCTGGCTGTTCTCTTTTATTGGGGCACACACTGTTCAGAGTCCCTACATGACCTGCTTCTTTCGCTGATATCCCTTCTCTGATGACTTTTGGAAACTGAGATTGTGACGCCTGAAGAAAGTCATTACATGGATAATTTCATGATTACCCTTGTAATCTGCATGAGGAGGAAGAGGCCAGGGTTTCCAAAGGCTTCTTGGAAGGGGAGGGCCCCTGAGAGTGCCTCCAAGGCAAAAGGAGAGTCAACAGCTGTCTTAGCCACCTACGGCTGCCATAACAGAATCCACACGTGGGTAGTTCTGTGCAGAGAACAGAAATTCATTTTCTCACAGTTCTGGAGGCTGGGAGTCTGAATTCAGGGCATCGGCAGGGCCATGCTGTCTGCCAACTCTAGGGGAAGATCCTTCCTTAACTCCTCCAGCTTCTGGTAGCCCCAGGCGTTTCTTGGTGGTCCTGGGCTTGGAGATGTATCTTCACGTGGTGTCTCCCTCCTGTGTGTGATTGTTTCCATGCCTGTTCTCCCCTTTCGTAAAACACCATTCAGAAGAGATTAGGATTAGGACCCAACCTACTTCCGTATGACCTCATTAACTTCACTGACAACAAAAGAAAGACCCTATTTCCAAACACGATCACATTCACAGGGGCGAGGACTTCAGTATGGTTTTTCAAAGAGACACAATTCAATCCATAACAACAGCTGATAGGGCAGGCTGGTGAAACAGCTCTTCCTCACTGTGCTTTAGAGATGGAAGTAATTTCAAGATCTACTAAATAAGGATTTATCTTTGCTGGATGATGTGCATGCTTTTCTGGCTAAGTGCACGTGTTTCCAGGAGCTGAGGTGCTTCAACAGTTGTTGCAGAAGGACTGGACAAAACATTCTAGTTACTGTGTGTGGGTGAGGGTGGGGGGAGGCAGCAGTTAAAAGCTGTTGAAAAATGTGCCTGTGGAAAGAATAATGTAAATCCTAGTATTATGACTTGAAGCAGAATGCTGAGCCATTACAGTATTCAATTATTTTGATGCTGGTAGGCAAATGTTCCCAGGTCTGAAATATTAGTCTGCTTGACACTCAACAAACAACGTTGTTTTTATAGAGTGATGCCCGTTTGAGAAAGCCAGAGCTCATGTCATTCAGCCTGCCTCCTGCCTGCTCCGGGAACCTTTATAAATGCACCTACAACTGATCTAGGGTGGCCATGTTTAATGTTTAAAAAGGGGGTAGGAGCTGCAGCTTTCTGAGGAGACAGATAGTCCAAAGTCAGGAAAGTCCACATAAGAAGAAAATCTGTCCTTCTCCATATTTTGATTTGAATGACGAATCTCAAAACTGTAACAACATTACTTCATCTTCCTCATCTTTATTCCGGCCCACAGTAGTTTCTTAGATTACTTAACCCTCTCTCTTAACCTTCCTTATTGAAAAATAAGAAGCAAGAACAGAGGGTCCTAAGAGTTGTCTTCACAAAGCCAGATGCGATCTTATAGGTTACACATAAAAGTGTCTGCATTATTATAGTAACTACCGTTTTTCAAGGAGTCCCTGAGTGGAGCAAATGATGAAGGCACTCAGGTGTTAACCAGGATTGAAGGCTTGAGTCCACCCAGATGTGCCCCAGAAGAAAGGCCTGGCAATCTACTTCCAAAAAAATCAGTCCTTGAAAACCCTGTGGAACACAGTTATACACATATGGGGTCACCACGAGTCAGAGTCAACTTGATGGCAACTGGTAACTATTTGTCAAACAACTTCTGTGTTACAGGCAATATATTTTACATATGGCATGTCTTTTACTTCTCATAAAATGCATACAAATAGTAATAATAATAGCTACCATGATTAAGTGAAGGGGTTACCAAACTATGGCCCTCAGACCAAATCAGGCTTACTGTCTGTTTTTGTCAATAAAGTTTTATTGGAACACAATCACGCTAGTGGTTGGCTAGTGCCTACGGCTGCCTTCACACCACAAAGGCAGAGTTGAGTAGTTGCAGCAAACACTCCACAACCCACAAAGCTGAAAATGTATACCTGGCTTTTTACAGAAAAGGGTTTGTTGACCCTCAATCTACGGCAATGTCCTAAGAACTTTATGGAGATCAATTCATTTAGTCCTTCCCGTGGCTTGATGAGGTACCTACTATTGTTTTACCAGGGTCAAAGATGATGAAATGAAGGACACAAGGAGTTCATTTTCATAAGATCAAGGAGCTTATAAACTGTAGAGCCAGGGGTCAAACTCAGGTCTCTTTGACCCTAGAGCACATAATCTTTATGCTATACAATCTGCCAGCAGTCCAAAATATTTCCTTGCACTATGCTTCATTATCAAATGCATGTGGATATTTTTTCCCAAAGAGATGTGACATTCTCACAAAACCATCAGTCATTAACAATGCAATATATATGGGCAGACGGCAGCAAACAGACATGTGCTTCGTAACACAAGGACAGAATAATCTTCAGGCCTCTGTTTCTATCATTTTAATCATATGAATCATTTATTTCCTAGTTAAGGTTTCCCCACACCTGTTCATTTAAGAAACTTTAAAATCCACTCACCAATGATAATGTTTAATGAGGAAGCAAAGCCTCCACAGGGCCTCAAGGAGCTGCATGCGTTTATCTCTTTTTAAAGATACACTACGTGTTTCTAATCATTTTAATCTTCACACAATGGGATTTTTTTTTTTCCCAGTGGAATACAGTTCTTGGCTATCTGGAACTCTCATGAATGAGTGATGCACGTTATAGCCATTAAGAGCATGGGGCTGGAGGGTGGGGCCAAGATGGCGGAGTAGTCAGATGCTTCCGGTGGACCCTCTTACAACAAAGAGCCCCCCCAAAAGTGATTCAATTATATACGGCAATCTGGGAGCCCTGAACATCAAAAGCAGAGTTGAGGAACCGGACTGAGTGGCAGGGGGAGGGACAGATGGTTCAGAAGCAGTGAGGAGGTGCCAGACCTGACCCAGCAAGAGCCTGAGCCATTCAGGCCTGATCAGCTCAGGGGTGAGCGGTGAAGCAGGCAAGCAACCGTGCTCAGGAGGGCGTTTTCTGCACCAGGAGAGACCCAGCACCAGAGACTC
>NW_004444067.1:4351921-4353055 GCF_000243295.1 Trichechus manatus latirostris | reverse complement strand
TGGCTCTGTGAATGGAAGAAAGTTCACTGATTTCTCTGTGCCTCAGTTTCCTCATCTAAAAATGGCCACGGTCATAATATTCATCAACAAATGTCTGACACCTGTTCAGATCTATGTACAAGTTTGTTGATATGTAGGGGATGGGCTTCATCCTTAAATATATTATTGTATTCCCTAACTCCTTTAACAGACTCCACTGATTATTAATGTCATCAGGTGTCTGAATACGGGGGTTATAAAGATCTATATTGACATCTTGGTGAAATGTGGAGATAAACCTGAGGTCTACTAAGGTCTGTACAACTATTCGCTGCTACACGGAATGGCCCAAGCCAGTATGCTTTTGGCTTTCATTTTTTCTTAGCGCCTTCCGTTTTTTTATCACTGTCACTTCATTAGCACATTGCTGTTTCCTTTCATAATCTTCTATTCCTGATCTGCTTCAAGTTTATAAACCAAATAACCAAACACACAATATTTGTGTACAAAATGAATTTTTATTTTGGTGTGAGAGCTTTAGAGTAGCACTAGCTATTTTCACTTCAAGGATTTTTTTTTTTTTTAACTTCTGCTTTCTGGACAGGTAATGGAACTCAGGTTCCTAGACTCACAAAAGACATCTCTTGTCCCCTAAAGCTTAGACAACCAAAACAGAACTTTGGGGCATTTGATCTTGCATCTCCAGGTGATGGAAAACAGCCACACAGTCATCTTTTTATGGAGGCCCACTTAGTCCCCTCAGGGCATTTGGCCACAGTGCTGTCCATGAAGACTCATGACTGACAGTCCTTATCCCAGACAGGGAATTTGGGCTGGATTCTCCACTAAACTGCGACCTTCAATTCTGACATCCAAAGGTTAATCTAACCACTCACTATAAGGGCATTCATTGCCAAATTATAGCATACATGGAGACCTAATTAAATTCATTGATTCAATTTCAGTGTGGCTGAGTTATTGACATGGATGTGAATTAACTTATTTGTTTGCAGCCAAAGGCCGAATCCAAACAGGATTTGGAGAGACACTGTGTCTAGATGACACTCATCATGGGTAAGAGCATAATTCAGAGACTTGTTCATGGAGAAGGAGTGGTTTGATCTCTGGATAATTAATCTCACCTATCATCAATTC
>NW_004444067.1:4349345-4350940 GCF_000243295.1 Trichechus manatus latirostris | reverse complement strand
TCGAGCAGTGCAACCGTTCTCACCCTCCTTTTCTGAGTAACATAAATTCACTGCCCCCTAAGGTTCCTATCTAATCTTTTGAGTTACTGTTATCAATTTAATCCCATATAGAAAGTTCTTAAAAGAGCATAATGCTCAAGGCAGACTTTTTTACTAGTTAAGCTAAACTGTTGTTTGGTTTTAAGAAGACTTCAGGGTATATTTTTAGTTTAAGGTTTAGAGATTATCTCAGGGCAACAGTTTCAGGGGTTCATCCAACCTTCATGACTCCAGGAGGTCTGGAGTCCATGAAAATTTGAAATTCTGTTCTGCATTTCCCCCTTTTGATCAGGATTTTTCTATAGTATCTTTGATCAAAATGTTCAGTAATGGTAGCTGGGAACCATCCAGTTCTTTTGGTTTCATGGCAAAGGTCCATTGGGTGTTCATTAGCTATTTTTGGAAGTAGATCATCAGACCTTTCTTCCTAGTCCATCTTAGTCTGGAAGCCTGCTAAACCTGTTCAGCATCATATCAACATGTAAGCCTCCACTGATGGATGGTGGCTGTGCATGAGGTGGGTTGGCCAGGAATCGAACCCAGTTCTCCCACACAGAAGGTGAGAATTATACAAATGAACCACCAATGCCCCCATAGAAAGAATTTTAGAAGCACAGAAACAGTACTAAGGGTTAATAAGCTAGCAGGCACAATCTGCTATTGGAATATTTAAAATATGGACATTAAGATGAAAATCCAGACATTTTGAAACAACCACCAAAGGTGGAGAAAATAACAGCAGGTGAGGCAGAAAAGGAAGCTCAGTGATGTGAAGAGGACAAGAAGGGTCATTTGTGGATATGCACATAGAAGTGAAAACTTTGAGTCACTCAACATGCACATTCCCAGCTGAGGTAGAACAAGGGGACACTCTGCCTTCTTGTTTCAGCTCTCACACTGCAAATAAGTGTTCTTTTCACGGTTTATTTAGTGTCACTTTGTCGCATTGTTGTGCTTTTTTTTGGTGGTTTTGCTGCTAAAGACAGCCCCCAAGTGTAGTGCTGAAGAGCTGTTTAGTGTTCCTAAGAAGGGAGTGCCAGGGTGGTGCAAATAGTTAATGCACTCAGCTGCTGACTGAAAGGTTGGAGGTTCAAGTCCACCCAGGGTCACCTTGGAAGAAAGGCCTGGTGATCTACTTCTGAAAAATCAGCCATTAAAAGCCCTATGGAGCATCGTTCTTCTCTGACGCGCATGGGATCTCCATGAGTCAGGGTCAACTTGGTGGTAACTGGAAGTGAGAGACAGCTGTGATGTGCCTTATGGAGAATATAAATAAGTCTGTTAGATAAGCTTTATTCAGGTATGAGTTACGGTGCTGTTGGCTATGAGTTCAGTATGGAGGCATCAACAATATATATTAAATAAGATGTCTTTACACAGAAACACATATAGAATAAGGTTATGTTTGATCAGTTGACAAAAATGTGGCGACCAGAGGCTCACAGGGACCTAATCCAGTATTCCTCCTAGGAGCAATGGTTCAGTATTTGCTAATCCAGTGTTCATGGTGACTTTATAGAACAGAACCACCATGAATAATGAGAAGCGACTGTATC
>NW_004444067.1:4346207-4348085 GCF_000243295.1 Trichechus manatus latirostris | reverse complement strand
TCACAGGTAAGAGGATCAATATCAGATTTTACAAAACGCCTTCTCAAAAGTAACAATAAAGTCAGAAAGAAACTGAAACTAGAAAGGAGCAACAACAACAAAATCAAGGTGACTGCTTCCAATGTCAAATTCACCACAAAGAAGAAATGACAAAAATGATCTCTTCTCCAATCAGCAAACTCTCTCCATCTTTCTGAATCTCCAGAACACATTCCCCCCTACCTGCGCTGCCTGGGCTTTGGAAATATCCCTGATTACGGAGACCGCGGGCTCTTGGAAGACTTTGTGCATCTAGCTCTCTCCTTATGTGTTTGCTTTGAGTTGGTGCTTCCAGCCGTGGTCCTCAGCACTGACACTGCAGTTGATAATTCAGGGATTCCTGCTCCAGGGGCTGCTCTCAGGTATAATCTCCAAGTTTGATGGATGAGACAGCCAACACCTGTAGAACTCAGCTTATTAGTTTTTCTCTGGCAGTCTCATTTAGTATTTGTCTTTTTCCCTCATCCTGACCTTGAAACTCCTGTGCATTCACTGAATGTGCATGCAGGCATCACCTGGTCTCCATGGCAACTGTGCCAGAAAATCAGAGGAGAGACCAGGGATTCAGTGACCATTTGTTTATGATGCTTTTCCCTAGACCAGTGTTTCTCAGTCTTGGCTCTATGGACTTTATGGGCTGGATCATTCTTTGTGGTGGGGGCTGTCCTGAGCATTGCAGGATGTCGAGCAGCCTCCCTGGCTTCTACCCACCAGATGCCAGGGGCACCCCTTCTGCCAGTTGTGATAACCAAAAATGTCACAAGACATTGCCAAATGTCTCCTGGGGGAGAAAATCACCACCCCCCCAACCAGTGAGGAACACCGAATTAGATCACTGAAACACAGGACCAAATTGGACAGGGTCTCGTAAAAATCTTTTTTTGAAATGTACTTCTGAGGCTTTGTCTGGTAGCCCCAGGGGAACTAGCAAATATCTGCTTAGCTGGCACTCCCTGAAGACCTAGACATGACTCCAAAACAGTCACCTCGTGTGTTTTATGGATTGTGATCGCATGCATACCACTTATGAAGTATGTGAGTGTTTTATTAGAAGAACAGTATGTGCTGTTACAGATGATTCTGAAAACACTGAAATGCACAAAGTATGAGATGAAAGAGACTCTTTCTCCTTCCCACTATTTTTCTCTGGAGGTGACCGTTCTTAGTGTTCTCGTGCCTGTCTTTCTGGACTCCATGTACAATTTAAAACTGCAAATAGGTGGCCACAAGGTCAAGGAGAGGTCTTGGATGTTCCTTGAACATGCCGAAGACATTCCCTCTGCTCTTCCTTCTGTCTGGAATGCTCTTCCTACAGCTATCTGATGGCTCACTCCTCGATTACTCTGGTCTACTGAAATCCTTCTCCAGCAGAGATGCCTTCCCTGATAGCCTATATATCGGCCCCCAGCTCTGTGAGTATCTATCTTTGCACCACTTTCCTTTCCTTCACAGCACTTATGGCTACCTGACATCTTATGTATTTAGTTTATTATCTATCTTTAGTGTCTTTCTTTCAGAGGAAAGATTCTTTGTCCATTTTGTTCATTGCTGTATCTTCAGGGTCTATAACAGTGCCAGCCACAACCTAGGTCCTCGATACGCACTGATTTAATGAGAGAATGAATGGTGCACACTTGGTGACATACATGTCTCTACTCTACTCTCTTGTGCCCATGGCAGACATTGCTAATCGCTTGCAGCACTTTCCCACTGAGTCTGCACATGACATCTGAGTTCTTACTGTGCTGCTGATGCTTTGGAGCTATTACTCAATATAAACACTATTACTCTCCATTGCCTAATACCTATTACTTTTCTTTTTAATCGTGGTAAAACATA
>NW_004444067.1:4337946-4343185 GCF_000243295.1 Trichechus manatus latirostris | reverse complement strand
GGGTTTCCCTAAGCTGGAATCTTTACAGGAGCAGATCGCCAGGTCTTCTCTTCCACTGAGCTGCTGGTGGGTTCTAACTGCCAGCCTTTGGGTTAGCAGCTGAGCGCTTCACTGCTGTGGAGCAGTCACGTGTTTTTGGGGTTTTAGGAAAAAGTGCGTAAAGGGAGGAATAGGAGATAAAGAGAGGGATGGTAAGTTTTATAAGGAGGAAGGGGGATGAGAGGACTAATATACAGAGTGCGGAAAGATTAAGCTGAGTTTTTCTTTGAAACTGATTTTGGTTAACTTAATCCAGAATGAAACTTTATTGGAAGGAAATAAGATCAATCATACAATCAAAGGCAAAGAGAAAAAGCGGGCACTGGAAAGGACAGGAACCAAAATCACAGCTTCAGGGATGTATTTGTTGCCACAGCAACAGATAGAAAAATGAGCCCCTACTGTTTTCCGCCACCGTTGTGACTCAAGATTTGCATTCTTGAGGGGTGCATATCAATGGCCTAGATTGTTCACTTGCCCACCCCTTAGCCAGGGAAGCCTTGGGTGTTTTGATGGAGAGTTCAGCCTAAAATCATCCAGTGGGAGTTAGGAGATCCCCGTGGTTACCTGGAAGGAGATGGTGTTGGGTGAGGATGGCAGGCAGGTAACAGCCACATAGGTCCGCCCTTGTCAATCTATGGGATCACTGGGAGATGCAGATGAAAAAGGATAATCCAGACAGCCAGAAGAGTGTCAACACGACAAGAAATGATGACCCAACGTTCTATAAGCGGAGCCAGCTCAGTGAACACGCAGTGTGGGGCGCACTCTAGGGGGAAAGGTTTCTGAGCAGGCAGCGGTGGGAGAGACGAGGCTGGAGGAAAAGATAGCCAGGGGCTAAAGCAAGCATGTGTGTGTGTGTGTGTGTGTGTGTGAGTGTTTGGTGCATGAGTGTGTGTGAGTGGTGTGTCTGCATCTGCGTTTGTGTGTGTGTGTGTGTGAATGTATGTGTGCAGTGTTTGTGTGGTGTGTGTGTATGTGTGGTATGTTTGTGTATGTCTAGTATGTTTGTGTATGTGTGGGTGGGTGTGAGTGTGTGGGCATGAGCATGCATGTATATGTATCTGTGTGTGTGGCATGTGTATATGTGTTTGTGTATGTGTGTGTAGTGTGTATGTTTGTATGTGTGTGTATACATGTGAGTGTGTCTGTGTTGTATGCATGTGTACATGTGAGTGTGGATGTGAGCATATATGTGTCTGTGTGTGTGTGTGCGCATGAGCATGCATGTGTGTGTGTATCTGTGTATGTGGTGTGTGTGTGTGGCATGTGTATATGTGTTTGTGTCTGTGTGTGGTGTGTGTGTTTGTGTGTGTATACATGTGAGTGTATGTGTTGTATGCATGTGTGTACATGTGAGTGCTCGTGAATGTGGGCGTATATGTGTCTGTGGGTGTGAGTGTGTGTTTTGTATTTGCAGGAGATGATTTTCTATATGAAAGAGATGAGGCTTCAAGCGGAAGACAGGGAGTGCGGGAGGTCTAAGCAGGAGGCTGGCGTGTTGTAACGGGTGCTTAGGGCCATCTCTCCTTGGGAAGAGAGTTTCAGAAGAGCCAGGACAAAGGTGGGGGACCTGCACAATAGAGGAGGTAGCTGGCTCTATGAGGGTTGGGGGATCCAGACGGGCTAGTGGAGGCGGGGACGCTTTGTCTGAATCTTGGAAGGTGGGCGCAGGGGGCTGCGCTGAGTGCTCCAGGCGAAGAGAAGGCAGCGAACAGTCAGGGGCCAGGCACACAGGCATTTGGTCACCTCTGCCCTCTCAGATCAAATGGCCAAAGGAGAGAGACAGCTTTCCTGGGACTTGATCTTCCACTCAGAGGTGCCCTCCCGCAGTTTCCTGTGAAGTATTCAGTCTGCAATCGCGCATTTACAATGGATCTAGAATGCACTCACACAGCACATGGAAAGTGTACTTCTCGGGTTGCCTTTAAATTCTGCTCAAACAGGCTCTGCCTGGAGCAGGCCATGCGCAGACATACCCCTGCTCACCGCCACTGCCCGCCAGCCAGGTTTGAACTGCCATCAGCACATCCCTGGCCTGCTGTGGCTTGTCACGTGCACTTTGTCCCTGTTGGAAAGCAAGGGGCTGGGAGCGGATGCACTCGGAGCAGTGGCCAAAGGAAGTCAGGGCATAAATGTCCCCCTTCGCCCCCCAGGAGACATAAACCAAGAGTGTATGTTCAACCCAGCCTCCCAGCATCTCCCCAGAGGGATTACACGACAGTCATCCACGGTAGTGGTGATGTTGTGTGCTGTCAAGTCAATTCCGATTCATAGCAACCGCAGATGACAGAGGAGAACTGCCCCATAGGGTTTCTTAGGCTGTAATATTTACAGAAGCATATCACCAGGTCTTTCTCCCGAGGAGCTGTTGGGTAGGTTCGAACCACTGACCTTTCAGTTAGCAGACAAGCGCTTAACCATTGCGCCACCACGGCTCCTGGCCCACAGTGGAAGTGGTCTCAACACACCACCCTTCATTAGTTGCCTTCCTGCATTGTCTCACCTCTCCGCATCCCTGGCTGTATTTCTTTTATCATCCAAACAAACTACCCACCTTCAAATCCTTGTCGCTGGGTCTGCTTCTGGGGAAACCAAACCAAGACAGCCCCATTCTGAGCACCTTCCTGCATTGGGACCCCAGGATGGGGTATGGCCAGATGGTCACAATGAATTGAACTGTGGCACGAACAGAACGGCAAGCAGAAAACAGCAGAAAGATTAACAAAGGCAAAAGAAATACTGTATTTCCCTTTGCAAAGAAAAGCCAAATTAGAGCCAGGGTGGATTTATCTATCAAGTCAGATATTGATTCAGGAATGTACAGAATTTTATGGGTAAAATCAAAGCCTTTGCCTGTTGTTCTGAACCCAACATGATTTATTCATTCACCCATTCCTTCAAATACACATGCATTTGAGGAGTGTCTACTATGTTCAGGGCACTGGGAATATAACCGTAAACAAAACAAAATAGAATGCATGCCCTCATGGAGTTTGTATTATATTGGCTGGCGACAGAAAAATACAACTTTTGCTCAACAAAACAAAGACTCTGAATATCTGATAATTTCACAAATGGCTGGATCCAGGGACTTAAATCAGGTAATTAGGAATTTGCATCTCCATCTCGACTTTGGGTTTCTTTATGGTCGCGTATTCTCAAGCCATCCACCATTTCTAACTCGGAAATTCCAGTACAAAGAGAGCCTGTTTTCTAGGTTTCCTCAAGTCTCAGAGCTGAAACTCATCCGCTCTGATGAGTGTGATCTGGGTTAAAGATCCACCTCTGCGCCCTTCATGGGCGCTACATACATATGCCCTCTGTGGCTCAGGGGGGTGGAGGCGGACCTCGAGAAGAGGGCCAACCCCACCTAAAGGACGTGGACTGAGAGGGAAGAAAGTGGACCTTGAGAGGTAATTCAGGGTGCTGTTGTCAGAAGGAGGAATGGAAGCCTGAGCGGCAGGGACAACAGATGTGCACACCCCGCGACCCTTCATCGGATTCACAAACTCCCTCAGTGTGTGGTGGTGGTGTTGTGTGCTATTGAGTCGATTTCTCTGGGTGGGTTCGAACCGCGACCTTTCGGTTAGCAGCCGAGCGCGTAACCATTACGCCACTCAGGGCTTCCTGAGGGGGTAGGAAGTGAAAATGCTATCCTCCCCATTGAAGGGGTGAAGGAATTGCAGCAATGAGCACACACGCACGTGCACACGTTCCCACAGCTACTGAGAGGTGGACTCGGGTGAAATCCTCCAGCTGAGGACGTCTGGTCCACCCTAGTCCCACTGGCCACTCTGTGGGGCGTGGGAGGAGTGTTCGTATAGCCATTCACTGCAGCCATTTCAGAAGGAAACCCAGACTAGGCTTACTCACATGTTACTCAGAGAAAAAAAGAAAGTGGCCAAATGACACCCTCAGTTCCTGGGTAGAGAGAGCGACAGCCTAAGCAACCAGGAGAAGAAGATGCAGATGATCTGAGTAAACCACACCCAAACCCGCTGCCCTCGAGTCGATTCTGACTCATAGTGACCCTACAGGACAGCAGAACCGCCCCATAAGTTTTCCAGGGAGCGGCTGGTGGATGTGAACCGCCAACCTCTCAGTTAGCAGATGAGCTCTAAACCACTGTGCCACCAGGGTTCCAATCCAAGTAAACACCTAAACAATTCAGAACTTCCCTTCTGCTTGTTCATTCAAGCTCAGTTCATGGAATGGGCACAGACACTGGGGTGCTCAGCCCACCCGGGCAGCACCTAAATCTGGCAAGGAAACATTTCTCTTCCCAGTTAAGAGACTGAGCATCAGAGAGGCCATGAGAATTTGAAGTGGTCCATCTAGGGAACAATGGCGGGTCGGGTCACAGAGTGAATGGATTTGGGAAAATATGGGGAATAATATGGAAGGGGAATTAAACATAATGGTTCAAAGCACTGGCACTGGACTCACATCTGCGTTTGAACCCAAGTTCTGTTCTCATGGGCTGTTGACTGTGGACTTGTTCACAAAAATTCCCAAGCCTAAAAAAGAAAATTCCAAGCCTTAGTTTCCTGTTGCAGAAAAATAGGAAAAGGATAATAATAGCCATCTCGGAGGATGGTTGTGAGCGTTGAATATTATCAATGTAAAGTGTTTGGCTTAGTACCCGGCGTGTGGTAAGTATTCAATAAGAGATAAACTCACTGCATTATTACTTTACCAGGATGACAAAGTTCAGGAAATTAAAACAACATATTCCTTTAAAGCCACTCCTCAGGGCATGGTGCCTTAAGCAGGTTGGACGGGAGAATAAGCTGCAGCTAAATCACGGAGGACACCGAGGCCTTGAGGTAAAGGAAGAAAACAATGTGCAGGAGTTGGGAATGAGGCATTGACCAAAGCAGGGCTTCCAACTGGGTTCCGTCCAGTCTGAACCCCTGCTGAGAGTTTGCATTTCCACCCCAGAGACACTGAATCAGAATCTACAGTTTGCCAGTAATATAATAATTTAATTAACTTTGAGAACCACTGCTCTACTAGTGGTTCTCAGAACTGGTCCCTACCCAGCTGCGTTAGCATTGCCTGGGAACTTGTTTGAAAGGCAAATTCTCAGCAGTGGTTCCAACTACAAGGAAATGGTTTGGAGCCCTGGACTTACGACTGTAAGAACTGCGATCATTAGGGAGCATATGGAACCTCTGACCCTGGACAGGCGGAGGAC
>NW_004444067.1:4335483-4337376 GCF_000243295.1 Trichechus manatus latirostris | reverse complement strand
CCACTGAAAACCCTGTGGAGCACAGTCCTGCTCTGACACAGGTGAGGTCGCTGGGAGTTAGAGTCAACGCAACAGCAACTGGTTTTTTGGTCACAATAGCAAATTATCAGAAACCATGTAAATGTCCCAAAACAAGAGACTGCTTAATTATGACAAAACTATAGATCAAATGCTTTTGCTTAATTAAAACGAAATTATAGATGCAGTATTTTTTGCATTAATAATATGTTTACGATGAAGTTGGAAATTACAGAAAAAGTTCATATTTAATATTGAATGAAGGGAATAGGATTGAAAATAATATGTTAGCATGAGTACAGTACCAATTAAAAGACAGAGAAGAAAAGACATTAAGAAAATGGACTAACATAATCACAGTCAATGTATTTGGTTCGATACTTTTTTCTATCTTCCACTTTCACTATAAATTTTCCATGTCTCTCTCCAATAGATTTATTTTATTTTAGAATAATAAAAGGAGTTCTATCTTACAAAAGACATATGCTTTCTTAAATTTCAATCGCTAATCCATAACCTATACTGGGAGGAACACAGTTCACTTGGAGAAAGCATCCTTTCCCCACGTGTAGGGAAGGAAGAGGAAATCCATTAGTCATAATGGCTCCACCCAAGCTCTCTCTGCCCACATCCCAGGCCAAAGGACAAGGAGGCCACTTGGGACTCAGGAGTAACAGCCTGAGCTATTTCCCTGAAGAACCAGAGACAAAACATCTACATCAATTTCCTGCCTATGAAATGAGTCATAATTATATATATGGAGAGGTTTTAGTGGGAAAATGCATCACAATAATATCGGAGCTAAGCATTTGCAATGGAAAAGGAGACAAGGTGTTAGCAGTGGAATGGAGAGCTGAGGTGGGGGAGTGACCTCTGCTCTAATTCCAGAGGGCACATTCTGCTCTTGGTGCCACCGAAATCTCTGCTCCTATCAGCATAATGGATGGAGAGGACAGATAATGAAGCCAAGGCTACAGAGTCAGAAGAACAGACAGGCGGGCACCTCTCCTGCCATATATTTTCCTAACTGTGCCCGTTTCCACCAGACGCCAAACTATAAAGGGATCTGCAGTTTTAACTTGCAAGTTAGTTTGAAAAGCCATAAAACACGTATATCCCACAAAGGAACACACATCACACAGACATAAAACCAGGGCCAGTTGGACCTATGTTCCACTGGACTTCAAAGCCCAAATTTCTGAGCAATAAACACGACTTAATTTGCTATCATGAGTAGTTTTGCTCACAAGCCAGTGTCAGTTAAACAAAGATGTTTCTTGAGCTGAATTAAGGGTTTGGGCTGCTACAATTGAACAGCGGGAACAGGGACCATTTATATAAGGGTGCCCTGGGTTTGGCTCATTATTCTAACAAGTTAACTTGTACTACTGATGCAACTGAGACCCTGGGCGGTGCGAAAGGAAATCAGCTTCTAACCAAAAGATGAGAGGTTCAAGTCCATCCAGAGACACCTCGGAGGAAAGACCTGGCAATCTACTTCTGAAAAATTAGCCACTGAAACACTGTGGAGCACGGTTCTACTTTGACACGCACAGGGTCACTATAAGTTGGAGTCGACTGGATGGCAATTGGTACTGTACTGATATTGAAACGATCCTCCTAAGAACCTGGTGAGTGTGTGTGTCTGTGTGTGTGTGCATTCATCCCTATTTTTACAGACAAAATACTGAGGCTTTTTTCAATACTTGGATATAGCAGTGGAAGCCAGGTCATAACTGATGCTGGCTTACTCCAAACCCTATGCTCTTAACCCCTACACTGATGCTCTTATTTATTCCAAAAATTTCATTTATTCACTCAAAATTCCATTTCCATATTTGGTTAACAAATTGTAAGCAACACTCTCAACATTCA
>NW_004444067.1:4333417-4334806 GCF_000243295.1 Trichechus manatus latirostris | reverse complement strand
ATGCATGTGA
The DNA here is from genome assembly GCF_000243295.1 of Trichechus manatus latirostris. NCBI lineage: Eukaryota > Metazoa > Chordata > Mammalia > Sirenia > Trichechidae > Trichechus > Trichechus manatus. The sequence goes on along the minus strand of NW_004444067.1, from coordinate 4,334,796 downwards.
AAGCTGGACAATGAAAAAGGAAGACAGAAGAATTGATGCATTCAAATTGTGGTGTAAGGAAGGAATACTGAATATACTGTGGCCTTCCAGAAGAACAAACAAGTCTTAGAAGAAATGCGACCAGAATGCTCCTTAGAAGTGAAAAAGGCGAGACGTTGACTCTCTTCTTTTGAACACGTCATCAGGAAGCACCAAGTGCTGGAAAGGACATCATGTTTGGTGCAGTGAAGGGTCAGCAAAGGCAAGGGAAACCTTCAAAGATGGATTGACACAACGGTCACAACCATGGGCTCAAACACACCAATCATCAGGAAGATGGTACAGGACTGGGCAATATTTCATTCTGTTACACATATGGTTGCCATGGGTCGGAGCAACAAGCAATAACAGCATTTAACAATCACTGTGTGCCAATATTATTCCATATCATCCCCACAGCAACCCCTTGAGGTGGTCACAGTTACGATCTACTTAAACACAAGAAGTAACTGTGGTCTTTTCCTATGACACAGGAAAACATCAAATTAGTTGGTGCATTTTTTTTTCACCTCCAGAATTTTTTCTTAAATTTTGTGTATACAAGAACTCAATATTGGAGTGTAACTAATTTAGCACAAAAGAATAACTTAGCTATATTTTGTTATTCTTGCTTGATTCTCTGCTACTTGAACAGGTGTCAGAATCCATGGATTCAATAACAGGGAAAACGAAGTCAAAATCTCATCTATTTGGGTCTGAGAAATAAACATCAGGGAGGAGGGACTGGTGTCTTTGAAAAGAGGGCAAGAGGAAAACAAATTCACCCTCGCCCTAAAAATGCCGTTATGCGCTTTGACTTGAAAAAGCCTTTCAGAGTGTCTCATTTAAAACAAAAGAGCTCGTCTTTAATGATTTCTGCCAGAGTCTGTGTGGTATGAGGTGCAGGTAATGAACTCATCAGAGATATCAACCATTTTTGTGTCCCACCGACAGGAAGACGGGGCCCTGGCGATGCTCCACATGGACCAATCGGCAGAGTTCTTAGAGTGGGAGATTAAAATCAATGCACTGTAAATCTTTCTCAATTTAGACCATAATTCACTCACAGTTGATAGCCCTGGGCATACACATTCTCTCTTTTATCAAGAAGATACCCACTCCATGTCAGTTAACTAAAAGAAGAATTAATCTATAGGTGAAAGATTCTATTTAGTCCTAAAAATGACTCCTGTTTAACGAGTATTTATTCTGTGTCAGCCCCTGTTCTAAGCACTCAGCATATATTATGTTATTTAAGCCTGAGAATACCCTATGCCTCAGGGACTACTAATATGACAGGTAAAATAAAAATCATACTGTTTTACATTCATATATGTCTTGCCAATGCTTCTAGTCAAATG
>NW_004444067.1:4329253-4332834 GCF_000243295.1 Trichechus manatus latirostris | reverse complement strand
GTTTCCTTGTTCTTCTCCCCTTTCATGGACTTTGATGTGGAGGAAATGTCTGGAGCTGATGCTGCCATCTTGCTGATTAGATGACCAGCAGAGCAACAAGCTGGAAGGAGCCTGGGCTGCGGAAGACCTTATGGGAACCGTTATAGAACCCATAATAGGACCTTACAGAACCACTATTCCAGCTCCAGATTGTCCTTCTTAGAACTTTTGCATGAGAGAGAAAGAAATTTCTCTCATTTAAACAAGTATTATTGTGGTCACTTAAGTCTAGAGTAATCTGTTCTGTACTGATAGATTTTTCCAAAACAAAACAAAAATGGGATCCAGTGATTAATTCCTGCATGCCTTGGATACAGGATGAGCAAGACACATTCCTGCCATTGGCAGGAAGCAACACACCTTAGTGAAGGCATGTGTCTTAATGATTTTTTTTTTTTTTATTTTTTTGGCCCCTTTCCTTGTTAAACCCTTCTATTCATTGTTGGGTTTTATGAGGGAAAGGATTAACTTTACTTCCCTCCTCTTTGAGTTTGGAATCAACTGAAATAAAATAAGGAACATGTTTACACAAAAAATAGCAGCTTTATTGCTCCCACTGCTAAATTCCACCACTTGTCTGTCAATTTGTTGTACTGTGGTGGCTTGCATGTTGCTGTGATGCTGAAAGCTATGTCACCAGTATTTCAAACAGGTGAACAGGTTTCATCAGAGCTTCCAGACTGAGAAACACTAGGAAGAAATGCCTGGTGATCTCCTTCTGAAACTTAGCCAATGAAAACCTTATGGATCATAAAAGAACATTGTCTGATATAGTGCTGGAAGATGAATCTCCTAGGTTGGAAGGCACTGAAAATATACAATGGCCACAACCAACGATCATGGAGGTGGCGCAGGACCAGACAATGTTTCCGTTCTGTTGTACTTGGGGTCACCATGAGTCAGGGCCAACCTGATGGTAGCTAGCAACAAACACAATGCTAGACTGGTAGACATGGTTGGCCCTTGAGTAAAACTGTCCTCTTAAGCTTCACCCCATAGGTCTAGACCTTTGGGTTCACTTGTATGGAGAAACAGGAGCTGCCTCTCACCTGGGCAAACAGACAGCCCAGGAAATCTGCCCAGTGAGGACATACATAACCACACCCTTCACACCCTTGTTAATCTTGCCTGGTGGGAAAAGGCGAACAAATGGCTATCAGCATCTCGCCATCTCCCCAGGTGGATACATCCTTCCCCGCTCATGAGGGTGAGCCAGCATGGCAGGAAAGAAGGTCACGTCCATCCCAACACTCCCGCGGGGTGAGGAGCTCCTAGTTCATGGTCCAGCAGGAGCAAATGCAGAGAAAGGAGTTCTCCCTGCACTTTAGGAGATGCGGCTCAGGACAAACAAGGAATGTTAGTAAAGATAAGCAACACAGGGCTCCACGGTTCTCAACTTGGCACGTGGCACAGAGAAGTAGTAAACTAGAGGGTTTGGAAAGTAATAAAGATACAACAAATCCATGGACTGAGCTTTCCTTAAGACCTGTCCACGCCTACCTCTTTCATGCTACTATTCATATCATTGCCATTACTGTTACAGTTTTAGTGAAAATCGAAACTGAACCAGTTGCTGTCAAGTCGATTCTGACTCCAGGTGACCCCATGTGCGTCAGAGTAGAACTGGGCTCCACAGGGTTTTCAATGGCTGATTTTTTTGGAAGTCAATCACCAGGGCTTTCTTCCGAGGTGCTTCTGGGTGGATTTGAACTGCCAACCTTTTGGTTAGTAGCTAAGCGTGTTAACCATTTACACCACCAAGGGCCCACTTTATTCACTTATTTGAAAGTATTCCCGAAGCCCAAGCAGTAGCAGCCATGATTCCAGTGCAGTATTTGTCCCATTGTTCTATGGTACCTGCTTCTCGCTGGATGTGTGTCACTATATATTCAGGACATAACTGTGCCATGAGCCATCAGTGCTATACCATGCCCAGTTCTCACTACTGATCTACAGGCCCAAGCATCTCTCTGGGTGAAGGGATGTTGATAATACAAAAGGAATGTCTATCAGAGAAACAGATGAGCTTGCTAATGAAGGGGACGAAAATTGGAGCCGTAATGAGCTACTGTATCATAAATGAGCACAAATTATATTGTCAGTGCTATTTACAATTTTACATGGCAAGGAGCCTTGCAATTATGTCTATTCAATTATTGCATTCAGAGGGCTTTTCAATAAAGATTTCTCATTGTGGCCAAACAGTCCATTTGGAAGCTTCTGTTGTACATGGGATTCAAAACTCGCCTTGAAAGGGCTCATCACTGTGCATTCAGAAGGAAAACTGCAGGCCAAGTGTCTAAAGACTGGCAAATGTCTGAAGGATAGATGTCCAAATGTGAAGGACCCAAATGTAAAGGCTGTGGCCACTCTCTGTGGTTGTAGAAACATGGAGTTGAATTCCAGATAGCATGGTCATCAGCTGAATGTGCTTCAAGCAAGAAAAACAAAATAAAACAAAATTTGGAAACAAAATGTCATCAGAAATTTTTGCAAGGGTTGATAGACCCCTTTCGAGTTATTTTTTTTAAAAAATATGATACATAAATATCTGCTTTCATGTATTTAAACCATAAGGACACTTTAAAACATAGGATCATAATTTCATCCTCTTTCTTAAACATCATTCAAAAGATGCCCTTAAAGTCATCAAATATCTAGTCACTGTTCAAATTCCCCTGCACGTCTGAGCCTGTTTTTTAAACCTCTAATATGTCATGTGTAGATTTTATGTTTTTTATTTCCATAGACAAGCATGGAATCTTTTCAATCCACTTTCTTTCCACCAAGCTTGGCAAATCCCATACTTACATTTCTCTTTGCAGTATTACCCACAGCTGCTCATTTTGTAATGCTGGAGCTTGGTGTGCTGTAGGATTCAAGCTAAATAACTCAATTGTCCAGACCAAGTCAGGATTAGCTTCTTTTAAAAATAAAATTGTGTTACAGGCCTAGTGGAAAATTTCAGCATTTGACTGGAAGAAATGAAATCAGGCTTTAAAAGAATAAAATTCAGCATTAATTAAGTTTCGAGCTATAGTGACAGAGGTGTGAATCACAAATGGGAGGTTAAGAAAGTGGACATTAGCATCTTCTTCCAGTTAACTGGATGCCATGGAACTGACTCTGATCCATGACGACCCCATGTGTTCACTGTGATAGTTTTCAATGGCTGATTTTGCAGAAGCAGATCATCAGGGCTTTCTTCCAAGGCACCCCTGGGCAGACTTAAACCACTAACCTTTTGGTTAGCAGCCAAGGTGTTAACCCTGCTAACCATTTGCATCACCCAGGGACTCAAGCATCTTTCTTAGAGTGTTTCCAAGGCCATGCTGGACTTGTTCCACATGTGACGACTACCTGGGGTGTTAATAGACTAAAACTTTGACATTAAAATACAACTGCCCGTGCCAGCTTACGACAGCTCCATTCTGTTCAGGAATAACTGTCAAACAAGAGTTGTATTTGGGGAAATCCTAGCAGAATAATCGTTCGAAGAATGCCTAAACTGCTTCAGTGACGTAAGTTAGGACGCCGGAGGC
>NW_004444067.1:4321805-4329153 GCF_000243295.1 Trichechus manatus latirostris | reverse complement strand
TAAGTTAGGACGCCGGAGGCGTTCACGAAGTTTCAGTGACGTAAGTTAGGACGCCAGTGGCTTTCATGAAGTTTCTTATGATCCTGCCTTGATCCAGAAAGAAAAAATAACCAACCAAACAAAATATCCCCAAAGACTGCCCACATTCTTTAGCTGATTTAGGATGAGTTGCTTCAAAAGCTGCTGTATACACGGTCCTGCTGACCCGTGGTCAGGCAGTACCTAATCTGTCCTCCAGCCCCCAGGCCCATTTCTGCTTCTGAAACAGCCCGTTCCTGCCTCAGGGCCTCCGTCCTCGCGTGGCCTCCTCGGACTCCTGCCCCCGTTTGGCTCCTCTGTGTCCTCCCTCCTTAGAGGACAGCGTCCTCGTGCCACCTCCCAGGGGCCCTGCCTGCCCATGTGCCCAACGTCTCCCCCATCAGTGTCTCTCCGTCAAGTCACCTGTGTTAACTTTGTAGCATTTACCATCACCTGAAGATTGTATTTATTTATTTATTCTTTTTTTTGTGCATTGGCTGGATCTTCTATGATGGGTGAGCACCCTGAGGACAGGAACACTGCCTGGCATATTCACCATCGTATCCCCAGGACCTAGAACAAGGCTCGACATATGGTAGGTTCTTATGAATGAATGAATGAACCAGTGAGTGAATGAGAGTATGAGTGAGTGAGTTAATAAATGAGTGTGTGAGTGAGTGAATGAGTGAATGAATCAGTGAATAAGTGACTAAAGCACCTGCAGATGGAGTTCAAGACAGATGATGCTCAAACTGAACTTCCTTCCAGAACAACCACTATTACAGGGCAGTTTTGATAAATTGGTTTTAAAGGAGTTGATTTCTACCCGGGAATGGGGAAGAACATTGAGACACACTTGCTCTTTGATTTTCAAACAAGGACACTCTAAAATAGCACTGGTTTTAATTTACAAGTAAACTAGAGAAAGTCTGAAATATACCTGGTGGATATCAAGGGACCCAAAGACTGAAGTATGTAAAAATGACACAGGAGGAAGCCTCCTCCTTGCCCTGCTTGCTGGTGTTGGTCAGGTCTGAACACACCCTGCTTGTCACAGTCAGGATGAAGAGATGGGAACACATCTCAGTGCGTCCCCTACTGTAACTGAGTTATGTTCACTTGTGTCAGAGAGGCGTGATTTGGGTCTTCTAGAACCCCAATAACATGTGTTCACCCACCAGGTCTACATCGTGTTTGTCGAGCTACCGTGAAAAATTATCCTCAACCTTCCAAAAGCCCCTTGCCACGAAAATCCCTGCATGCCAACCTCTTGTAGACTGCCTGGTATTGGGCACTATTTCCACTCAAGGCAGATAAAAAATAAAGGATGTGATTGGGAATATGTCTGAACACAAAAGGAATCATTTCCTTTGGAGATGGCTCCCTGATTTCATTCCAATAATGTCATTTGCATCAACAAAAGCTTGAACCTATTGCCAGTCACCAGCAAGTTCTGCTTCTTTGACAAGCTGTGTTAAAGGTAACCAGCCTTTCGGGGGTGGGGGGCGGGCAGTGGTGGCTCAGTGGTAGAACAGTGGCAGAATTCTCACCCTCCATGTGGGAGACCCAGGTTCAATTCCCATCCAATGCACCTCAGGCAGAGCCACCACCCGTCTGTCAGTGGAGGCTTGCATGGTGCTATGATGCTGCACAGGTTTCAGCAGAGCTCCCAGACTAAAATGGACTAGGAAGAAAGGCCTGGAGATCTACTTCTGAAAACCAGCCAATGAAAACCTATGAATCATAGAACATTATCTGATCCACAACCAATCAGGGGGATGGTACAGGACTGGGCAGCATTTTATTCTGTTGTGCATGAAGTCACCGTGAGTTGGGAGCCAACTCAAAGGCAGCAAACAGCAACCAGCAACATATTCCAACGTTACTGTTGATACAGCCACACCTTCTCTTTATTGGCACTTACCAGTTCACCCTATCAGCTAGTGTCAATTCTTCAACCTTGCTGCCTGGTCAATTAATCTTTGTTGGTTTGTGTTTCCTAACCAGGGGAAGATGAATCAATTTCTAGGCAGTAGGTTGAGACTTTTAGGGGCTAGGCAAAGCCAAACTTATCCATGTGGACTATTGTTTTCAGCAACTATGATTTGATGGGAGAGGGTTGTTACCCAGTGATAGATACTGATGATTCAGCAAATGCCTTAAGAGGAAAAGAAGCATAGAATGCTGTGCTCTCCTGAAGCTCTTCTTGTCTGCATGGTCTTGGTCTCTCAAATTTGGCTTTTTTGTAGCTCTCTAGAGGATGGTGAAGGAGCCCTGATGGCACAGTGATTAAAGTGCTCAGGTGCTAATCGAAAGGTCGGCAGTTCAAACCCACCAGCTAGTCTGTGGGAGAGAGACGTGGCAATCTGCTCCCCTAAAGATTTACAGCCTTGGAAACCTTATGGGGCAGTTCTTCTCTGTCCTATAGTGTTGCTATGAGTCAGAATCAACTTGATGGCAATGGGTTTTGGGTTAGAAGATGGTGAGACTTCAGCTGGCTTACTTTGGACACGTCATCAGGGAAGACCAGTCGCTAGAAAAGGACATCGTGTTTGGCAAAGCGGAGGCTCAGTGAACACGAGGGAAACCCTAAGGACATGGATTGACACAGCTGCTACAACAATTGACTCCAACATCCCAGTGATTATGGAGACAAGGCAGGGCCGGGTAGCGTTTCATTCTTTTGGACAGAACGTCACCATGAGCTGGAGCTGGCTTGAGCAATGGCAACTGATAACAACAACAATATTTGGACCAAGGTGTTGCTTTCTTTGTGTGGATTTTGTAGGTGTTTAATTCCTCTCAGTGAGAGAGTTGCTCCACTCATCCTGGTCGGAAGTGCAAGTGTACTGGGCATTGATATCTTCTAAAAATCCCCAAATAGGAGTCAACCTCTTATTTTTTAAGATAAATTATCTTGAAGGCATTCCATCACTTTTCCTTCCTTGTGGCCATTTCTTAGCAATATATATCATGTCAAGTTTGTTAAAATTAATTAAAAACTTTGGATTTAGGCAAAGTCTAAAAGCTAAAAAAAGAAGGGAGACTATGAAGAAATGAATAAGATCTATTTCTTGTTCTCAGAGTATTTTCATTCTAGCTTGGAAGACAAAGAATACCCATAGAAATGAAGCAGAGACTAAGCCAAAACAATTATGTTTGATTTAGTAGGCTATTATGCTGAGCGCAGAAACATATGCCAAAAACAATAAGTACTACATCTACCATGACACACTATGGAATTAGTCAAAATATAACTTTGACAATAACTTTAGCAATTACAATAAAAATTACTATGAAAACTAAAATGGAAATACATCCACAAGCAACTTAATTTCACTCCTGCAACGTTGGTAATAGAGAACATTTGCATATTTTTAAAGACCCCTGTGACTTTATTACAAATATATAAGGGTATACTTTGGAATCTGATAATCGTGTGGAAAGAAATTGTTTTCTTAAGAAGGTTCATTCTGTGTGTCTCTATTTGATCCTAGCTTTGATTCCTGAAGGAGTTCTTGGGTGGTGCAAACAGATAAGCTCTTGTATTCTAATTGAAAGGTTGAAAGTTCGAGTCTACCCAGAGATGCCTTGGAAGAAAGGCCTGGTGAGCCACTTCCCAAAGACCACTGAAAACCCCATGGAGCACAGTTCTATTCTGACACACATGGGGTCGCCCTGAGTCAGACTGGCCTTGAAGGCAACTGGTTTGGGTGGTTGCTTTCTTGACTCCTGGAATTATTTTGAACAATAATTTTCTATTTTTGATAGAAATACCTTGGCTATTTTGGTGGTCGCCTACCCTGGATTTCCACCAGTTTTCAGCATACCAGATGGCCTTGGTGATCCCCACCTCCTGTTACACCCTTGTGTAGTCCCCTCCCTTTGAGGGTGAGCTGGAATCACAGGTTCTTTTCTAAAGGACAGACTATGAGCGGAGTGATGAGATACCACTTCTGAGATTTGGTTACAAAAAGACTGCAGCTTTCATTTGGGTGTACTCTCTTAGCTTCTTTGGGAGAAACCACCTGTCATGAGGGGACCTGTGGAGAGATCTGAGAGACAAGGAACGGATGCCTGTTGACAGCCAAGTGAGTGAGTTTGGAAGTGTATCTTCTGAGATCTGTAGCTGCCACATGTGCCACCTAGAAAGTTGAGCTTTGAGGTGACTACAGCCCTGGCATCACTTTGATCACTATTAGATACCATTAGTCAGAATCACCTGGCTAACCCACTCCCAGGTTCTTGGCCGGTAGATACTGTGAAATAATACATGATTGTTGTTTCAGCTCCTAAGTTTTGGAATAACTCGTTGCATCACAGTACGTAACCAATGCAGTGATAACTTCTTGAAGCAATCGCTGTATGTTTTGTTTCTGTTGTTGGCCGTTGTTAGGTGCCATCTACTTGGTACTGACTCAGAGCGACCCTGTGTACAACAGAGCGAAACACTGCCTGGTCCTCCACCATCCTCACAATCATTGCTATGCTTGAGCCCACTGTTGCAGCCACTGTGTCAGTCCATCTCATTGAAGGCCTTCCTCTTTTTCGCTGACCCTCTACTTTACCAAGCATGATGTCCTTCTCCAGGAACTGGTCACTCCTGAAAACACGTCCAAAGTACTTGAAACGAAGTCTCGCCATTCTTGCTTCTAAGGAGCATTATGGATGTACTTCTTCCAAGACAGATTTGTTCATTCTTTTGGCAGTCCATTGTACAGTCAATATTCTTTGCCCACACCATAATTCAAAGGCATCAATTCTTCTTTACTCTTCCTTACTCATTGTCCATCTTTCTCATGCATATGAGGCAACTGAAAATACCATGGCTTGGGTCAGGCGCACCTTAGTCCTCAAAGAGACATTCTTGCTTTTCAGCACTTTAAAGAGGTCTTTTGCAGCAGATTTGCTCAATGCAATATGTTGTTTGATTTACTGACTTCTGCTTCCATGGACGTTTGATTGTGGATCCAAGTAAAATGAAATCCTTGACAACTTCAGTCTTTCCTCTGTTTGTCATGATGTTGCTTATTGGTTCAGTTGTGAGGATTTTTGTTTTCTTTATGCTGAGGTGCAATCCATGTGAAGGTTGTAGTGTTTGATCTTCATCAGTAAGTGCTTCAAGTCCTCTTCACTTTCACCAAGCAAGTTTGTGGTATCTGCATATCGCAGGTTGTTAATGCATCTTTCTCCAATCCTGATGTGTGTTCTTCTTCATATAATCCAGCTTCTTGGATTGTTTGCTCAGCATGCAGACTAAATAAGTATTGTGAAAGGATACAACCCTGATGCCACCTTTTCTGATTTTAAACCATGCAGTATCTCCTTGTTCTGTTTAAACACTGCCTCTTGGTCTATGTTCAGGTTCTTCATGAGCATAATTGTTCTGGAATTCTCATTCTTTTCAATGTTATCCACAGTTTGTTATGATCCACGCAGTCGAATGCCTTTGCGTAGTTAATAAAACATAGGTAAACATCTTTCTGGTATTCTCTGCTTTTAGCCAAGATCCATCTGACATCAGCAATGATATCCCTCATTCCAAGTCCTCTTGTGAATCCAGCTTGAACTTCTGGCAGTTCCCTGTCAATGTACTGCTGCAACCATTTTTGAATGATCTTCAGCAAAATTCTACTGGGGGTGATATTAATGATAATTTCCACATCATGTTGGATCACCTTTCTTTGGTATGGGCACAAATATGGATCTCTTCCAGTCAGTTGGCCAGGCAGCTGTCTTCCAAATTTCTTGACATAGACAAGTGAGCACCTCCAGTGTTGCATCTCAGTTGTTACTCTGTCAGTTCCTGGAGTCTTGTTTTTCACTAGTGTCTTCAGTGCAGCTTGGACTTCTTCCTTCAGTACCATGAGTTCTTGATCATATGCTACCTCCTGAAATGGTTGAACGTTGACCAATTCTTTTTGGCATATTCTTCTGCATATTCCTTTCATCTTCTTTGGATGCTTCCTGTGTTGTTCAATATTTACTTCATAGAATCCTTCAATATTGTAACCTGAAGCTTGAATTTTTTCTTCAGTTCTTTCAGCTTGAGAAATGGCAAGCATGTTCTTCCCTTTTGATTTTCTATCTCCAGGTCTTGGCACATTTCATTAGAATACTTTGTCTTCTTGAGCTGCCCTTTGAAATCTTTCATTCGCCTCTTTTACATGATCATTTATTCCATTTGCTTTAGCTACTCTATGTTCAAGAGTAAGTTTCAGACTCTCTTTTGGCATCCATTTTGTTTTTTTTCTTTCCTGTCTTTTTAATGACTTTTTGCTTTCTTCATTTATTCTGTCCTTGATGTCATTCCACAGCTCATCTGGTGTTTGGTCATTAGTGTTCAATGTGTCAAATCTATTCCTGAGATGGTCTCTAAATTCTGGTGGGATATACTCAAGGTTATACTTCAGCTCTCATGGACTTGCTCTCATTTTCTTCAGCCTCAACTTGAACTTGCCTATGAGTAACTGATGGCCTGTGCCGCAGTCCGCCAATGGCCTTGTTCTGACTGATGATATTGAACTTCCCCATTGTCTCTTTCCACAGATGTAGTCGATTTGATTCCTGTGTATTCCATCTGGTGAGGTCCATGTGCATAGTTGCCATTTGTATTGTTGAAAAAGGTATTTGCGACGAGTAAGTCGTTGGTCTTGCAGAATTCTATCATGTGATCTCTGGCATTGTTTCTATCACCACAACCATATTTTCCAACTACTGATCCTTCTTTGTTTCCAACCTTCTCATTGCAATCACCAGTAATTATCAGTGCATCTTGATTGCATGTTTGATCAATTTCAGACTGCAGAAGTTGGCAAAATCTTCAATTTCTTAATCTTTGGCCTTAGTGGTTGTTGTATAAGTTTTTTCTTTTCATTTTTAAAAATTTTTTATTATTAGATGAAAGTTTACAGAACAAATAGTTTCTTATTAAATAGTTAATGCACATATTGTTTTTTAAATCTTTTTTTTATTGTTGTAATTAAATGAAGTTTACATTCAAGTTAATCTCCCATACAGAAATTTATTTTTTTTTACATACATTCTTATGAGACCCCAACCACTCACCCCACTCTGCGACAGCATACTCCTCCCCTCCACCCCTGATTCCCCATGAACATTCAACCAGCTCCTAACTCTCTCTGCCCTCCCATCTCACCTCTGGACAGAAGCCTCCCCTTTGGTCTCTTGTATCTTCTTGACTAAGAGGTACATTCCTCACAAGTAACACTTCATGTCCCACAGTCCAGTCCAATCCCTGCCTGAAGATGGCATTCGAAATTGTTTTAGTTCTGGGGTGATAGAGAGTCCAGGGGCCATGCTTTCTGGG
>NW_004444067.1:4312698-4314512 GCF_000243295.1 Trichechus manatus latirostris | reverse complement strand
GGATATTTTATTTCTAGTGAAGTATAATTTATGTGGAGTAGAACACTGGTTTTAGTATCAGCTAGAAAGATGTTTGGAAAGCTGCAAATTCATAAACACCAAGATACAAAGGGGGAAAAAAATACCAACCACGATATGGAAAAGACAGTCCTTTATAATCTTTATCAGTGATTCACAACTCTGGTTAAGCATCCCAGACTGAGAAAAACAACACATTCATGACTCTGTGACCAGGAGAAGATTTAACATTTAAAACGTGGAAGTCACCGTTTTTCCCTCTCCGGGTGACAGAATAGGTCAGCTCAGCAGGTGAAGCAGTCTGTTGTCAGGCTGCATTTTTCTGTCCCAAATATCTCTGTGCCCTGAATTTTAAGGCTGCGAGATCATCAGCCCGTTTTCCACAGTCCCTGGGGGCTGCGGGATAGGAAGGGAGTTACCACCGCCTGCCTCCTTAGGTTGTATGGGTGAAATGACCGTTTAAATAGACATGCCAAATTAGCTGAGCTGCTCATGTAATGTTCTGCTTACTTTCTATGACAGGAAAACAGACCCACTGAGCTCTGGGCATAGAATTGCACATGGTACTGAACGGTCATCATGTTCAAGGTTTTTCATTTGCATTGACTCTGTAGGTCAGACCTTCAGATGTGGTGTATTAACTTATTTTCACCAGTCCTGCTGTCCAAGTTGCTGATCAGCGAGCCTCTAACCTACAAAGCCTTCATCCTGATGCCTTTTGATGAAGTTCCAAATTTCAGAAAAGAAACTACCTTCAGGACCTGGATATTAGAAAGACATTCCAAAGACAATAGATGACCCGTGATACCTCCCCTGGCCAGGGAGAGGGGGCAGAGCCTCGACTTAATATCGCCAGCTTGCACTTTGTAAAGCCTTAACAGATACAACAGAATCTAGGATTTCCAAAAAGAGTCATTGATAAATGCAATCTCTCTACTGAACTGGTGCAAACAGTTAACGAGCTCGGCTGCTAACCAAAAGGTTGGAGGTTCAAGTCCACCAGAAGCACCACAGAAGAAAGGCCTGGTGATCTACTTCCAAAAGATCAGCTATTGAAAACCCTATCGATCCCAGTTGTACTCTGACACACTTGGGGTCTCCATGAATCAGAGATGACTGGCTGGCCACTGGTTTTATCCACTGAACTAATTATCCTCATCCTAGAAAAAAAAGTATTTTCATCTTAAATAACTTCCATTGGGGAGCATGCAACAAAATGAAGTGTGACAATTTTTTTTTCATTGTTTGCAGAGAAAATAAATAACAATAAAATGTTGAGTGAGCGTTGCAAGACCAGAATTAAGATTTCTCTGCCCGCGCCACTGGGCTAAACTGGCTCCCGGAAGATACGATAAATCCATAATGGTGTCTAAATTCCCGGATGAACATGGCGGACTTCTTCACAGCACTCATCTCCAGAACTCCATCAGAAAATGACTTTTCCTTCACCAAACAGCCAGAAAATTACAGTTTTCAAAACAGCTGTTGTTTTTGCAGTGATTTATAACTGCCAGTCAGGTTATTCTAACTTGAATTTTACTTAGTCAAATATTGGTTAAACAAAAATCATATTTATCTCCCCAAACTAAACCAAACCCCACTGCCTTCAATTCCAACTCACAGCAACCCGATAGGATAGAGTAGAACTGCCCCTTAGGGTTTCCAAGGCTGTAAATCTTTATGGAAGCAGACTGCGACATCTTTCTCCTGAGGAGCAGCTGGTGGGTTCAAACCATCGACCATTTGGTTAGCAGCAGAGCGCTTTAACCACTGCTCCACCAGGGTCTTATATTTAA
>NW_004444067.1:4307444-4311454 GCF_000243295.1 Trichechus manatus latirostris | reverse complement strand
CAGGGTCGTCATGAGTCAGAGTCGACTGGATGGCAACTGGTTCTGTTTTGTGGTGTAATTCACACTCAAGACAAAGAACACACCCAGCACCCGAGAAGTCCTTCCTTTACTCCTTTCGAGGAACTATATCCATCCCACCTCAGAGAGCAACCACTTCTAGCAAAGAGCTAATTGGGTGCAAATTACCCAGGTGTGTTAATTGTCTGCCTTCTCCATTGGGCATCTTGAGGATGAGAATTGTGTCTTGCTTACAGGGGGGGATCAACCAGCAAGCACGGTATGTACCAGTTTACAGTAAGCAAGGTACGCACGGGCTTAATTGTGTTTACTGATTAATCCGTAGCAGATTATTGGGCAATCCATCCTTGCTTGCTTATTTCTGTGTGCTAAGTATTTTGTTGCTTAGCACAGACCTGGCTGCGTGGCACAGAATTTGGCTGCCTTTCTTCCTGGTTTTTGAGAGGTAACCTGTAAACCTTTCGAATTTCTCTGATGAATAGAGTGTCTTTGTAATTTATAGTGGACTCCTCAGACCACATCTGACAGTCTATGCTACAGACCTCCTTTTGGGATGACGAGAAGGTTTTGGAACTAGATAGTGGTGATGGCTGTACTAGGTCATGGTAAATGTACTAAATGACACCGAATTGTTCACTTGAAAATGGCTAAAATGGTAAATTTTATGTTATGGGGATTTTACCACACACACATACATACACAATAAATATATATAGAAGAGGGTCCTTGATTACATAAGTAGAGGCCCAGCGGCGCAGTGGTTAAGAGCTCGACTGCTAACCAAAAGGTCGGCAGTTTGAATCCACCAGCTGCTCCTTGGAAACCCTAGGGGGCAGTTCTACTCTGTCCTATAGAGTCGCCGTGAGTCAGAATCGACTCGACGGCAATGAAATTGGTGTTGGTTTGATTACATAGACCTTTGTAGCAGCTGTTTTCTTGTTGTTGGTTGCCATTGAGCCCATGGCGACCCCATACTGCAGAGAGGAATGGTTCCACAGGGTTTTCAAGGTCGTGACCTTTTGAAGCACATCACCTGGGCACCTCTGGGTGGATTCGAATCGCCAACCTTTCAGCTAGTAGTCAAGTGCTTAACCGTTTGCACCACCCAGGAAGCCCATAGATGCTGTGGGGGAGGAGAAAAAGAGGAAGGGGAAGAAGGGGAGGGGGTTTCAGTGTGCAGGGGGCAGGGGGCAGCCATCCTGATCAACAGAATATACTGTCTGGAATCCAGCAATCTCCTTGTGAATGACTTATGTCTTGGTCTGATTTACAGTTTGTTTCAAACGTTTGTTTAATTTCCCCGATGGGGACAAACTATCTGTGACCTGGACTAGAAGCCGTAGGTGCTTTCTTGGGAGTCCTCATTGGCAGTCTGATGCACAGTCCTAAATATTTATGGAAATATTAATAAAGAGATCTTCTTTGCTACTCGTATCAGATGGTCAGGCCCGGTGCTACAACATGGGTGGCCTTTGGCCTTAAGTGCGCAAAGAAAAAGTCCATTTTCTGTAGCCCCCCCCTCCCCAGATTGTTGTTGTTGGGTGCTGTCAAGTTGATCATGATGCATAGCAACTCCATGTGTTACAGAGAAGAACCGCCACATAGGGTTTTCTAGGCTATCATCTTTACGGGAGCAGGTTGCCAGGTCTTTCTCCTGTGGAGCTGCTGGGTGGGTTCCAACCGCCAGCCTTTTGGTTATCAGCTGAGCATTTAACTGTTGAGCCGCCAGGGCTCCTTCAGACCTTCTGCCCTCAGGATGCTTTCCTGATTAAGTTTCTAAATGGCCATCACAGCCGCAGGGCTGAGCAGCTTCAGCCTCACTTCTTCCTTCTGGAGCACTCCACAGTCTTCTCATTTGTGAGCTGTCTCCTTCTGAGTGACAGATTCCCCTATAACCCACACATGCACCACGCCTGCTATAGTTTTGGAGGTTGTGCCCTCGAGTTGATTCCGACTCATAGCAAGTCCACGCATTACAGAGCAGAACTGCCTCATAGGGTTTTCTAGGCCGTAATCACCAGGTAGGCAGATCACCACGTCTTTCTCCCTCGGAGAGGCTGGGTGGGTTCAAACCACCAACCTTTCATTTAGCAGGTGAGCGCTTAACCGTTGCACAATCAGGGCTCCTTAGTTCTTGGATAAAATACAGAAAAACCAGTTGCTGTCAGGGCGACTGACTCATAGTTCCTACTCCCTTCAGTTTGCCCAGATGGATGACAGGCAAAGGTAATATTCACAGCTAACCAGATCAGCTGCTTCAGTGAAAAGACTTACATCTCTGTCCTTCCTGTCCATAAGCAGGTCATAGTTGTAGCCCCAAAGCAAGAGATGTATAGAATTTACGTATTCTTTCTTTTTGTAAATCTTTGTTAAAAGTGGGCTCTTCTGCATCGTGAGGCTGCCCTCTCCCATTTGCTTGCATCTTGCTGGGTTTTCTCATCAGCCCCATGGTTTTTATTCATTTATTTATTTTTTGGTACCCTTCCTCCCTATTGATTTGTCCTTGAACAAGAAGACAGCTCTTCAGGCCTGCTATTTTGGCACAAACAGGAATGGTAAAATGAACAGGATTAATCTTCCTCGGATCCTCTCTGTTCAGCCCGTTAATGGCCAGTGTGCACTTACTCTGACCTGGGGGCGTTGGGGGTGAAGCAGGGTCCAGGCTCTACAAGGCGTAGGTGGGTTAGGGTTAGGGCTTCCACTGTGTTTGATGGCTCCGGGCCAGCTGTCTGCATCTGGCTGTGATGTGGCCTCTTTACGCAAGCAGATCAGGTGGCCATGCCCAGGCTCATCTGCTCCTTAAGGGTGAAGTCTGGCCACACTGTGTCGGGCTCTACGTGACACCATTGCTTCACGCACCTGGGACTTCCACGTCAGCTGTAGCTCTTCCAAGGAGTGGACTCCCCAGAAATGCACACCCCGCTGTCTGATGCTCTACTCCTTCCTCATGCCCCGTCCTCTCCAAAGTAAGGCACAAGGGTGGATCCTGCCCTGTTGTCTAATCCGTTTGAAGCACTTCTGTTTGCAAGTATCCGAACACTCCATCCCAGCTGGCTCAAGGAAGAAATATTGTCTGATGTAGTTTTCTGATTTCTGCAGAAAAATAGCCTTCAGTATGGATTATCCCTCTACATAAGGAAAACAAAAATCTTCACAAGTGGACCAATAAGCAACATCATGATAAATGAAGAAAATATATTGAAGTTGTCAAGGACTTCATTTTACTTAGATCCACAGTCAACACCCATGGAAGCAACAGTTAGAAAATCAAAAGACGCATTGCATTGGGCAAATCTGCTGCAAAAGACCTCTTCAAAGTGTTAAAGAGCAAAGATGTCATTTTGAGGACTAAGGTGCACCTGACCCAAGCCATGATATTTTAAATTGCCTCATATGCATGCGAAAGCTGGACAATAAATAAGGAAGACTGAAGAAGAATTGACACCTTTGAATTGTGGTGTTGGTGAAGAATAATGAATATACCATGGACTGACAGAAGAACCAACAAATCTGCTTTGGGAGAAGTACAGCCACAGTGATCCTTGAAACAAGGACAGTGACACTTTGTCTCATGTACTTTGGATGTGTTATCAGGAGGGACCAGTCCCTGGAGAAGGACATCATGCTTGGTAGTAGAGGGTCAGCAGAAGAGAGGACGACCCTCAATGAGATGGATGGACACAGTGGCTGCAACAACAGGCTAAAGCACAGCAATGATTGTGAGGATGACACAGGATCCAGCAGTGTTTCACTCTGTTGTACACAGGGTCGCTGTGTGTCGGATCTGACTCGACAGCACCTAACAATAACAACAAGTGTGTGGAAGGGTTCTGAGATGAATTTATATTAACCTAATCCCAAAACAGCCGTCCAATTCCATTCAGCCAGTCACCGGTGACCCCATTATAAAAAAAAATTGTCTTTTCTATATGGTTGATCTACTCTGTCTCTATTTTTTTTGTTTTGTTGTTCATATATTGTATGTGTTTTGG
>NW_004444067.1:4301484-4303667 GCF_000243295.1 Trichechus manatus latirostris | reverse complement strand
AGCACCTCTTCCCATTGACTCCCCCCAAGCCCAGGCTGTCCACATAGACATGTCTATTATCCAGACAGCAAAATCCAAGCACAGGATCCCTGTGCTTAAGCCAGAGGATGTAGTTGAGTAAGGGAAGTTTAAGTTCCCAGACTCTAAAATAGTCTGTGTACTCTCCCAGCACCATTTCTTCCAACTCCGAGGAGGAATGAAGCTACCTGGGCTAGATGTGATGGATTATGTTCATGCGGGATAAGCAGGTTTAATAAATCATAAGAAACTTTTACCAAAGGTAGCTGTTCTGTGAATTAAGCTGGAGCCAGCTGCCTGACTTCTCGCACATCTGAAATGAAGAATAATGGGCCCGTCTTCGGTCATCCACACGATGGATACCATGAAATATCAGGGCTGGGATGGAGTTTGTAAACCATCTAATTCTGATTACTGTAATTTAGCTCCAACAGTAATTGAGTGGCTGCTTATTTTCAGAGACTGTGTGATAGACCCTGGGGATTTGGAGAGAAATGATACACTGTCCCTTTCCTCAAACACACTACACAGATACACACATAAGTATGTGTGTGTCTATAAACTCGATACGACAACAGTAACCATTAAGCATTTTAAAGTATACAACTCACTGGCATCTAGCACCCTCAGAATGTTGTGCAACCATCACTACTGTCTAGTTCCAGAAAACTTTCATCCCCTCAAAAGGAAACTCCATGCCCATTACCAGCCACTCCCCATTCCCTGCCCTCCTCCACCAGCCCCTGGCAACCACCACTCTGCTTTCTGTCTCTATGAGTGTACTGATTCTGGACGTTTCACGTAAGAGGAATCATAGACTAAGTGACCTTTTGTGCCAGCCTTCTTTCACTTAGCAGAATGTTTGCAAGGGTCATCTGTGTTGTAACATTTATTCAAAGAAACACTTGCAGACAAATGTTCATAGCAACATGATTCACAATAGCCAAAAGGCAGAAACAACCCAAAGGTCAATCAGCTGATAAATGGATAAACAAAACGTGCTGTAACCATATAACGGAATGTTACTCAAGAAACTTATATTTTAGGTGAAAGACTATCACATAAATAAAGAGAATTTAGACAGATGTGAGTAGTGCTGAGATTAGTTATAGAAGGGGCGCTGTGGTAGGTCGGAGGAGGGGTGCTAGACACAGCCTGGGGATTCAGAGCTCCTTTACATCACTGCAGTCACTTCCGCTGGAGAAGCACAGGCTTGTGCCAGGAGGGAAGGCAAGTTTTAATCTGATTTCTCCCTAGTGCCTTGTTTTTCTTGTTTCTAATCTTGTCTTCTTTCTTCATTGCAGCCGTACATATTCACATCACTTAACAGCAAGTATGACTCTGATGGAGGGCAAGTGGTGCAATCACCAAACTTCTGTTTTAGAATGGCGTGTCATATATTTCAAATCTTGGAATATTTGCAACGCAGAGAAAAAATTATTATGTTAACATGGACAAATATGAAATCTGTGTTAAAGTGAAATTAAACATCTTTAAATATGGGCAGTTCTTAAAACCTTTGTTAACATTCTTACCACATAAAGAGTTCCAACAAATCAAAAAGTTAAAAAACAAAAAAAAAGCACCAAGAACATGAATAGACAATTCACCAGAGAAGAAATACAAATAAGCAATAAACAGATGCCAAAAAGTCAACTTACCAGTAAACCCAAGACATGCAAATGCTAAAGGCAGATACTATTCACACTGATGATTTAAAAGAAAAAGAAACAGCAGTCTATCTTTGGAAGACTGCCAGGGCACACTTTGATAAACTTCTGGTAATTGTGTCAATTGGTACAATTTTGGAGGGCACTTTTGGAATATGTATCAACAATTTAAAAGATAATGATCTTTGATCTGCAGTTCCACTTGTTGTCATTGATTCTAACATGTTAACCACATGTTTGCAAACATAAGAGTACTAACATGTTAATCACATGTTTGCAAACATAAGAGTACAAGTTTTTATCACTTCTGCACTGTTTATGAGAATGAAAATTCCGTAACCGCCTGTCTAATCCTGCAAGATGAGGTTAATCAGAATTTACAAAGTAGTACCTTTGGAGAATATCTAGCAGGCAGACATGTTCTGTTAGGCCCAATCAGTGTTTTAAAAAATAACCTAAATTAGTTTAACTTTTTTTTTTTCCTTCACATGAAAC
>NW_004444067.1:4297484-4300272 GCF_000243295.1 Trichechus manatus latirostris | reverse complement strand
AGCAGGCAGAGGAGCAGCTGGGGCTGATCTGCAGCCCCCAAGGGCCGCTCCTCTCTGAGCGTGGGATCCCATAGCCCTACACGCTGTGTGCAACGAGGGGGGAAGCCACAGCCGCCCTGGCCCACAAAACATGGCCAGGACTTGCAGGGCCCAGCTTTAATGGAAAATACATTGACAGGCTGACTTTCAGAGCCGCACTCTCTCTCTTTAATGGAAAGGTGATATAACAAATTGAGTGAAAGATAGTGTTAACATTTCACAAAAGAACAGCCTGAATAGGTTGAAACTTTAAAAATAGGCTGCAAAACTCAGAAGCCGGGGGTCAAAGGTGTGCACAGGTTATCCATTAGGGAAGGCTTTCTTTTCATACAACACTTGGTACCAACCAAGTGTGAGGTAGAAATGTTTGAATGATTAAAGGCCGTCTTCCAGGGAATTTACCCAGGCCCTGCTGAGAGGAAAGACCACATTTGTCCTGCGTGTGTACGTAATGCCATCCCTGGACGCGAGACCCACAGGGCAGTGGAAGCTTTGACGGTCACTAGCACCAGGTACCGTGCCTAATGACGGAACCCAGGTGGGCCCTCCCTGGCTTGGAAATCACAGACGCCAGGGGCTCATGAGGCTGAGCTTCCTTCCCAGAGGAATAGGAAACCATTTTATTCTCAAAAAATTCTCTCCAAATTCTCATGACTCTCTGGATGGAAAAAAGGGCATTCAATAAACCCTAACTATATATGCTACCACCCGTCTGTCAGTTTGCCATGCTGTGGTGGCTTGCATGTTGCTGTGAGGCTGGAAGCTAGGCCACTGGTATTTCAAATACCAGCAGGGTCACCTGTGGTGGACAGATTTCGGTGGAGCTTCCAGACTAAGACAGACTAGGAAGAAAGGCCTGGTGATCTGCTTCTGAAAATAAGTCAATGAAAACCTTATGGATCACAACAGAATATTGTCCAACGTGCTTGCTTTAGATATGTCATGTGTAAGGATCAATTATAAGAGGAGGACATCCTGTTTGGTGAAGTAGCAAGACCCTCAGTGAGATGGATTTGCACAGCAGCTGCAAGGATGGACTTGAACATGTCGGCCATTGTGAGGATGATGCCGGACCATGCAACGTTTCATTCTGCTGTACCTGAGGTTGCCGTGAGTCAGAGCCAACTCGACGGCAGCTATCCATTTATCTCTCTATCTTTATATGACACTGAAAATTAGTGATTGCACATTGGACAGTAAGAAGAAAGCAATTAAAATGAAAAAAAATTGCTTATCTGTAGGGAAAATAATTTTCCTATCACAGCGTTCTGTTTCATCAAGAGGATAGATTCAAATTTCATTATGAGGATGGATCAAGGACAGCGCCAACGTCGGCAGCACCCGGTCTTTTTGGGATGTTGGAGGTGGTTCACTATTATTTCTCACAGGTCGTTTTCCTGCTTTTGTTTCAGAAGCAGGTGCTCTATAAAGTCCTGTGTCTGTAGGGACGCCACAGCTACCGCTATGCTAATTCTTGCTTACTTACAAAAAAAAAGGAACAGTAGCCGTGGAGTCAACTTCAACTCTTGGCGATCCCATGAGTGTCAGAGTAGAACTATGCTCCACAGGATTTTCAATGGCTGATTTTTCAAAGTAGATCACCAGGTCTTTCTTCCGAGGTACCTCTGCATGGACTCAAACCTGCAACCTTTGGGTTGGCAGTAGAGTGCGTTCACCATGTGCACCACCCAGGGACTCCTGCTTGCAAATACACTTGGGTTATTGTGTGTCTGACCACCTGCCAACCATGATACTGAGGGGTAATTCCACACCTAAAAGGACCATATCCCGTCCTGTTGTGGGTCTTCCGAGACTTTGACCGGCAGAGTGGCTATATGAGAGTGTGACTGGGTCGAGTTGGGCCCAGTCCTGAGACCTGTGCTCCTTGCTGACCCCCTACCACCATCACCACCCTCCTCACTGTGAGCGGCCTTTGTGGAGAGAGCCTGAACCCTGTCACGCTTCCTTGAGAGAAACCAAGGCCCACGATACTGCTCTCGAGAACTTGTCGTGGATTTGGGGAAGACTTCATTTTAATGGTGCATGAAGAGGCTGCATGTGCCCTTTTTTCTTAAACAATGCTTAAAAAAATCACCATCTCAAATCTGAAATTCTTTAATGAGCTTTCCTTCCCCCTGAGCACAGTGCCCGTCCCTGAAGGTTTGTGATGTTATTAGCAATCTGCAAGAAAAGCCAACAACTATTTTTTCAAATATATTTAGGAAGTAATTGTACTGCCAATCTTTTCCAAGAATAGTGTTTTATTTATATGTTATAACATATAGTTATTTATATGTTGAGGACATATAGTTATATGTCATTTTTCTAGCAGAATTGAAAGAGTTGTAAATTCACTTTGCCAACTTGGCAGTGAGACTTGAGATTGAGGAGGACACTAGTTTGTAAACCGAGGAGTAAGTCATCTCAGCAGATTTCTTTCATAACCACTTTCATCTCTCTAGTAAGCTGTCTTTTTCATTAATGAATGGATTCCAGTAAATTTATTCAAGTGTTTGGGAAACTGTGCCTGTATAGTATCTATGCCTGGTAGTAAGGGAGATAACCCTAGTTTATCTCTAAGTTCTGGGTTCATTGTGCACAGTGAGAAAGGAGTGATCATACCAAGTGATCTCTGAAGTTGTGGAGGACAGGGCCTCTCCATGACGTGGGGAGAGGGCAGGGCCTGCCATACAGAGTTCTGACCCAAGCCGACTTCAAGTCTGGCATGGATACAGTGCTGATAAGTAAA
>NW_004444067.1:4294948-4296581 GCF_000243295.1 Trichechus manatus latirostris | reverse complement strand
CCCACACTGTTTTATAAAATCAAGGCTACATATGCTCAGAAAGTCCCAAAAGGGCAAGAATTTCAAAGATTTTGCAAGAGAAGCTGTTGTTAGGTAGACCCTCACTGCCTAATTCTAAGACGTTTTACAAGACTTCAGTAACTAACTGGAACCATCTGATGCCAGTGGTAAAACAGAGGACCAGCCCACGAACAGCATGAAATGCCCTGAGACAGATCCGGACTTTTATTGGATTTCGATGGACGATACATTGGACATTTTGAGTCAGAGGGAAAATGACTGTTTCATTTCATTCATGGTAAAAAGCCAGCCTGTCAGCTGTTTGGAATAAATAATAATAACAATAAATGCTGGCAAAATCCCTGAAATAAGTCCATATGGGTTAGAGACTCAAATACGCGCACACACATACGTGCACTCACACAAAGCGTGAAATAACTCAATGGGTATAAAACTTGGCCTTCAGTCATGGGTGTACAAGGAATGCCAGTTTATTGTTCTACATTGGTTCATTTTTTATTTTTAACCCTCATTCTGTAGAGTGGCAGAAATGGAATCTAATTTAAGTTTGAATTTCTTAATCAGTTCAGGGTCCAAGGATGGTGGCCTCGTCCTGCAGAGGCTTACAGAGTGCTAAAGGGTTGGGGTGGGCACCAGGTCCTTCAAAGGAACCCCACATGAGAGAGTAGAAGTGCCCCATAAGCTTTCCTAGGTTGTAATGTTTATGGGAGCAGACAGCCAGGTCTTCCTCCCTTGGAGCCATTGGGTGGGTTCAAACCGGCAACCTTTTGTTAAGCTGAGCACTTAACTGTTGTGCCACCGGGGCTCCTTAGATACACACACAGCAGCTTCTTTATTCCATTTCTTCTTCCGTTTTCACCACCTCCCCTTACTGAAGCAACTATGTCTCTGGTCTGGCTTAAATGAGAGAAAGACAAGAAGATGGGCTAGAAAAAGAAATTACCAGGAAAAGCAAGAACCATACCAGTCACGGCAAATACGTAGGAGTTACTGGGTGGCACAAATGGCTAAGCCCAGGACTACTAACCCATAGGCTGACAGTTCAAATCTACCCACAGGCACCTCGGAAATAAAGCCTGGCAATCTGCTTCCAAAAGGTCAAAGGCTTGAAAAACCTATGGTTTTCTCACATGGGGTCGCCAGGAGTTGGAATCAATTAGACGGCACCTAACAACAATATATCATATTCCAGCCCATTTTAATCAACAGAAATGTTGAGGGTGAATATTTATCTGAATATAGGTATGAAAGGTTTTTCTATCCTTAAAGCAAATTAATAAGCCATGAAAGAGAAATTACATATGTGACTATAGAACATTTTAAAACTTCTACTTATTAAAATGCACTATAAACTAACTAAAAAGCAAATAAAAACCAGGGAGATATGAGTTATATAGATGAAAATGCATTTGCATCTTTAACATATAAAGACCTCATACCACACTTATAAATCAACTAACATAAATACAAATACTTTAATAAGAAATGAGTAAAGGACACGAATAGGCAAGTCAGAAGGGAAAGAAGATAATTAGGCAGAATATATTTGAGAAAAATATTCAACTTCACTATTAATAAAAGGAGCACAAACAAAACTGCAAAATAGTCTTTT
>NW_004444067.1:4287515-4294074 GCF_000243295.1 Trichechus manatus latirostris | reverse complement strand
TATTTTCCTCCTTCTACACATGAGGGAAGAAAGGCCCAGCAGGTTCATGCATCTCTTCGTAGGGTAGCAGAAAGACAGGAGCCTGGGTCACTGTTGACCCTGTGAGCCACATTATCAGCCCTACACTGCTGAGCCCTAATAGACTTGTTCCACATCAGAGAGCAACACACTTCTGAGTTATTGAAGCCCATACTGTTTAGAATCTCTATTACTTGCAGGTGAATCCTATTCTTTAAGTAGAGACTGTAAATATGGAAAATAATTCACTGTGAGGTGGATAGAGGTTCTCTTTAAGACGCCCACTTTCCTAGACCACCTCCCCTCAAGGGACCCACAGCCTCCCTCCTGTGCCAGGGAGCTTTGGGGCTTGTGGGGTAGTGTTTTCAGTGGTTAACACCTAGCCTTCAGGGTAAGACAGAGACTGTGGCTTTTTAAGGCATTATCCAGATCTTTCCACTCTCCTGCCCCAGAACCTACCAAGGCTGCCCACTGTGCTTAGAATAAAACTCACCCCAGCTGCCCTAGTCTACAAGGTCCTGCCTGAATGCCTGAGCCTCTGTCTCTGGTCTCATATTGCAGTCACTAAGCCGATCTGCTCTTTGAATACACCAAACTCATTCCTGCACTAGGGCCTTTGCACTTCGGTGCTCTCTGCCTGGAGTGCTCCTCCCCAGCTCTGTATGATTCTTTCCTTGGCTCAGGTCTCTATTCAAATATCCCCTCCTGAAAGGGGCCTTTCCTCTGTGCTCTAAGTAAAACAGTATTCCTTCTCCAGATATTCTCTACCTTCTTGCCTTGATTTACCTGTTTACTTTTTGTAGCACTTGTCACTTCCTGCAATTGTATAACCCAAAAAAAAAGGCCGTTGCTGTTGAGTCGATTCTGACTCATAGCAACCCTACAGGACAGAGTAGAACTGCCCCATAGGGTTTCTAAGGAGTGGCTGATGGATTCAAACTGCTGTAGCCCTTAACCACTATGCCACGAGGATTTCCAAAAGAAATCCCTTTCCTTGGCCCATACAAGGATTGAACCCATGACCTTGGCATTATTTGCATCATGCTCTAACCAGCTGAGCTAACCAGCCGCCTGGTTTACTATCTCTTTCACAGGTTAGAATATAAGCCCTATGAGGTAGGGACGTTGTCTCTTGCTTCCCCCTGCAGCTCCAGGACTCAGAATTACCCCTGGGGCACTGCGGCTGCTCAATACCTTTCTGCTGAATTAATGTATGAGTAAAATGGAAAATCTCTTCTCCCCAAAACTTGAACTGGGTGAAGACTTACCTTGGGGGTCTCATTTTATAATGAAACTGTGATTTTGGAAAGGCTTCTCAAGTCACAGTCCTTCTTCCTCAGTAATCTGCTCCTCATCAACTTGATATGCATCTCCATGGAGAACCTCAGGTTCCATTTTGCCAAACGGGTAAGAAGAAAGGGAAGTGGGATAGAACTGGAGCCCCTTTGAGAGTTACTTGAACATGAAATAGGAAAGGAAAGGAATAGAAGAGCCAGTTTGCCTTTGTTATCAGCAATTCTCTCTCCTGCTATTTTAGCAGTTAATTTCTCAGCCCAGCTGTGGCAGCCTCTCTTTTGTAGAAAATAGATGACATTTCACTTTGAAAACGAGAATTCATTGTTCCCTGAATGTGATGTACCAAAAGCCAAAGTTTCCTTCAATATCTATAAACAAATCTTTCCAACAAAACTATACAAATAATTAGCCTGAGTTCTAAATAACTTTATTACTTTAAGAAATACAGCCACTGTGGCTTGGCAGGTCCTCAAAAACTGAACAAAGAACTTCCAGATGACCCAGAAATCCCAGTCCTATGTCTATGCCCAGAAGGATTGAAGGCAAGAACTGAAACAGAAACCTGTACACCAGTGTTCACTGTAGCCCTTTTCACAATAGCCAAAAGGTGTGATCAACCGAAATCGTTGAGATGGTGTTTGCTTTGTTATGTGTATTTTCACCACAATAAAAAAGGGGGGGTGGTATGCAGCACAGTGCTATGCTGACACCCCTGGGGTGGCCATGAGTCAGAGAAGACTCAGAGGCAACTGATTTTGGTTTTATCTACATCTATAAATATGGAGGGAGCCCTGGTGGCGTAGTGGTTAAGAGCTACGTCTACTAGCCAAAAGGTCTGCAGTCCAAATCCACTAGGACTCCTTGGAAACCCTGTGGGGCAGTTCTATTCTGTCCTATAGGGTCACTATGAGTCAGAATCCACTCGATGGCAACGGGTTTGGTTTTGGATACATATGGAGAGAAGTCACCTGGTTGAACCTCCCTTCCTTGCAGCCATCTCTCTCTGCTCAGGTTGTAAACCGGCTGCCCAGAGACCTGCTACAGCTACGGTGTGTGCCCTCTGGCCCACGCAGGGTTCTTGGTTGTTCCAAGGAGGGTTAAGTACAAGCAAAGAAAGCTCAAACCCAAGGCAGGCAATTTAATAATTTGACCAAGCACCTACCATGTGCCTGATGTTACAGTGGAGATAGAACTGAGCAATCCACTGCCCCCAAATGGCTAGAATTTAGAAGGAGCTAGACTTTTAGTAAATATAAGGAAGGAAAAAAACCACAGAAATTATCACTGAACACTAGAATCACACTCAACACTTTGGTATAAGGTTGCCATCAAGTCGATCCCGACTCACAGCAACTCTATAGGACAGAGCAGAACTGCCCCATAGGGTTTCCAAGGAGTGGCTGGGGGATTTGAACTGCTGACCTTTTGGTTAGCAGCTGAAGCGCTTAACCACTGCACCACCAAGGCTAGTAGACCAAAAAAGGGAGCAGAGGCTCTCTGTCTCCTCTCCCTCTAGACCAGCATGGCTCAATGCAAAAGGGTGGTGTCTGAGTTTCTTAGAGCTGCTGTTAACAAATTATCACAAATTATGTGACTTAAAACATCAGAAATTTATTTTCTCACAATTCGGGAGGCTAGTGGTCTGAAACGAAGTTGTCAGCAGGGCCGCACCTCCTCTGAAGGCTCTTGGGGGGATCCTGTCTTGCTTCTCCCCCCTTCTGGTGGCCCCGGGCCTTCCTCGGCTGTGGTTGCATCGCTCTTCTCTCCGCCTCCATCATCACATGACCGCCTTCCTTCTGTGTGTGTCTGTGTTCTCTCCTCTTCTTAGAAGGACACCAGATGTTGAATTTGGGGCCCACTCTAATCCAGTATCACCTTACCTTAACTAATTACATCTGCAACGACCCTGTTTCCAAATGAGGTCACATTCACAGGTAGACATGCATTTTTGGGGGAGGACATTATTCAACTCAGGACAGGGCCCAAAGTCCCTGCTCTCTTTATGTTCTTTCTCTCTCTCTGTCAGTCTCTCGCTCAGTTAAACTTCCCAGGTTGCATAGGTTAATCATTTGACTCTGCAGTATGTTTCCAAAGCTTAGGAAAGAGCAGACATACAGTCATAGGTACACAGGTATCTGCTGAGAGCTGGCATCTGCAACCATGAGAGGGGTTCAAGTGTGCAGGGAAGCACAGCTGATGTGATGAGGCATCTGGTACATTCCTCAGGGCACTGCTGAGGTCAGCAAGCAGCAGTGAGATGACCACTTCCCTCCTTTGAAATCACTGCTGAGTGCCCTCATCCCTGCTCTTGCAGCCTTTCTAACCTGTGGTGCTGGAAGGCAGTATACCCACTCCTCATTTATCCACATGGTTAAGGTTCCAAGGACCAGGTCATTATGCAAAAATCAGCATTATGTAAAAATGGAGGATGACCACATCAGATAACAAAATGGAGGATGACTACATCATTATATTACTGCCAAACTACATCATTGCATAACTGCCAAATTACAATATTATATAACTGCCAAACCACTGAGAATCATGGCCCAGCCAAGTTGACACATAACCTTAAGCATCAAAGCCAGTGTTACTCTTGCCTCAAAGCTTGGTGTTTGTTACTGCCAGACGCACATCATTAATGCACAAAATAGTTGGATAGTAGATTTTTTACTATTGTCGTAAATGCAGTATGTTGGATAACAAGAAAGTTGATAAGTGAGGAGTAGGTATACATGAAAATGCGTATTTTCCTGGGCCCATCTTTTGGTTACGGATTGGCCGCTCAAGAAGAAAAATGAGATAATTTACCAAAATGGGAGCAGGACAGGAAAGGCTGGATGCTGCTTTCCCGCTGCTGCTCGTCCGTCCCTCCCTGGGTAGCACCTACCTTCCCTGGAGGAGGGCACAGATCTATGGGGCCCCCATTCCTGCGATAATTGCTTCTGCAGGCCTCAGTATCGGGGTCTTCTGAGAGGTGACTGGGGACAGGGACACTTTGACGGCTGCCGGTTTCAGACATTTTGTATCAATTAGGTGAAGTCCAGAAAAAGAAAAGGTAGTTTCACTTCAGCTCTCTGGTCTCACTGTGCTTTGGTGAGTTCCAGAAATAGTAAGACCCCAAGTCACGTAACAACATTCAGAGACTCCGCGATAGGACTCCAAGTCATTTAATAACGTCCAGAAGCTCCCCCAGTAGGACTCCAAGTCAGGTAACAACGTTCAGAGACCCTCCAGTAGGACTCCAAGTCAGGTAACAATGTCCAGGGACTCCCCAATGTGGCACTAAGTTCCTTCTCAGCAGCCAACCCTTTCCACCGAGCATCGTGGCGCAGAAATTGTGCATGTGGGATTGAATTTCCTCCCTAAGCCTAGAAATAAACTAAACTATTTGTATATAAGCTTGATCCTCTTCTCTCTTAAATAAAACAAACAAAAGCAAAACCAAACAAAAACCTTTGGAGTGTGGGCTCCATTCACGGCAGAAAGGAGTGACCTCCCCTCCAGGGACATGCCCAGGTCTCCCACCATCAGTCCTTCCTCTTCCTTCTTGTCTCAACGTCAGTGTGAAGGCTTTGGAGAGGACTCTTCTAACCACCTGGAGTAGGACCGACGCTCTTCCCGCTGTTTTCTAACAAGACAATCAGAGTTTGTCCTTCCTGGCACTCATAACGGTAAATGTGCTATATCTGGTTTCTTTGTTTATCATTTGTTTTATCCACACTACTCTTGCTTCCAAGGAGCCCTGATGGCGAAAATGGTTAGGCAGATCAGCTGCTAACCAAAAGGTTAAAGGTTCGAACCCACCAACTGTCTCCGAGGGAGAAAGATCTGACGATCTGTTCCAGAAGGATTACAACCTAGAAAACCCTATGGGGCAGTTCTACTCTGTCACATAGGGTCACAAAAAGTCCGAATCAACTCGAGGGCACACAACAACTCTTGGTTCCAACATGTCAGGAACTGAGTCTGTCCTGTTTCTTTCTAGACCCAGTCCCCAGTAGGCACCAGGACAGAGTAGATTCCTAATAAATGGAATTACTTGAATTAGTTCAATGAATAAATTGAATTTAATACATTGAAAAGTTAAGTGAGATAAATAAACTGAACATTTAATATTAGAATAACAAGTGTGTGTGCAGGACGGCAGAGATTTATTATTTTTATCAGTTGTTTAGCTCCTCTCTCTTCGTCTAGCTCTTTCCTCTTCTCTTTCTTAATGTTATTCCCAAGAACCAAATCTTTATCACTTCCTATGCAAAATGGTTAGGTGCCCCTGATTTCTTATCTCTTTTGACTCCGCTTCTTCGAGGTCATACTTTCTCACCTAAGATGATGAATCTACGGAGTTTTAAAAATAGAGTTCTCTAAACTGCTTGCCATTGGGTTGAGTCGACTCCAACTTATTCTAACTCCCATGTGTGCAGGGTAGAACTGTGCTCCATAGGGCTTTCAATGGATGATTTTTCAGAAGTAGATCTCCAGGCTTTTCTTCCTAGGCACCTCTGGGTGGATTAGAACCACCAACCTATTGGTTAGCAGCCAAATGCATTAACCATTTGCACCACCCAGGGATTTCTTTATATCTTCTTTTCCTTTGCTCAGACTTTCTGTTTCTTTGCTCAGACTTCTTTCTTTCTTTTCATTTGTTCAGTTGTGTTTGTAATTGCTCATATTAGCATTTTTATGATGGCTGTTTGAAAACATCTGCTGTCACTCTGTCTGGGTCAACTTAGGCTGCGTGTTCATACCTGCATGAAGAACACTGGCTGTGGGAAAGTCTTAGAGAGGTAAGGGCTTATTCCTGGAGCTGAGGATGGGGTCAGCTTCCCCTGAGACCTGTGGCTGTGTGGATGAGGAAGGACACCTGAGTAGGACTGGACTTGTGTCAGGAAGGGAAGGGGCTCCTAGACGGAGGGCAGGCACCGAACTGATCACTACAGCTCCAAGCCTGGCGGGTGCCTGGTCCTCAGAAGGTGCTGAGTAGCCAGAGGAGGAAGGAATTCATTCATCATCACATCTTACCTCTTAGCACCCAATCCCTGCACTCCCACCCCCACCTTGCCCGCTCTGGCCTGCCCTCTCTGCGGTCTGTCCTCAGGGCCCCCTCAGGGCCCCCACGCACCTGGCTGTCACCTCATATTCCCCTGGGGGTTAGCTAGGAAGAGGCCACCACTGTGCTCACACAGCAGGAGAAAAACACATTCCGGGTGCAGGGCAGGAGGGGAGGTGGGTGTGCTCCTGG
>NW_004444067.1:4269296-4287277 GCF_000243295.1 Trichechus manatus latirostris | reverse complement strand
TTCCATTATGGTCCCTAATAATGACAAACCAGACAACAAAACAGAACAAACCAAAACAAAAACAGGGACATTCTCTCTTAACAAGACGTGTTTGAACTGACGTATATGAGTGTGTGTAAGAATATACATGATTTGATCAGATGATCCAGACTGACAAACTTTCCAGTTCAACGCATGACAAGTATTTTGTATACAAGTTCAATCTGCGGTAATCATACCTTTTAAATATCCGTATTTATGCCAGAGCTGATATTCATAGTCTAGTGGAAAATGATTATAAACATATTACTTGAGCCCGTGAAAAAACTCTTTATGTCAGGTGGCAATGATTGGGAAGCCGATATTTCCTTTTTCTCTTTCGAAAAGGAGAAAAAAAAAGCTCTCAACAGTATTTTCTTTATAATATATCATTGCTCTGCACCATTTATTAGAAATATCTGTTCTTACCATCAAATCTCTTCCTCCAAGTGTTTATGCTCCCAGCTCAAATATTTATAGCTCCCAGGATTGAGATGACTTATTTCTATTTGCTTTTAATTTCCTCGTGCAATGTTTCAAATGACGCCAGGAGTTGTTATGAACCGTTTGGAGTTAAATTATGTAGAGGTGTCTCTGATTGCCTACATTTGATGAGGTTATTAAAACAGCAGCGATATACATTACCATAGCAAGAAAAACATAAATTTATAGCCTGTTTCATAATCTGGAGCCTGAAAAAATGGCACAGTTCTTGAAAGCTCAGGCGTGGTGTAACTCGAACTCTTTGCTGCTGAGTCATGCAGGGTTCAGAAATCCATCAAAGTTGGTCGGTATTGAATGTGTGGAATAGTCAGTATTGAGTACCCATTGCCATTGAGTAGATTCTGACTCAGCGACCCTATAGAATGAGTAGAACTTCCCCATAGGGTTTCCAAGGAGCGGCTGGTGGATTCAAACTGCTGACCTTTTGGTTAGCCGCTGAGCTCTTAACCTGCGTCACCAGGACGCCCTGTACTGAGTATCAGGGGCCATTTCTTTCTAACGCTCCACCCATTGGAAGTCCAGAGGGTGTGAGCAGTACCTTCACCCCTGTGGCACACCCATGTGCCTGCCATAAACAAGCACTTTCAGAGAGTTGATTGCATGGTCAGGAAGGGAAAGCATGTTCTCTTCCACATGTAAAGTTCTTAAGCTGCCCCCCAGTAATGGGATCTTTGTCTCCATAGTAACTAATGTACATCAGAAAAGACCAAGAAAAGGAGTAAGAGGGGAGAGGAATATTACGAGTCCCCAAAATAAAATCTATGCCCTGAAAATATACAAACTGGTTGGCGTTAAGCTGATTCCGACCCATGGCAACGCCATGTTCTACTCTGACATACATGGGGTCACCATGAGTCAGAGTTGGTGACTGGTTGGTTTTACAAACTGACTGGAAGAATTTTCCACTAAAAGATTATGGGTGGATAAATCATAAGTATCGGATTAGCCGCTTAATGCCACCTGCCAAGTGTTTTCCTCATCGACCTGCTCATGGTATTTGTAGTATCTGATTTTTAGCTGTCTAGCCTCAAGGGCATTTGCTGACCCCGTTCCCAATCAGCCAAGCTCTGAGTGTCCTCCTATGAGTACTGGCACATCGCTTGTCCCTGCTTAGCACTGCTTTTTGTTTTTACCAAACACTTTACATTATTTACCAGATTCAGTGAAAATATACAGTTTTCATTAAGTAACGGCTCTTCGAGGTGCTGCTTGCAACGCATTAAAGTGTGGGTGGATTTTAGCTTGAATACTCCCCCTAAATGCCCACAAGAGATGACCTAGTTAAGGGAGCTATTTCCCTCCATGAACACGAAACCATTCAATAACTATAAATACCGGGCAGCAGAGAGAGCTCCCACAAACGGAGTTGTTCCAAAGTAACTGAGTCTGAGACCATGGCAGCTTGAATTATTAATTCTGGAAAGGCAGCTGGAGGTGGAGAAGCTCAAACCTTTTGTACTAAGGAAGGGAATTGTCAGGATATTTGAACACTTGCAGGTGAAAGCAGTCAGCTTTCTGATAAAAGAGGCGTAGAATGTGTCCTGCTTCAGCAACACTCTCCAGGATCAAGCGGTCCCACGGCTGTGTAATGAGAAAGGGACCTTTCAGACCCTCGTGTTCACACTGATGGAAGTGTCAAATACAGCAGAGCCCAGGAGAAAGGATTTAGCGAGTAAACAATGGAGTGCCTAGAGCAGCACCTGGAGGGCTTAAGCCTTGGCTGCGCCATTCGTTGCTTATGTGATTTGTCCTGTGATTGTCGGTAATGCGCTTTACCTCTCTGTGCCTTAGTTCCTGATCTGAAAAGTGGGAATGATATCGACACCTACCTCAAGGGGTTCTTGAGAGAATTAAATGAGTTAATACTGTAGACTAAGAAGACAGACCTGGCAATCTACATCTGAAAATTAGCCAATGAAAACCTCACAGAGGAGAACAGAACATTGTCTGACTCACTTGCTTTGGACACGTCATCAGGAGGGATCAGTGGCTGGAGAAGGACGTCATGTTTGACTAAGCAGAGGGCCAGCGAGGGTGAGGGGGACCCTCGGTGAGAAGGAACGGCGCAGTCGCTGCAGTGATGGACTCAGACATGCTGGCAGTCACGAGGGTGATGCAGGACAGCGTTCCGTTCTGTTGGACTCAGGTTGCCACGAGTCGGAGTCAACCTGATGGCAGCTAACAACAACATAATGCACCTTAAACTCTAACGTGTCGTTTTCCTAGTCAGACTGTGAGTTCCTAGAAGGCAATGTGCCAGCTTGCACTTCTTACAGTCCCTGGAGTGTCTAGCGCACAGTAACAGGGAGCAGGTACACAATACTAACCTATTGATGGATTTGGTATTGAGAGAGTTGGGGCATAGGAAAAATATGACCCTATTCCCACATGTCTCAAAACAGAGTTACCTGTTTGGCCCCACAACCTTGGGACAGCTTTCTGTAATGGGCTGTCTGCCTCCTACCCAACACAGCTCCAAGATACGGCTTTGATGTTCTTTCTTAAGACTTACAAAATTCACAGAGCTTTTGTCTTCCAAATGCTATTTCCTTTCACATCTCTGGTGTGGGGCAGGGACACATAGAGAGGATCAGTGTTCTGCAATTTGCCCTTATCTGCTGTCTTCAGAAGAGGAGGCTCCAGTCTAATTTACAGCAGAAAATTGAAAATGCACCTCCCTGACCTCAGGGGATGGAATTGAGGAGCTTTGGAGAATCTGTTGCTAATGAGAGAAGTGCAAGCAGATTACTGGGGCCCAGAGACAAAGCGTCTACCTAGCTCAAATGGCACCTCATGGAGTGTGTAAGCAGAGGGCTGCTGGATCCAGTTACCAAAAGAAGCATCTGGCAACCTTAGCATTTCCATAACTGAACAGAGAGAGAGAGGAGGGTGGTATTCCAGGGTCCTGAATCGTCTACTATGTTTTCTTACCAACTGAGAAGGTGGACTGTCTCCTGAGCTTGGGGTGACACATTTTAATGACCTGTGACATGGTCTCTATAGGCCAAACACAGAAGGGTGGCACACCCCAGATCAAAAGGGTGGATCAACCTGTGTAAACCACACAGCCAGGAGTGAGTTCGCCACTTTATAGAAAGGTGAAATGGCCTGGCCTTTTGAGGCTCACGGAGGCTCTCCTGAAAAGGAAGATGCTCTCACTCTGAAGATGCAAATGTATTTTTAACATGTCCAATCAAATAAATGGGGCACATATTCCAGCTCTAGAAATTAGGCTTAATGCTCTCTTTGAGAAACAGGGAACCTCAGCAATGGGACAGAAACACACCCCTGTGACCCAGGCTCCTTTCAGGCTACACAGCCAGGCCAGCGTTCCTGGTGGGACAGAGGTGTTGTGCTCTACCTTCCCTGTGGCAGCACAGGAATATAGTACAAGACATCGCAGGTCCTGGAGCTTGGCTGCTGGCATCATTTGGAGAAAAAATAAAAATAAACATATATTCTCTGTGTTTCTCTGGCAGAGTGCTGATGGTAATGCGGTTGCATAAGTGCCAAAATCACAGCATGCATCCTAATTGTATCAAAAGTGAAAGTGTTCCTTTGTACTGGGGGAGCCATAATGTCTGACTATTGGCACATCAACCTGAATAGCTTGGAAAGATGCTTCTGGATGTATTAATATGGGATGCATGTTCAGTGAATTGGCCATTCTTTCGATCTGGGGTGTGTTACCCTTCTGTTTGCAGAAGAACGAGCTGGCATTTAGAGACTGTGTCACAGGTCATTCAAATGTGTCACTCCAGCTCAGGGGAGTGGTAAGAGTCCTCTAAGGGAGAAAGAAACTCTCAGAACAATGGAGTAGATTTTTCAAACTCTCTTGCCTGTGACGTAACTGATCTGGGTTTTCCCAAGCACCTCAGAACTGGATATGAAATGAGTGGGAGAGAAAGAAAGGGATTAAGGATGATCTTAAAGTTTTTGCGCTGAGTCACAAAAAAAAAACAAAGGAAAAAGGAGTTAACATTTATTGACATGGGGAGAATCAGCAGTGGAGCCAGTTTAGGGAAAGAATCTAGAGATCAGTTTTAGAGGCATTACATTTGAGACGTCCACTAGCATCTGATGCAAGATGTCCAATAGACAACTGGACTTGGGTATGGAATCCATGAGCTGAAAGTAAATTTAGCCATCACCAGCCTAACTAAGTCATTTGAAGCCATGACAGTGGATGAGCTCAACCAGGGACTGAGTGTAGGTGGAGATGTGGCCCAAGGATGGGGATTCAAGGGCACTCCAATATGTAGGGGAACAGAAGATGTAGGAGAACCTGTGAAGACATGGCGAAAAAGTGGCCAGTCAGTTAGAATAAGAACTAAAGTGACTGACTACCTAAAGGACAAGTGAAGACAGTATGTCAAGAAGACAGAGCCATCATCCAGGTTCAAAGCTGCTGAGTGGTCAAAATAAAATGTGATATTGATTCACTCACGAGGCACTGTGGTTCAGTACTAGAATTCTCACCTTCCATGTGGGAGACCTAGGTTCAAATCTCAGCCAATGCACCTCATGTGCAACCACCACTCATTTTTCAGTGGAGGTTTGCCTGTTGCTACAATGTTGAACAGGTTTCAGCAAAACTTCCATACCA
Organism: Trichechus manatus latirostris; assembly: GCF_000243295.1. Lineage (NCBI taxonomy): Eukaryota > Metazoa > Chordata > Mammalia > Sirenia > Trichechidae > Trichechus > Trichechus manatus. The sequence continues at coordinate 4,282,149 of NW_004444067.1, read as the reverse complement.
AGATGGATTGGGAAGAAAAGCCAGGCGATCTACTTCGGAAAACCAGCAAATGAAAACCCTATGGATCACAACAGTCTGATCCCATTGTGCATGGGGTTGCCATGACTTGGGGCCCACTTGAGGGCACCTAACAATGACAAAAACAAAGATTCCTTCAGCTATGTGGCAACCCCAGCGGCCATCATGTCCATGAGCATATATAGGAAGAGTGATATTCATAAGAGAATTATGGGGGAGAGGCACATCCCTGACTCCTCAACAATTAGCCAGGCCACAGTCTGTCTGACCAGCTTCCCAGAATCTCAATGTTATCAGCATTGTGAGTCACTGAACTGAAATAGTTATGTGTTCATCTTCAAAAAAGTTTTGTAAAATATAAGGAGCTGAGCATAGCCTTCAAATTACCTGAGACAGTTCAGACAAGAGTGACAGCACTAATTAGGAAATATCAGTGTTTGTCTCTTGGGTCTCCTAACAATCCCTGGATTACCAAATCCATTTCAGACTTGTTTGGGAGGTTGATGCATTAGGTAATATTGCTTATTTCAACAAAGTGCCAACATATTGTGCTTGTTTCCAAGAAAATGAAGAAAAATGGCAGCATCTGCGAGCCAAAACTGGCCTCTGGCACATAATTCATCCTCAGAAAATACCCAGAAGCCCTGAAGTTCCCTTTTGCAAACAAAATTGTGAACAAACGGTTTTTAAAATGTGAAAAATAAAATTGCTTTGACCTTAGAAGACATGGCCTAATCACAGATGTAGCTAATTCTAAGGCTGCAGGCAGCAGATTTTGACACGTACGTGAGAGCTTCAGAGGGTCACTTCTCCACTCACTGAACCTTCTCCAAACACTAGTACAGAAAGGCTTTGGCCACCACACAGAGATGTGCAAACACATACAGAAATCATCTCATAGCAAAATAAAACAAAGCAAACACACACAAACACACAACTACTACCGCTACTCTTGAAGGAGTTATTTATCCCAGTGGTTTTCTACTTAATAGTAGAAAGCGAAAGTATAGGCATTGTCCAACATGAGCAACATCCTCAGAAAAGGAATAAATTTAAGTATATTTGGCATATAATTACTCAGAATCTTTAACCCTTCCTATATGCCTATGCTACAGGGACCCTGGGTGGTTCAAACAGTTAACATATGTGGCTGCCAACCCAAAGGCTGGAGGTTCAAGTCCATCCAGAAGCACTCAGAAGACAGGCCTGGTGATCTACTTCTGAAAATCAGCCCCTGAAAACCCTGCAGAGCACAGTTCTACTCTGACAGACACAGGGTCACCATTAGTTGGAGTTGACTCCGTGACAACTGGTTTGAAGAGGCACACCAACTAAATGCAATGTAAAAACAGAATTATTTTTATCCACTGAGTACACTCTCTGCCAATGCCTCTTTTTGAATAAGTTTTGACAGTGAACTCTGCCCAGCAAAACCTCATAAAAATCTCAATTTTCACTGCAGAGGAAATTAAACTGAAAGAGCCTAAAGCATGAAGTGAAAGCAAGCAATGTTATTACGTAGTGAAGAAAGACCACTGAAAAGAAGCCTCAGTATCCCACCGTATTCACCCATGGATGCAGAATATCAATATTCTTTTGAAAGTTTGGGTCCGCATGGTGTGCTTCAAGTGGGGAGGGGGAGTCCCCCAGTTCCTCTTAAACCAGGGCCTCCTTCATCTTGTGAGAACGCCTTTCTGGAAGTCACTCACCACCTCTGACCAAGAACACATGGTTAGAAATCAAACGCTGCTTCGCCCCACCCCCTGCATCTCTCGTTAAATGCCAGCCCTGGGGGTCACCTTCAAATCCAGGCTCCTTCCCCCTAGGCCGTTAGCAGGAGCTCAGTATTTCTCCCTGGGAAATAAACCTAACTGATATATTTTCCAGTGTGTCACCTCAGTCCTGCAGGAACCCGTGGAACTAAATTAAAAACTATGTTTCCCATTTTGGATGAGAAGGTAGTTGTGTCTGTATTAAAATTAATGAGAGCGGCAGCCCAGGAAAGGAACTTCAATTTCTTCAAGGCAGCATGAACGTCCTGTCCAAAGTGCCAAGGGAGAAAATGAGATCTGAGTCAATGACAATGTTTTAAACTTTAATAATGTTGTGTTTGAAAATGAATAATACAGCTCCTATATGATTTGAATCTTATTATATTACTTTTTTTTTCATTTCAAAATTATTATCTAATAGTAGCTACCCTTGCATAGCACTTACTATTTCCCAAGCACTGTTCTAGAAGCTTTATAATTGCGAGCCCATTTAATTCTGTGAACAACCCTGTAAGGCAGATGTTACAGTGGCCTCTCTTTTACAGACGAGGAAACTGAGGCACAGGGAGGTCAAATAACTTGCTCAGTGTCACACTGTTGAGAAGGAACATATCCAGGATTCAAACCCAGGCAGTGCAGTTTGAGTCTGTTTCTTTAATTCTATGGCAATGGTCCTGAGGTTTTTAAAAACACCTATATTCAGGCTCAGCCCAGAACAATTGGTTGGGAACTCCTGCATGGGGAAGACTGTGTAGTGTAAGGATTTTTGAGACCAGGTTACATTGCTTTTAAACAGGGGGGCATTTAGGTAAATTATTTAATCTAGCTAAGCCTCAACAGTTCTGATCTTAAAAATGGGGATAGTAGTGGTTCCCAGTTGGAAAGGTTGTCCTGAGAGTTAAATATGGAGTGACCAGCTGTCCCAGTTTGCCCAGCCTGAGCAAATTCTCAGGATGAAGGATTGTCAAGGCTTAAACAAGGACAAACCAGAAGAAGTTGGTCACCCTAATTATGAACTAATGCCATGGTACACTGTGCATTTTACCTAGCACTCGTAAGCATGCAATAAACAGTAGGTAGCATGTTAGTATTTTACATGCTTCTAGATAACTTTAGAAGGATCCCTGGTTGCACAACAGTTAAGTGCTTGACTGTTAATGGAAAGGTTGGTAGTTTGAACCCACTCAGTGGCTCCACAGGAGAAAGACCTGGCAATCTGCTCCCACAAAGACTACAGCCTTGGAAACCCTATGGGGTAGTTCTGCTCTGTCACACAAGGTCCCTATGAGTCAGATATCGACTGATGACACCTAACAATAACATATAACTTTGAAGCCACTCCATGCATATTTAAGGAATTTCTACATCTGAAGGTCAGGGGAAGGTCAGTGAGACTGGAGCGCTGGCTCAGTCCGGGTTCTCAGAGACAGAGAACCAGTGAGATAAATAAACACACACACACACACACACACACACATCTATCTACCTACTTACCTACTTACCTTTCTATCTATCTATCCATCTGTCTGTCAAGAGATTTACTCAAGGAATTGGATGACAAAGTTGTGGGGGGTTGGCAAATCCAAAATCTGTAGGTCAATGAGGGTAAAATGTCTATTTAACAGTCTGCAGGCAGAACACATCCTAGGGAGGCTCCCTTTTTGCTCTTACAGCGCTGAACTGATCGATTGAGGCTCACCCTCATTATGGAGGGTAATCTGCTTCACTGGAGGCCAGCTGATTTAATCATACGTAACTACTTTATAATACAACTAGACTCATGTTTGACCAAACAACTGGGTGCCATAACCTAGCTAAGCTGACACATAAAATTAACCATCACAACCATGTAGATTCAGAGGTTGCTATGGTCAATCTTGGACGTAAAACAGGTAACTCAAATCCAGAGAACAATGTACAATGATGGCGATTCAGCCTTTGCTTTTCAATCTGGTAACGTGAAGGGCAGCACAGGCCACTGAGAGTTTCAAATGGGAAGGGCCATCAAGGGCAGAGGGCCGAGGGAGGTCAGAATCATTACCATTGAGCAGCCAGTAGGAATGACGAGAGTGAGTCCCACCAATGACACCACTTATTAGGAAAGGGACTCCCAGCACAGTGTTCTGCACATGTGGGATGCTCAATGGATGGCCCCACTCAGCTGACTGCCTGCAGCTTTATTAAATTTTAATAAGCTCAGTCACAGAAGGGGTTGCAAAGCTAAGGTCAATACTGTTGGGGGACAAAGGTGAGAGCATATGACATTTAGCTTTCTTTAGTCTGTAAAACATTATCAGTAGGTCTTTACCTAAATATTACTGGTGGGGCCAGGGCATTTCCAGAGATTGGAAAGACTGTTACTGATTGTTTCATGCCCTTTGGGTTAAAATCTCCAGCACCCAAGGCAGAAAAAACAAACAACAAATAAACACTTTTCTTTTGCTCATGACCTTTGCTTTGTTTGCTTTATATTTCCTTTTAAAGTTACAACATTGGAATTCTGGTGGACAGCAAAGTTCCCTCCCATTAGGGAAGTGCAGGAGCCCCTGGGTGGCACAAATGATTAAGTGCTAGACTACTAACCAAAGGGTTGGCAGTTTGAGCCCACCCAGAGGTACCTTGGAGACAGGCCTGGTGCTGTATTTCTGAAAGGCCACAGCCCTTGAAAACCCTATGGAGCACAGTTCTACTCTGAGACACATGGGGTTGCCATGAGTTAGTGTCTACTAGATGGCAACTGGATTTTTTTGGGGGGGCGGGGGGCTGGTGGGAAAGTACATGAATAGGCAAGGCTCTTCGACAGGGCATTCTAGAGGAAATGAGTCACCTCTTCATCCCCAAATACCTTTGCCTCTTGAACACCCATCCTCTTGCATTAGCCCTGGGATTGCAACACCAAATGCCTGCATGAACCAGGCAGGCTGTGTCAATGAGTGAGTGGACCCGGACCCAGAAAAACAAAAGTGCAGGTGGGATGGCTATGGGCCTCTTACACCCTTGCCCATGTCAGAGTCATGAGCGGTAGAAAATCCATAATGCAATTCAGACTCTAGACTCTAGCCAAAACCATGCATCTCTCTCAGAGTCAAGACCAAAGTCCTTACAAAGGCCCATAAGGACCTGCACAATCCCAACTCCACCCTCCTCCCTTCTCAGACCTTTTCCCACCCTCTCTATAACCACTGCTGATCTCTGAGCCCCCACCACATGGCCTCTGAGTTGTACTTGGCAGATGCCAGGCATGTTCCAGCCTCAGAGCCTTTGCACATGCCATTCCCATTGTACTCTTCCACCCAGATAGCCATGTGGCTTCATCTCTCACCTCCTACAGGTCCTTACTCAAATGCCAGGTTCTTAGTGACACCTTTCCTGGCTGTTCCATCTCACATTGTAGCCCTTCCCTCCTGCCCACCTGACAGGTTCTCCCTGCTCCACTTCCTTGTTTTTTAATTCTTTGCTCTTGCCATCACTTGATCCATAATACAGTATTTAATTATTCATTGACTCTTTCTTCTCCTCAAGTATCTAAGCTCCATGAGGGTAGGATGTTTGTCTGTATTCTTTGTTTCCAGTGATTCATTTCCAATGCACAGAACAATTCTCGGCTGTAAGAGGCACATGATCAATTTGGTTGAATGAATACATGAATGAATGAAGGAATAAAATGAATGTGGAAACTCCCTGGATTGAGAACAGCACATCTGCCTAAAAGGACAAAATATAGTGTGACCAGGTCAAATACCATACGTCAGTGGGTTGAGTGCAGTCCGGGGACTACCTGTTTGCTTCCATCACTATTTCTCTAACTCAACCTACCATTTAATGAGTGCATTTAAGCCCCATGTGCTTTGTCCTGGGCAGACGCAGTTGGGTCGGGAGCAGGAAGAAAAGACTCAAGGCAGTAGAAGCCAGTTTTAGCCTTTAAAGCTCTCCCTCTGTGCTTTGTTTCAACAGACAGAAACTCAGAACACATTTAGACTAAATCTAGGAACCTGTTGCCATTGAGTCGACCCCAACTCATGGCAACCACATATGCATCAGAGTAGAACTGTGTTCCATAGGATTTTCAACGGCCAATTTTTCAGAAGTAGATCACCAAGCCTTTCTTCTGGGGCACCTCTGGGTGGACTTGAACCTCCAACTTATTGGTTAGCAGCTGAGCACGTTAACCATTTGCACCACCCGGGGACTCCAAGTGACCGTTCAGCCACCTTACTTTTTTGCCCTACCCTCATAATAGCTGCGAGTCGGAACCGACTCGATGGCAACAGGTTTGGTTTGTTTTTTTTTGTTCATAATAGCCCACTCCAGTGGCATCATCACATCTCAGGCTGATTCTTTTGGCCAAGTCAATGTCAACTCAAGAACGTTTCAATGACAATGGAATATAGAAGAAAGAAAGTATTGTTAAACTAAAACTGTAGCATCTTCATCTTCACCTAGAAAGAAAGGGTGCAACATCCACCGTTTCCTTAAGCGTCCATCTAGGATTGATTCCTGGATGAATCACATGGATCCTGGATTGCCTCTTGCTTATAACCTTCAAGGGTGAGTGGGATACACATCCATCCCATTATCACTTTCCGTTGCTCACTGTCCTGCCATGCAGCTTGGCATACCACTTTCAGGAGTGATCCTTGAATCAATTAACAATGAATTATTTATATTAACAGCTGCTGCAAAGTGTTTCCAAGCTGCTGTTTCAGGAAAGACATCTTGTTCCTTTCAAATGCGGCCCTAGGCGTATGTAAGTGACCAAATCCATCATCACAATGAGAGGGATTTTCTTCTCCTTTTCCAAAAATAAAGACATGCTCATCCATAGAGTCCCTCAGCTCACTCTTGGAGAGTCAAGATATCAATCCTTGCTGTCTAATTTTAGCTGTCATCTTTCTAGATAGGAATCTTACCTGCCACGGTGCTGGTCCTCGGCCAATGTGAAAAGACAAGAGGTAGATTGTTCTGACCACCAAGGGCAGACACGTTGCAAGTTAGCTGTGGGTTGGGATTCTCCACTTCATACAGGAGACTTCACAGGATGCTATCCCCCAAGTATCTGGCCCCTCCCTTCCATTCCAAAATGCTGCTTAGAAACATACACACTTTCCTGTCAACCAAAGCAAGAGGTCATCAGCAAGGCAAAACAATAACACTTTATGTCTGAGTCCTCAGTTACTGTCCACCTCATCTGCAGGTGACCTCAGAAATGGACGAAGCAGGCTGGGCACCAACAGTGACCACTACTGCACACTTCATGTCTTTGCAGCAGCTGTTCCCTCTGCCAGGAATGCTGTTCCCTCTCATCTGAAATGTTCCTCCTTAATCTCCAGGTCAGATATCCCCTCTTCAGCGACGTCTTCTCTGCCCCTCTTCCTCTTCCTCTTCTCTGCTTTACCTTCTTAGTACAGAGCGCCTGATGTAGTATATGTTTTACTTGTTTATTTTCTGGGTCCCCTCACAACAATGTGAGTTCACTGAGGACAGGCAACTTGTCTGTCTGCTCACTGCTGTATCCACAGGGCCTAGAACAGGTACACCATAAGTATTCACTGAAAGAGTGAATGAATAAATGAATGACTTACGGTGCCTTCTGATTCTTGCTAACCCTCACAGACACACCCCAAGAATCATCCCTTTATTGGCAAGAAATGTCATCAGCCCAAAGGCAAGTGTTCCCAACAACCTGAATTCTGAACACGCCTTTCCTGTGGACCAGGCTCTGAGAGCCCAGAACCCTGTTCTCGGGACTTCAGTGACAATTCTTCCCCAACAGGTGCGCACCTCTCATCTCTGCCACGGCAGGATCTTTTCTTTCCAGATGGCTATGGCATCGTTTCGTCATTTTTATGCCTTCATCAAAGTTCCCTTCAAGGAGGGCTTCCTCCTTTATGTTCAGAGATGTGCATCATGACACTGCTCGTAATAGTGAAAAACAGGAAACCACCTAAATATCCAACAATAGGGGAATCGTTAAGTAAATCATGGCATGACCATATGCTGGAGTATCACGCGGCCTTTAAAAGTTATGTTTACAAAGAGTTTTTAATTACTACATAAAGTGATTTGGAGGTGACACTATAAAGAATTAAGATGGCTTATTATATTGTATAAAGCAGGCATTCTTGCTAGCTTGAGCTGGGAAAGGCGACTCTTTTCTGCAAGCTTCCCCATCTTTAAAAAGTGGGCTATTGTAAGTGCACAATAAGATAACCTTTGCGTATCTGAATAGAGATGACTTTGTCTGCAACTAATAGAAGTCCTGGCGACAGTAGCTTAATCAGATAAAGGCATTTTTCCCTCATACAACAAGCAATCCAGGAGTAGATAATCTGGGCATTAATTCAGCAGGTCAGTACTATCTGACTCAAGGGCTTTGATTTTTCTGGGCTGTTTCCTCATGTCAGAACACGGCTGCTATAGCTCTAGCCATCACACCTTTGTTCAAGGTAAGAGGAAGGAGGAAGACAGGAGAGAGGATGTGATCTCAGAAAACCAAATGCTTTCCCACAAATCCCATAGTCAACTTCCACTTCTACCTTGTTGACTAGAATGTGGCCACTCAAGCTGGAAGGTGACCAGGGAGAAAGGGACCAGAGAATGAGCATTGGACTACCCAATGACCATCTGATCATCCAAGCACTGTGTCTGGCACACAACAGGCTATTTATAATGCTGCTGTTACTCTTATCAGATGTTTTAAAGAGCAGTGTTTTCTCTCTTTTCAGAAAGAAAGTCTCCTACGAGGGCCATGCTTTAGGAGCAATAGCTGGCTTCGGGCCCCCAGGCACACGCGTTCCAGCTATCATTTTCTAGTCATCAATACTTGATGGTGGGTAGGTTCATTCTCAACCTGCTCACACCGCAGCCTTTATCCGCTGAACCCATTTCCCCACACTTTTCTGGCATCACTGCACATTAAAGTTCATCTACTGGGGTGCAAATGGTTGCCAAGGGCTCCCCAGAGAGATATCCTAGGAAGGCTCCGCCAGCCGACGTGATGAGCCGGCCCTTGAACAGCAGCTCCGTCAGACCCCAGAGCGATCAAAACTGCCTGGAGACCCACACCACAGCTCTGAAATTGCACTCTGCTCCAAAGATCAGCATCCAGGCACCTTCCACTCAAAGGGCAGAGGCTTCTTAGACTGTTTGATTTATTCTTTTCTTGACTCTTGCCCTTAGCCAAACAACATGGTCCAAAATACTTGATTAGAAAACTGAAAATAGGGTGTGTGTTTACTTTAACCATACAGCAGAAAAATACACATGGACGAAGAAAATGGAAATCTGAGTTGTAAGCCCAGATTTGCCACCTATTTATCACGTGATGTTTGGGAATTACAACAACAACAATAATAATTAAGATCTACCATGTACCAGACAGCACACTAAGAGATTTAGAAGCATTGTTTCATCCAGTTATTAACACAACCTTATGAGGAAGACACTATTGTCACCCCCATTTTACAGACGAAGAAACTGAGGCTCAGAGAGTGAACGCAATTAACCCAGCGTCATGAGTTGAAAAAGGGGTCTAGCTGTGATTTGAACTCCGGTGTATTTTCTGCTCCTCATCAGTAGGCCTTGTTCTGACTGGTTTACACCTATCTTCTAAGTGTCTCCTGTACCAAGCCCATCTAAAGCCACTAGAAATTTTCCACTTGCCATATTTCCCTTAAGGGTCCAATAAAACTCCTTATTAATTTTTAACATAGTGCTGCCTTTAGCCAAATTCTGGCTCTGTGTTCCAATTCTTTCAATCTTAGAGAAATGACTGCAAGACGCAAATGCCGCCTGTCTATTTTATTGTCTGGGAGTTCAGCCAAAGAATGTCCTTGGGACTGAGCGAGGAGAGAAGCCAGCAATCTTTCTTCTTTGTTCATTTCTAAAGCAGACTAAGGTGAACTTTCTTAAAGGAACATGGGTACCCTTAGGGAGAGAAGGAGAGAGGTAAAGAGAAGAGGGGAAAAAGTGGAAGGAGAGAGACAGAAATGGACCAAACTCTAGAAGTTGCTCATCACAGCCTCTTTACTGGGACAAAGAGTTATCATCAATTCTCATCAGCACAGAGGAAAAAACGTTACTATCTGCTGAGTGCACGTGTGGATAATCAGGAGGCAAAGCTTCTCAACAACAAGTGGAATAAAGGTTTGGGGAAGGGGCATCCCATGATCTGGCCCTGCTCCTCTAACTCCAAGTTATCAGGAACTAGAAATGGAGACATAGGTTAGCAGGCACCTCCCCTTCCTCCTCACTCCCTCCATTGTGGGTTCTTTGATCACCGTTTCTACCCCTAGTGACAGTCCAGATTCAACGGCTGTAATGCTTTTAGGGGTTATCTGTAGCCTCTCCTTCTGAAGATCTTTTCTAAGGATGTCCTTGGGAGACTCGCACTCTGCCTAATCTGATTTCCTAGTCTAATATGTACCAGAATCTTCTCTATGCTATAAGAAATATGACTATTTGATTAAGAAGGGGCTTCCAAAACCTCAAATTTTTCCTCTTCTGTCTTGGAGGCCCATAATGCCAGCTAATCAAGAGAGAAAACATCAGACAGTCCCCAACTGAAGGACATTCTGCAACATATGTGTCCAGCACTTCTCAGAAATGTCAACATCATCAAACACAAGGAAAGTCTGAAAAACTATCACAGCCAAGAGGAGCTTCAGGAGACATGACTACGACATGTGGTGTGGCACCATGGGTGGGATCATGGGACAGAAAAGAACATTAGGTAAAAACTAAGGAAATCTGAATAGATTATGGACTTTAATTAATAAGACTGTAACAATATCGGTTCATTAATTGTAAAGAATGTACCATACTAATGTAGGATGTCAGTACTATGGAAAACTGGGTACGTGGTATGTCGGTACTCTCTGTACTACCTTCTTGATTTTTCTAGAAATCAAAAACTGTTCTAAAATATAAAGTTTATTATTTAAAAAAAAAATGCATGCCTGGGGTTCTACAACACTATCTAGGCACTGAAATGTTATAAGAACAAGCTAGAAATAAGGAACAAATTAGTTCAGGCTTTAATCAAGACTGCTCAGCTAGAAAATGTCAATAGCTCTTCCTCCCAACAAAGCAAACAGAGCCCTCAAGTGGACATTTAAAATGCTTCTGATTGGCACTGATGTCTCTTTTGTATTTCTGTGATACTTAACTGCAAGCTTTATGGTCCAACTACACCCTCACCACCAACGGGTGGAGCCAGCTGACATTCACCTCAGGTCAACCCTCAGCACCATCTGAAATTCTAAAACCCAATAATGCCATGTGGCTTAACAGGAATGAGTTGTTTATGTTACCTAACTTACAAATTAAAATAGGCATTACCTCCACCGCCGTCTAATCCATTACTAAATCCTGTTATTTCCACATCAGAAATAGATGTCAAATCTGTCCCTGTCTCACTTTGTCCACACCACCATCTCTTCTCATCTGACAATTACCAGAGCCTCTAATCTGTCTCCCAAGAGTCCCTGGGTGGTGCAAACAGTTAAGCACTTGGCTGCTAAATGAAAGGCTGGAGGTATGAGTCCATTCACAGGTCCCTTGGAAGAAAGGACGGGCAATCTGCTCCTGACAAGTCAGCCAGTGAGAACCCTATGGAGCACAGTTCTACTCTGACACACAGGGGGTTGCCATCAGTCAGAAGAAATGTCTGCTCGGCTACTCCTGAAAAATCAGCCACTGAAAACCTATGGAGCATAGTTCTACTCTGACAAATGTGGGGTCACCATGAGTTAGGGTTAGGGTTAGGGTTAACTGCATCTCATAACTTGAAGGCAACTGGTTTGGTTTAATCTGTCTCCCTGTTGTCCCCATGCCTCTGCCTGAAAGTGTCTGAAATGTAAACCAGACCATGCCATTCTCCCCCTTTAATGCCTCTAATGACATCCCATTGTACTCAGGATAAAGCCTATGTAAAAAGTCCCCACAGTGGCCTCATCCACCTTGAGACAAGAAGCACTAGATGGTGCCCAGCTACCACTACCGACCATTCTGATCAGGCCCACAACAGATGGATCCTGTTAGAATGTGAGAAAAACGTGGAACACAACCTCAAATCCTTAAAGAAAACCAGACTTAATGGACCAGTTGAGACTGGAAGACTCCCTGAGAAAACTGCCCTGAGATACTCTGTAAGCTCTGAACTGAAACTAGCCCCTGAGGTCACTCTTTAGCTAAATAACAGATTGGCTCACAAAATAAAGAATATCACTCATGAGTACTGTGTGCCTTTAAAAAAATCACCTATATGAGAACAAATGATCAACAATTACTTTAAAACAAAGATGAGAATGTACGGGGGCAGAGAAACTAGATTAATGGAAACAACCAGAATGGAAATAATGGGAAACTAAACTTCTGTGTAAAACTTCACTGAAGACACAATAAAATATTATTTAAAAAAAATAATAATTCCAAGAGTGGTCAGTGAGTTCCTGCATGATTTGACCCTGGTTCAGGACCCATGTTATCCCACCTCCCCTCCCACCTCCTCACTGCGCACCACTCACTGGGGTATTCATGATGTAGAGCTACATTTATCATTTAAGAAAGGGAATATTCCTGAAGCCAATTCTTCAGAAAAGATTAGATTGGACTTTAAGACGTAAAATGATACTCCTGAAGAAAGTGTTTCTTAGCTCAAGTAGATACATGAGACTAAATGGGCAGCTCCTATTCGGAGGCGAGATGAGAAGGCAGAGAAGGACAGAAGCTGGTTGAATGGACACAGGAAATCCAGGGTGGAAAGGAGAAGTGTGCTGTCACAGTATAGGGAGGGCAACTAAGGTCACATAACAATGTATGTATAAATTTTTTTTTTATCGTCAGGTGAAGGTTTACAGAACAAATAGTTTCTCATGAAACAGTAGTACACAAATTGTTTTATAACATTGGTTAACAACCCCACGACATGTCAACCCTCTCCCTTCTCAACCTTTTTTTGTTTTTGTGAAAATATACATAGCCAATGATACACTATTTCAAAAATTTCTACATGCACAGTTCAGTGACATCGACTACGCTCTTCCAATTGTGCTGCTATTCTC
>NW_004444067.1:4247689-4260973 GCF_000243295.1 Trichechus manatus latirostris | reverse complement strand
GCCATTTTTCCGGAAGTCTCTGTATATATAAATTTTTTGTATGAGAGACTAACTTGAACTGTAAACTTTCACTTAAAGTACAATAAAAAAAAAAGAAAGGGAATATTGCTTTTGGTCACTGTCATGTAATACGGCCTAAAAGCCTAATTGAACATGCAGAAGTTAGTGACTGGTTGGCACTGCTGATTGAGTTTGGGTAGAAATAAAAATTAGTGAAGACGTCTGTTTGGCCATTTCAAGCAGCATGCCTGGTTCCAGCTGCCAGCGTGCACAGCACGGAGAGCCACCAAGCCGTGATGTTTCTGGGCAATTCATCAATCTTGGCACTGGCCTTGATGTTGATTAAGTGGTGAGGACAGGGGATGAAGGATGCACCCACCTTCGCATTGAAGCATGAGTGAGACCCATGTGAAATTGTTCACCACAGATTAGTAAGTAAGCACAAGTAAGCCCATGTTTACTTACCTTGCTTACTGGATCATCTACCCCTGTATGGACTGTAAATTTGGAAAGAGGCTTTGATTTTGTAGGAAAGTACTGTGGGGTTGGGAGAGAGACAGATGCCAGCCACAAGTAAAAGCAGAATCTTCGATGTGGTGAAAAAATGGGAAATTGTTCACTATAGATGATCTGGTAAGCAAGGTGAGCACTGTGCTTACCTTGCCTATTGGATATTCTGCCCCTGAGTGTGAACAGAGGGAGGGGACTCCCTTCATCGGCCATTTGCTCCCTCCCCTTCCCACCCATGATACAAAATTCAGTATAAGGAGGCATGAATGCAAATCCCACTCCCATGAAGCGGGAAGAAGCCTTTAACGGCACCCATGGGGAAGGCGGCGTTGCATCAGGTGGAGCTGTTTAACAATCTGAGTCAAGCTCTTAAGAGCACTTGGCAGGGCCCGTAGTGACTCACGACGTCCAGGAACGGCCCCCATTACTGCCATGTCCTGGCCACTGGGTTCACCAGCCACAGGAGACCTAGAAGGTGAGCCTGTCTGCCTCCCCCATCATGCTTTTGATGCCTGGTGCCCTCTGCCAACACCAAAAGCAAAAGAACTCTTCAGATAGAAAGTCACGCTTCCATGCATTTATTTGGTCATTCAGCAGATATTTATTAAACACCATTACATGGTGGGCCCTGGGCACACAGCAGTGGACCAGGCAGATGTAATCCCTACCCTCATGAAGCGAAATTCTTCAGGGGAACATGGAAGAAATGAAATTATAATGCTTAAACCCCAAGCCTATGAAGGAAGCATAGAAAAGAGCAGAGGAGGACAATACAGAGATACAAACTGGAGTGGACACTTGCTATCGGGCAAGCAAAAAAAAAAAATCCTAATTGGGCTGCATTATCTCTATGGACCTCAGTTATAGTCTTAATTGTAACAGAAATACCACAAGTAGGTGGCTTTCAAGAACAGAAATGTATTTTCTCAGTTTAGGAGACTAGAAGTCTGAATTCAGGGTGCCGGCTCTAGGGGAAGGCTCTCTCTCTGTCAGCTTTGGGGGAAGATCCTTGTCTCAGCTTCTGTAACCCCAGTGTTCCTCAGTTCCTTGGTGATCTCCACATGGCATCTATCTCCCCCTGCTTATGCTTCCTTGTCTCTGTGTCTATGCTGCTTCTAACGACTCAGAAGTGATCAGGTTTAGGACTGTGTGTCATCTTGACTGGGCCATGATTCCCAGTGTTTATACGTGATCGCTCCCATGATGCAATCTGCTGTGAGTAGCCAATCAGTTGAAAGGGAGTTTCCTTGGACATGTAGCCTGCATCTGAATATAAGTGGACATTCTGGCTTTTGCCTGCTCTGGATGCTGCAGCTGCCTCCTGTTCCTCTGACCTCCGGTTCTTGGGACTTGAGCTAGCAGCTTACCTGTCGATCTTGGGATTCGTTGATCTTCACAGCCTGTGAGCAAGAGCCCAGCTCTCCGACCCACGGATCTTGGGTTCGTCAGCCCCTGCAGCTACATGAATCAGGGGAAGCCTCTATCCTGATCCACGAACTTGGGACATTCCAGCCTCTACAATCATGTGAGCCATTTCCCATATAAACCTCTCTCTGTATATATTTATACCCTTTTACTGGTTTTGCTTCTCTAGAGAACCCTGCCTACGACACCACGCTACACTGATATGGCTTCATTAACATAGCAAGGAAGAATCATATTCCCAAATGGGATTACATCGATAGGTTTAGGGGTTAGGATTCCAATACCTATTTTAGTGGAACAAATTTCAATCCATAGCAGTTATCATTACAGATTATTCATTCTCAGTGGTGATCAAAAGACTAACTTAAATGTTTTCTGTCCATTGAAATGGGGAATCCCTTCTCCGTCCTAGAGAAGGAAGTGGAGATAGATCTTAAAGAAAGAATGCCTGGTCAGAGCCCTGTGCTGACTGGATAAGGCCTGGGCCCCTGAACCAATCACTATAGGGGTTCTTCTGGAGATAAAGACGACTGGATACTTGAACAAAAACAGAGGTACAGATAGAAAGGGACAGACTGAAGGATAAGCAGCCTCACTAGAGAAGACCTGTTTCCAGACAGATCCACAGAAGGTGTCGACATCTCTCCCGGTCAGAAAGGGACCCAGAAGGTTTTGTGAACCATTGTAGGAACTCAGTAGACTTTTTTTAAAATTGGATAAATCAAGGCATTCGAGCACATGCATACCAATTAGAGAAACGGAGGTCAATACTAGAAGAATTAAAATTTTGCCTCAAGGTAGGTGGGTAGGGGTAGGAATGGGTGAAGCAGGGAGCTGTTCCTTTTAAATCAATCTTTAAACCATGCATGTGCATGTAATACTTGATAATAAATAAAACATAATTAAAAATAAATAAAAGTGGTTATAATACCCATCTTGGGGTTTTGTTATGAATGTTGTATGAGATACCATAAGCAAAAGCTTCTTGAAAATGACAAAGCACACATTTGTACAGGGGACTCTGAGGTTCTCATGGTTCTGAAAACCTTTTGGTTTCTTGCTGTGGTTCACAGTAACTGGATCAAATTTGGATCCGGGTAGCAGGAAAGAGCTGTTTTCTTAAGGCAGTTCGTGTAAGAATGAGATATCCTGCGGTAACACATTTCCAAATCAAAGGCTTACTCAAAAAAAAAAAAAAATCCCTGAATATAATAATATGATACTCTGAAAGTGACACCTGCCTTCCTTCCCTCCTTGGTTCATTCACCCATGTTTACTGAGAGCCCATTATGTGCCAAACTCAGTTCTAGGTCCCTGGGGTGTAGCAGTGAACAATATAGAAAAATCCATGCTCTCGGAGTGTTCACGTTATAGAATGTATCTGTGTGGGATGCAATGGGGAAGAGAAAAGGAGAGAAATGGGCCATTTCTCCAAACCAAATCCTTTGTGTTTTTTGGTGGTTTTGTTTTGCTTTGAGTAAGAAGAAAAAAACTACACTGAATCCAAGTAAAGTCTAAAAACATTTTGCTTTCAACAAATTCTACACAACTGAGCCACAACCCATGGTAAGAGGACAGTAATTACCAGGGTCATTAGGGATGCAGTGTTATGGACTGCACTATGAATTCTGAAAATCCAGCCAAGATACATTAGCTAGTCATTATGCCTTTTGTTCTATTCGAGTAAGACATAATGAGAATGGGATAGTGTCAAACAACAACAGCAGTTCAAAGAACACTGAGGGCTTAGAAAATAAATCCAGTAATTGACCTGAATTTTTAAATGGTGGCCATGTGTTTATTTTATACTTTTCATGGAATTTCAGTTACCACCTTCCCAGAATGTTGTCTTCAAAATGATAGTCATGGGAGGTATGATTATTCCTATCTGGGTCATGAATATACGTCAAAAGATTCTTAGAATTTTTTTTTTTTTTTTAATGTACAGACTTCTTCAGGAAAGGAAACGAGAGAAGTTCTAGGTGAAGAAATTATTGGTAGCCAAGATGGAGGCTTAGTCAGGCACACCTTGCCCTTTGTCTACAGCAAGGACCTGAGAAACCAAGTGAAACAGATACAGATGACAATCCTAGAACCCTGAG
Organism: Trichechus manatus latirostris; assembly: GCF_000243295.1. Lineage (NCBI taxonomy): Eukaryota > Metazoa > Chordata > Mammalia > Sirenia > Trichechidae > Trichechus > Trichechus manatus. The sequence goes on along the minus strand of NW_004444067.1, from coordinate 4,256,936 downwards.
CATCAAATGAAAGGATAAAGAATTAGATCAAATACCAATTGGAAGAAGAAACTGATCAAAAACAGTGAACAAGGAGAGACACAGACTGGAGGCGCCCTGCCAGCCATCTTGAGACAAAGCCAACAGTGATGCCAGGTGAGAAGTATAGAAAGGCAACTTCACAGAATTCCCAAGAGGAGAGAGAGAAACTGTGTTGACATACCCAGAGTAAAGTGGGGTAAGCAGAACATGAACTGGATCTAGGGAGGAAGAGTGTAGGAGGGAGACCAAGAGCTCTGGGGATGCTGGCATCCATGGAGTGGGGAGGGAGCCAGGACCCAGAAACAGGACGGCTCACCAGTGGCGGTCCCTGACCATTGGGGTGGGTGACACAGACGGAGTGATAGATCCACAGAGTGTTAGCAAGAGATCCCCCACGCAACCAGACCAAGGGCAATTCTCTTTTTTGCACTTGACTGGATCCAGGTCCTGATTGCTGACTGCAGCAAACGGAAAGCACCCAGGAACCCTCGCCCGGTGACCTGAGAAGCGCTCTCCTCCACCCCCGACCCTCCCGGTGATTAGAAGCACAAACCTCCCCATTCCTGCAGCCCCTGACTGCCAAGGACACAGTCTCATCTCTCCCTTTTTCCCCCAACCCAACCCTGTGCACCATACCCCCTTGCCCACCCACCAAGTGGCAGCAGCCACAATGCTCCCAGCCTCCCAGCCCTGTCCCCCACCCTGCCCCTCTGAGCAGCATGGGGCCACCCAACCCTGCCCCTAGCCCACTCACCGCCCTGCCTACCATGAGTAGCATGGGATCAATACAGCTATCTTACCCACCTGAAGACACTGGAGGAGACAATGTTCTCAAGCCCCCACTCACCTGCTACACCCACCACACCCGCTGCCCTGCCCACATAGCTCCCACGCCACTGGACCAACAACAGACAGCGACCAATGCCTGCCCAGCTCATCCTCAGCCACCCTACATGACCAACAAACAGAGATCTTTGCCCACACTGCCAGCCACTGACCTGCCCACCTGGAGCCAGGTGGTAAGAGCTCCAGTGCTGCCAGATTAGTGACCAAAGTAGCACATCCATCTGCCCACCTGTATATATCAAAACAAAACAAAACAAAAAATCAGGACGCAGTAAACAAACATACAATCAATAAACAAATATAATAACACCTTAATGACTCGGAGACAAGAGACAATATCAAATTACATAAAGAAGCAAGACAAGATGCCTCACGCAAGTGATCAAAATAAAAGGCTAGAAAACCTTCCTGAGGAAGAAATGGTAATGGATCTACCTGATAAGGAATTCAAAAGGCATGTACAGGATCCTCCAAAAGATCAAGGAAAACACAGACAAAACTCTAGAAGAATTCAGGAAAACAATATGAAAATAAAATGACAAAATAGACAATTAGAAACCATACAAAAACAAGAACTAGAAATCCAGAAGATTAACAATAAAATTTCAAAAATAGTTAACTCAGTGGAAGGACACGAGTAGAATGGAATCGATGGATGACAGAATCAGCAGAACAAAGGAAAAATACCTTGACACTAATTTTTTTGAGTAACAATCAGGAAAAAGAATGAAGAAAAATGAAGAAAGCTTAAGAGTTATGTGGGACACTACTGAGGAGGAATACTTTATGCATGATCGAATTTCCAGAACAGGAGGAGACCAAAAAATAAATAAATAAATAAAAGGCAGAGAGAATTTTTGAAGATTTGCTGGCAGAAAACTTCCCTAATATCATGAAAAATGAGAAGATATCCATCCAAGAAGCTTGATGAACCCCATGCAAGATAGATGCCAAAAGAAAGTCACCAAGACGTATCATAATCAAACTTTCCAAAACCAAAGACAAAGAAAGAATCCGGAGAGGAGCTTGGGAAAATGAACTGTCACCGACAAAGGGGAACCAATAAGACTAAGTTCTGATTTCTCAGCAGATACCACGCTGGCAAGAAGGCAGTGTGATGACATATATAAAAAAACACTGAAAGGAAAAAAAATTGACAACCAAGAATTATATATCCAGCAAAATTGTCTCTCAAATATGATAGGGAAATTAGGACATCTCCAGATAAACAGAAATTAAGGGAATTTGTAAAAACCAGACCAATCTTACAAGAAATATCAAAGTGAGTCCTTCAGACAAAGAACCAATAACATCAGACAACAACGTGAGATTAAGGCATATGACAGCATCACCCAGATACCAACCCAGATAAGGAAATCTCAAAAAAAAAAAAAAAATTAAAGCTACAAGATTAAAAATGGAGAACAAGAGATGTCAATTGTAAATAACAACAATTTCAAAATAAAAAGGGGAAATGCATGGTGTAGGTACAGAACTTCCATATAGAGAGCAAGTCAAGGCAATATCAAGATATAACAGACTGTTTTACACTTAGGAATATAAAGGTAAATTTCAGGGTGACCACAAAGAAAATTAGTAAACCTACACACCAAAATAAAAATGAAGAAAATCATAAAGATTCAGCAAACACAAAATCAACAACAATGAAGGAAATGAAAAGAACATTTATAAATAAAAAGAACTCAGTATAGAAAAGTAAGCAGAACAAAGAAACCACCACCACCACACACGCACAAAAGCACAACAAAATGACAGCATAACTCATACATATCAATGATCACACTGAATGTAAATGGATTAAATGCACTAGTCAAGAGACAGAGAGTAACATCATGGACAAGAAAAAAGACTCATAAATATGTCACCTACAAGTGACACATCTTAGACACAAAGATAAAAATGAGCTAAAAATCAAAGGATGGAAAAAATATATCAAGCAAACATTAACCAGATTTAAGGCAAAATTGAGCATAAGAGACAAAGAAGCACACTATATAATGATTAAAGGCTCAATTCACAAAGAGGACATAATCATAATAAATATTTACACACCCAATGACAGAGTTCCAAAATACATAAAACAAACTAACAGAATTGAATAGAGAAGTAATTCCACAACAATATTAAAAGACTTCAACACACCACTTTCGATGAAAGACAGAACAACTAAAAAGAAACTTAACAAAGATACAGAAGATCTAAACAGCACAATCAATCAACCTGACCTCATAAACATATACAGAACACTACACCAACAGCAGCACAGTACACATTCTTCTCCAACACACATGGATCATTGTCCAGAATACACCATATTTTAGACCACAAAGCAAACCTCAGTTAATTTACAAAATATCAAAATAATGCAAAGCTTATTCTCTGATCACAATGCTATAAAATTAGAAACCAATAAAAGGAAGAACAAGGAAAAAATCAAATACATGGAAACTAACTAACACGTTGCTTAAAAACCACTGGGTAATAGAATAAATTAAAAATGAAATAAAAAATTTCTAAAATCAAATGAGAATGAAAGCACAACATACCAAAACCTTTGGGACACAGTAAAACCCACCACATAAATAAAACAAAAGACTCCCATGAGCATATCAACCGACACAGAAAAAGCATTTGACAAAGTCTGATACCTATTCGTGACAAAAACTCTTAGCAAAATAGGAACGGAAATTCCTCAACATAATTAAGAGCATATATACAAAACCAAGAGCCAATATTTATTCTCAGTGGAGAGAGACTGAAAGCATTCCCCTTGAGAACAGGAACCAGACAAGGATGCCCTTTATCACCACTCTTATTCAATAATTCAATACTGTACTAAAAGTCTAGCTAGAGGAATAAGACAAAAAAGGGACATCAAGGGCATTCAGATTGGTAAGAAAACAGTAAAACTATTCCTATTTGCAGATGCTATGATCATATATATAGAAAATCCAAGCAATTCCAAGAAAGCTACTGGAACTAATAGAAGGATTCAGCAAAGTGGCAGGGTACAAGATCAACATAAAAAATCAGTTAGATTCCTCTACATGAACAAAGAGAATTCTAAAAAGGAAATCAGAAAAGACATTTACAACACCATTTACAATAGTCCCCCAAAAGATAAAATACTTAGGAATAACTCTAACTAGGGATGGAAAAGACTTACACAAAGAAACTACAAAACTTTACTGCAAGAAACCAAAAGAGACCAACGTAAGCAGAAAAACATACAATGCTTATGGATAGGAATACTTAACGTTGTGAAAATGTCAATAATACCCAAAGTGATCTATAGTTACAAGGCAATCCCAATCCAAATTCCAACAACATTCTCTAATGATTTGGAAAAACTAATCACCAACTTCATATGGAAAGAAAAGAGGCCTCAGATGAGCAAAGCATTACTGAAGAAGAACAAAGTAGGAGGCCTCACACTGCTGAATCTCAGAACCTATTACACAGCCATGGTAGTCAAAACAGGCTGGTAGTGGTACAGACATAGACCAGTGGAACAGAATTGAGAACACAGAAGTAAATCCATCCATCTATGGACAGCTACCAAAGGGTAGAAGTACATTAAATGAGGAAGAGAAAGTCTCTTTAACAAATGGTGCTGGCAAACTGGATATCCATTTGCAGAAAAATGAAACAAGATTTATACCTCAAACAATACACAAAAACTAACTCAAAATGGATCAAAGACATAAATGTAAAACCTAAAATTATAAAGATCAGGGAAGAAAAGATAGAGACAACATTGGGGGCCCTAATATATGGCATAAATAGAATACCAAACATAACTGAAAGTGCACAAGCAGCAGAAGATAAGTTAGATAAATTGGACCCCCTAAAAATTAAACACATATGCTCATCAAAAGACTTCTCCGAAAGAGTAAAAAGAGAACCTACAGACTGGGAAAATAATCTTGGCTATAACATATCCAACAAGGGTCTAAGCTCTAGAATTTATAGAAAATTTCAGCACCTTCACAACAAAAAGACAAACTATCCAATTAAAAACATGGGCAAAGGACATGAACAGACACTTCACCAAAGAAGACATTCAGGTGGCTAACAAAGACATGAAGAGTTTCTCACGATCATTAACCATTAGAAAGATGAAAATCAAAACTATAATGAGATACCATCTCACCCCGGCAATAATGGCACTGATCAAAAAAACAGAAAACAACAAATGTTGGCGATGTTGTCCATAGATTGAATCTCTTATACACTGCTGGTGGGAATGTGAAGTGATGCAACCACTGTGGAAAACAGTATGGCGCTTCCTTTGAAAAGTTAGAAATAGAAATACCATACGATCCAGCAATCCCACTCCTAGGTATATATCCTAGAGAAATGAGACTCATGACACAAATGTTGTTGTTGTTAGCTGCTGTTGAGTTGGTTCCAACTCATAGCAACCCTCTGTACAACAGAACAAAACACTGCCCCGTTCTGCACCATCCTCATAGTCGTTGGTATGCTTGAGCCTATTGTTGCAGCCACTGTGTCAAATCATCTCATTGAGGGTCTTCCTCTTTTTTGCTTACCCTCTACTTTACCAAGCATGATGTACTTCTCCAGGGACTGAGCCGTCCTGATAATATGTCCAAAGTATGTGAGATGTAGTATGACACAAATAGACATAAGCATACCCATATTCATTGCAGCATTATTCACAACAGCAAAACAATGGAAACAACCTAAATGCCCATCAATAGATCAGTGGATAAACAAATTGTGGTACATACACACAGTGGACTACTACGCAACGGTAAAGAATAATGATGAACCGTGAAACACCTCACAGCATGGATGAATCTGGATGACATTATGCTGAGAAAAATAAGTCAATCACAAAAACACAAATATTGTATGAGACTACTATTTCAAAAAGTCAAGAAAAGGTGTACACACAGAAAGCAACCATGTTTGATGGTTACCAGGGATTGGAGGTAGAGAAAGGGAAAATCACTAACTAGATAGGCACATGTTAACTTTGGTGAAGGGAAAGGTACACAATAGGGGAGAAGTCAGCACCACATGACCAAGGCAAAGGAAGACACCAAGAGGTACACAAGAATAAAAGGCAACTATGGTAAATACTGTAACATATACAATCCTGCAAGGTGTGTGAGGGCATATAGGAGTACATCCATGTGCATATATAGTTTTGGCTGTGGACATTTCTACATATATACTTGTATGTGCTGCATGTATGTTCATCTATATGTAATAGAGCACAGGGGCACAGTCATGAAAACTTCCTAGACATAACCAAACACCTCACAGGACTGAATTACTGGGCTTGAAGGCTAAGGACCATAGTCTCGGGGGACAGCTAAGTCAATTGGCATAATATAGTTCATAAAGGCAAATGTTCTACATTCTACATTGGTGAGTAGTGTCTGGGGTCTTAAAAGCTTGCAAGCAGCCCTCTAAGATACAACTATTGGCCCCTTTCTGTCCGGAGCAAAGGAGAGTGAAGAAAACCAAAGACTCAAGGAAGCAATTAGTCCAAAGTACTAGAGGACCACAGGAACCACAGCCTCCACTAGCCTGAGACCAGAAGAACTAGATGGTGCCTGGCTACTACTACCAATTGCTCTGACTGAGATCACAATAGAAGGTCCTGGTTAGAATGGGAAAAAATGTAGAACAAAACTAAAATTCATAAAAAAAAGACCAGACTTACCAGTCCGATAGAGACTGGAGGAACCCCCAAGACAATGGCCCTTAGACACCCTTCTAACTTTGAACTGAAGCCACTCCCAGAGATCACCTTTCACCCAAATAAAAGACAGACTTATAAAATAAACAATAACACTCTTGAGGAAAGTACCCCTTAGAATAATCATCTGTACAAGACCAAAAGGGCAACATCTGCCCAAAAGCAAAGAGGAGAGGTTAGGAAGGGGCAGGAAAACCAGACGAATGAAAACAGGAACTCAGGGTAGTGATGGAAAGAGCGCTGACACATTGTGGGGACTACAGTCAATGTCATGGCACAATTTAGACATAAATTATTGAATGGGAAACTAATTTGCTCTGTAAACCTTCACCTAAAACACACACAAAAAAGTTAAAAAATAAACAAACAAAAAAGAGACATAAATTCCCTACTCTCAAGGACGTCCTGATCTAAGGAAAACTGATTTCTGGCAGTCATGAGTCACATTGGCCTCAACCCTAACTTGCCTGAGAGCCCTGGCTCTTTGCTTCTCTTCTACCTCTGGGCTTGGATATACTTACAGGAGAACAGACATGAAGAATGAGGCACAGTTAAAAAGGGAGGTGGGGTATAAATACCCGATGGCATTGGTGGTTCAGTGGTAGAATTCCATGCAAGTGAATCAGGTTTGATTCTGAGCCAATGTACTTCATACACAGCCACCACCTGTGTGTCAGTAGAGGCTTGCATGTTGCTATGATGCTGAACAGGATTCAGCACAGCTTCCAGACTAAGATGGTGTCCAGGCATGGACCAGTAATGTGAAACTTACCTCCAAAAATGGAGGGTGCCAACAGATTGAAGAAAGAGGTAGGCAACTCCAGGGTGACAGCAAAGGGCTTTATTAGGGAGATTTACATATGAGGCTAGTCCTGGGCAGCTGCAGGACCAAAGCAAATCTCTGCGCTCCACAGTGTGAGGGCAGAGGTTTTATAGTGGTGGTGGACAACAGTGGCTACATGCCAGGGACTCACATAAGACTTACTCAGCAAACGGTAGTGAACTAGAAGACCATATAAGGGCGCTCATGTTCGGCCTCACAAAGCCTGCTTCCTCTTCAGTCGACCCTTCAAGGCCAGTTCCTACAATTTGGCACTTTCCCCCTCTTGTGCCTCAGTCCAAGAGACCCTGTTCCCTCCCCCATTCTCTCTGGTAAGGAGAAGGAACCAGGAAAGAGAAGGTGACCCAATTCCCAGCCTCCTTATCAGAGAATGCTCTGGGATCAAGGCTTCTTAGGAGGCCTGGATGGGAAGCACAGAGGCAGACCATTCCCCCAACAGATGAACTAGGAAGAGAAGCCTAGTGATCTACTTCTGAAAATCAGTCAATAAAACCCCTATGGATCACAATGGGCCAATCTGCAACCGATCATGGGGATGGTGCAGAGCCAGGCAATGTTTTTTTTTTTTGTGCATAGGATCACCATGAGTTGGGGCTGACTCAATGGCTACCAACAACAACAACATAAGAAGAGAATGCATCTTAAATTCACTGATTTGGCACCCTGACAAATCTGGCATTCATTGTTTGAGTCCTTAAATAAATATCAAGATCTTAGCTACATACCTGAAAATTTTATATTTGATAAAAATTTATAAAAGCCTTAATGAATGATTCAAAATTTAAAACCTAGATTCAAATCTGCTAAAGTACCTTTTCATTTCTTTCTTTCTTTTTTTGGATAAAAATCTCAATTTCTGATGTGGCTTCTTTTTCATTATTGTGTTCTGATTGAAGAAAAAGTCTAGGAATTAAAACATCAGACTTATGAAACTGATAAGCTGTGTGTGCAAATTTTCATTTTGAAAAAAATTATTAAAAGTATTCTTAAAACCTTAGGCTTATCAAAGTAAATAATTCCACAGCTAATTGGAATCATCTTGGGTAACAAGGAGCTTTAATTCCATAGAACCACTATTTTAATTAAATTGACATATTTTAAAATCATTTTAAGAACAGCACAGTAATTCTAAGCTTTTAAATGCGTCAGTCCCTAAAAAGCAGCTGGTGTTCTGACTTCATCAGCTGATAGCCCTGCAGGTCCTCGTAAGCTGCTTAGGACTCCAGTTCTCAGTATGGTTGTTTGGTCTCGTGTGGGCATTGGCTTAATTTAAGAGAGTAGCACTTGTGGAGCATCCTTTAACTTTTTTTTTTTTTTTTAATAAAAAGGGAATAAAAATTAGGTGCGACTATTAATTAGAAAGGAAAGTGTTTTACTCACATCTGGAGGTGCAACCTACAATGCACAGGCACAGCCTCAGAGCACATGAGATTGAGGTTGGTAGGTTCAAGGGGTAAGAAGCCACTGCAGGTACATGCCAATCTAGAATAATTACAGAATTGGAGCTTGAGGTTCTCCTGCTCACAGGCTCTTACTCCACTGCTCTCTTCCTCTTGCCCACTCTACTTTGGAAATAGATACTACCAAGACCTCTATATTCATGCATAGCAAAATGGCAACAAAACCATTCATCTGGTTACAACCCCCAATCCTATTTTTAATTTGCATTTTAAAAAGTGGCATAATAAAACAAAACAAAGAAATTATTGGTGAGGATGGTAGGAACTAACACTTATTGAACATGTAGGATGCCACGATTGAATGCATTTTCCCTGTTAATCCTC
>NW_004444067.1:4220346-4247378 GCF_000243295.1 Trichechus manatus latirostris | reverse complement strand
GCCAGTAAGTCTGGTCTTTTTTTGGGAGCTAGAATTTTGTTCTACATTTTTCTCCAGCTCTGTTGGGGACCCTCTGTTGTGATCCCTGTCAGAGCAGTCAGTAGTGGTAGCTGAGCACTATCCAGTTGTACTGGACTCAGTCTCGTGGAGGCCATGGTAGTTGTGGTCCATTAGTCCTTTGGACTAATCTTTCCCTTATATCTTGTTTTCTTCTTTCTCCCTTGCTTCTGAAGGGGTGAGACCAGTGGAGTATCTCAGATGGCTGCTAACAGGCTTTTAAGACCCCAGACACTACTCACCAAGGTAGAATGTAGAACATTTTCTTTATAAACTGTGTTATGTCAGTTGAGCTAGATGTTCCCTGAGACCATGGTCCCCAGAGCCCTCAGCCTAGCAATTCAGTCCCTCAGGGAGTTTGGATGTGTCTATGGAACTTCCATGACCTTGCCTTGTACAAGGTGTGCTGGCTTCCCCAGTATTGTGTACTGTCTTACCCTTCACCAAAGTTACCACTGATCTATTGTCACAATTAGATATTATTATTCTCTTTTTACACATTCAAATTGTGGTGTTGGTGAAGAATATTGAATATACCATGGACTGCCAGAAGAATAAACAAATCAGTCTTGGAGGAGGTACAGCCAGAATGCTGCTTAGAAGCGAGGATGGCAAGACTTCAGCTCGCTTACTTTGGACACGTCATCAGGAAAGACCAATCGCTGAAGAAGGACATCATATTTGGTAAAGTAGAGGGTGAGTGAAAGAGAGGGAAACCCTCCATGAGATAGATTCACACAATAGCCTCAACAATGGACTCAAACATACCAATGACTGTGAGGATGGTGCAGGACTGGGCAATGTTCCGTTCCATTATATGTAAGGTTGCCATGAGTTGGAACTGACTAGACGGCAACTAACAACAACATTCCCATTTTACAGATAAAGAAGATGAGATACAGAGACGTTAAGTTAAAGATCAAAAGCTGGCGGTCTGTGGGCCAAATCTGTCCTACAGATGTGGGTTTCTATTTGCTTAGTTGTTTGCTTTACTTTGTTTCCTTTTTTTTTTTTTGTTTGTTTCTTTGGTTTTATTTTCTTTGATTCTCAGGAGTGCTTCAAAAAATACACAGACTTGTTGGGAAATTTTAAAAGATACAAGATTTCATATAAACCGCAGCACCCTGGGTTGTTTTTAAACCTTGGAGGATCTGGCAGGAGTTGGCCGGAACAGGCAGCCACCAGAATCCTCCAATTCCTCACACCCTCACATGTCCCAACCTCTCATGTATAGTTAGTACTTAGAACTCATCATATTTCTCAAAGATAACGACATCAATCCATAGAAAATCAGAACAACCCCAAGTCAGGAAACATTTGCACAGTAGGAAAAACAAGCTTTTCCATATTTCCCAGCATCCCTTCTGCCTTTGCCCAATATTTAAACTCAACTCAGACTCATAACTTACACTCCTGTGCCAAGGAAGTGTCTTAGAACTGTTCTTTATCATCAGTTGTACAAACCCTCAGATCCCAACTGTGAAGGGCATGGAAACTGCACGACTAAAGCCACTTATCATCACACGGACAACATATATGCGATGTTGATAACAAATGGCCTCGGCTAAGTGTACCTCAGGGTTTGGTTGTTTGTTTACTTCTTCCGGAAGTTTTCCATCATTGCCATCACATTCCATCGTAGGAAAAATCCTCCATAGCCCACTGGGGCCTGAAGCTTCCCTGACAAATATTCTGATTGAACAATAAATCTTGCATTGCAAATACTTCACCAGGTAGTCTGCGATTCTCATCACTGGCTGCCCATTCAAATCATCTTAGGAGTTTTTGTTTGTTTGTTGTGTTTCATAGTACTCATGGTTGGATCTCATTTCAGAAAGCTTGAGTCAGAATTCTGGAGGGTAGAGCTTGGGCATCAGGACTTTTAAAATCTCTTGAAGTGATTCCACTGAGTAACTAGAGTGATGAGCCACTAAATCCATGAAATTAAGAAAAACAAAGCAAACAAACAAACAAATCCAGGGTTGGGTGGATTGAGCTAATAGGTGTGACGCATATCTCAGTCTTTATTTTTCCTACTAAAATGTCAGTGGTACTCACTGATGTTGTTGTGGTTAGCTGCTGTTGGGTAGTTTCCCAACTCATGATGACCCCATGTGTTACACACAGGGCTTCAACTGGTTGGGAATGGTTCAGTACTTGCTGACGTAAACAAGAACAGTGTACTCGTTGCATAGCAACCAAACCTGTTGTCCTTCAGATTTTGACCCAAGTAGAGCCTTAGTGGTGCAGTGGTTAAGAGTTCAGCAGCTAACCAAAAGGTTGGCAGTTCGAATCTCCCAGCCGCTCCTTTGAAATCCTATGGGGCAGTTCTACTATGTCCTATAGAGTTGCTGTGAGCCAGAAATCAACTCAGTAGCAGTGGATTGTTGGTTTTTTTGGTAGGAAACAAACAGCGGTGCCCTGTTCAAAGATGGTGGCTGACTGAGCTGCTTTGAATGTGTCGCACTCCATGGTCCTGCCAATAATCCTATGTCCCACATCAGGCTCCTGAAACTTTCAGGATACATGCAGGAGACTGGATTATTGGAGACTGACACACATTTGAAGCAGCATGGTTGGCCGCCATCTTTGAGCTGGGCACCACTGTTTGTTTCCTACTCGGGTCAAAATCCAATGGGCAGCAGATTTGGTTGCTATCAAAGCATATGCCCTCGTTTACATCAACAAGTACTGAACCGTTCCAAACTGGTCTGAAGCCCTTGTTACAGAGTAGAACTGCCCTATGGGGTTTTCTTGGCTGTAATCTTTCTGGAAGCAGATCGCCAGGCCTTTTGTCCACAGAGTCCCTAGGTGCATCGGAACTGCCAACCTTTGAGTTAGCAGCCAATCGCAAAGCTCTTGTGTCACCCAGGATCATCTGATGTCATTAAATCTGTTGCCATCGAGTTGATTTGAACTCACAGCCACACTATAGGACACAGTAGAACTGTCCCATAGGGTTTCCAATCTTTATGGAAGCAGACTGCCACACCTTCCTCTGGCAGAGCGGCTGGTGGGTTCAGATCACCAAGCTTTCAGTTAGCAGCCTAGCACTTAACCACTGTGCCACCAGGGCTCCTTCTGATGTCATTACATGGGTACAAACAATTGTGTAAAACAAGGCTACATGCAAGAGATGGTGTGGGCTATGTCTGCTCCCAGAGTTACAGAGGAAGCAAAGTCGAGAGCTGCCAGGCTCAAGAAATCCCAGTGCCATCTCCATGCTAGCATGGTCTCTGCATGCACCATCATCAGAGAGAACAGCAGAGCACACGTGCTCCCTGTGCTGCCATTTTTCACGTGCAAAGCACGAGAAAGACAAGCACCATAGCATACGCATGCATGCACACACACGCTCACCAATCCCTGCACTTACGGCACTCACATTCTAACAGAACCAAATGGAGCTACAGGTGGACTAAATGGCAACGGGTTTGGTTTTGGTTTGTTGACATCACCCACTGAAACCAAACTCATTGTTGTCAAGTCAACTGCGACTCATAGCAACCCTACAGGACAGAGGAGAATTGCCCCATGGGGTTTCTAAGAAGCAGCTGGTGGATTCAAGCTACCAACCTTTTGGTTAGCAGCTGGGCTCTTAACCACTGCGCCACCAGGGCTCGTATTGACATCAAGGAAGAAACAAAACAAAACAATTGTTATCGAGTTGACTCAGACTCATAGCGACCCACCTCGTGTGTGTCAGAGTAGAACTGTGCTCTACAGAGTTTTCAGTGGCTGATTTTTCAGAAATAGATCACCAGGCCTTTCTTCCAAGCGACCTCTGGATGAACTTGAACCACCAACCTTTCAGTTAGCCGCCAAGCACATTAACCACCATTTGCATCACCCAGGGACTCCGACATTAAGGAAAGCAGTTCTGAAAGCAAAGATGTGCCCACAAAGTATATTCAATCACAAGAGAAACGTTTATAAATCGTGTCTCTCCTCATGCTCATATTTCTGGGCTATCGACCACCTCAACACAAGAAAATGCCCGTGGAGGGCCCATCAAGCTGTTCTCACTTACTACACTGATTGATGACGTTGAGGACACCACTTTTGATAAGACACTAATGAAGTGATGTCTGCTTTTATTAAATATCACAAGCAAATTGCTTATTTATTCTAGAAAAATAGCGTGTAGAAAATGTAACGTGTATAATCAATTAATTTAGTTTTCTTTTGTTTTTTTTTTTTCCTTCCAAAAACCTCTGACAATGATTGACAACCAAACATGTCTAGTCCATTAACTATCTGGGGCTGGGGATCAACATTTGTCAGCAGGAGATATTTCATTTCGGCAGGAAGCAAGAGGAAAGCCTCTGGATAATGGATTGCAAACAGACGTGCCTGTGGGTTCGTGTTATTTAATATTTTATAATAAATGATCTGGAGGGGGGATTTTCTTCAATGAAACCTTTAAGACTGCAGAAAATACTTCGTTCTCTGAGTTGAGAATATCAACGGAAAGCAATGAGCTGAAGATGCTCTCACAATATGACCAGGAAGAAAAATGGAAAAAAGGAAGCTAGATTTTACAATTAACAAGCACATGTTGCTACATGTTAAAGAATAAATGATTCAAACAGTTGCTGAAACAGAGCTAAGTACTGTGAGAGACATCATGCAAAATGCCAAGGAAAATTTAGGTCATGATCAGGAAAATAAAAACAGAAAACATTTTTTAGAGGCGTGTGTGTGTGTGCGTGTGTGCGTGTGTGTGTCTGAAGAGAGGGAAAACCTGGAAAATAAATGCTATGTGATGATTCCATAGACGTTTATACTATCAGGAAGGATGTGGCTAAAAGTAAGGATAATTTCATAAAGGTTAATTATTTGTTTATTTATTTTAACCTTTTGTTGTGAAAAATTTTACAGCTACATAAAACTAGAACACGCACACACACATATATATACAAATACATACACACACATATATGTACACATATATAATCTCTTCCAGTAAAGTAAAAGAGGTCGATTGATGGCTGAGTATGCAGCCAAGGAGATCTGCCATAATCATTAAATATACGAGTTGAAAGGAAGAAAATAAAGCTTACCAAAAACCAGTTGCCATCAAGTCAGTTCCGACTCATGGGGACCCCACGTGTGTCAGAGTAGAATTGTGCCCCACGGAGTTTTCAATGACTGACTTTTTGGAAGTAGACTTCCAGGCCTTTCTTCTGAGGCATCTCTGGGAGAACATGAACCTCCGACCTTTCAGTTAGCAGCTGAGCATGTTAACCATTCTGGTTTCTTATCTCAGTTGTGCTGACTCTGGGAAAATTACTCAGAGCCTCAGTCTCCTCATCTGTAAAACTGGGATAAAATTAGAAGTGCCCTCATAGAGTTGTTGTAAGAGGTACATGACCTAAAGCGTGCAAAGTGTCTAGCCTCATCCAGTAATGGAAGTTACAAGCAAAAACAGAGATGAGAGAGAAGCTAGCACCTACTGTGTGTTGGGCGTGGGGTGAGGCATTCCATGTATATGATGAATATACATACATACTCATCATCATCATAATCCTTTGAGAAGTAATGTGACTGTCCAGTGTTACAGATCTGGAAGGCCATAGTTACACATTCAAAGTTAGCATGTAGATTGGATACTGACGGAGGAAAGGGCTCTTAGAATCAGTGTATGGGAAAAGAATTGTGTTAAGCTTTTAATTAGGCAATTTATTAGCCAGGATGCTATACAAGTGATCTTAAGAGGAAAGACTAGACAAAAGATACAACTGGGAGATGCAAACATGAATTCCTACTGTACTGAGGAAGTAGACGGACAAATGTATTATATATATTCTCATATACATATATCAGGTCCCTGGGTGGCACAAACAGCTTGTGCTCGGCTATTATTCTCGAGGTTGGAGGCTTCAACCCACCCAGCAGCAATCTGCTTCCCTAAAGATTTACAGCCAAGAAAAGCCTGTGGAGCAGTTCTACTCTGTAACACATGGGGTCTCCACAAGTCTGAATGGACTTTATTTACATCAATGGGTTTGGTTTTTTTTATACATATGTATGCATACATTAAAAATGCAAGTGAGATGCATAACCAGATCTTTGGCTTTAAATGATAAAAAGTCAACATCTGTGTGCTAAAACCTATATCATTAGATGTGCCCTAAATTCAATTGTATTGATTTATTTTAAAAACACTGATACAATCCCAAGTTTAACTGAGTTAGCAAGCAGGGTGATAAAAGCAATGAAATCTGTTTTAAAATATTTTCATCAAGTCAACAAGACGATCACAATTAATACTTGCAATTTTCAAAAATTCATTTAGACTAAATTACCTCCCTTTAACTAGGGATAATAATAGAATCGAACAGAGTTATTTTGAAAACTAAATGTGTAATTATGCAACTGCCTATAGTTTAATGTTAAGTGCTTATATAAGTGTAGGCTATTATTATTATTATTATTACTAATAAATTCTCTTAATTTAGTTATAGAGCCTAGAATCAAGGCATTCTTAACCTTTGAGGAGTTTATAAACGGCTGGGCCATTTTCAGGAGGGGCTGATCTCTGAACATGGAAATGGGCAGTCAGTGGGGCTCTGGCTTGGTGCTTAGTATCTACACAAATCTCTTCCCCTAGGACAGGAAAATGGACAGATGGAAATGCGGAACTGGAGTGTGGAAGGGGAGAGTGTTGTTATATCGTGGAGATTGCAATCAACGTCACAAAACAATTTGTGTATAAATTATTGGATGAGAAACTAATTTGCTCTGTAAAGTTGGACCTAAAACACAATAAAAAATTAACAAAAAAGAAAGAAATCTGTCCCCTTTATTCCAATCATGAATAAGTGTGCCCATTACAATGCTGCGATCGAAGTCATGAAAATTAGAGAGTAGTCGAGAAGTATGACTCTATGGTCTGTTGGGCTACAGATACCTCACTGAAACATATCACCTGACAGTATTTTCATCAAAGGAATATTGTCAAGAGGTAAAAGTAAAAAAGAAAAGAAAACAAAAAACTAAAATACACACAGGCAGTACCAATTACACAAATAAGTAAGACTTTATTTAATTTTGAATATACACAGGGATGGGATTTGATTTTTACTGAAAAATAAATGAAGGAAGAGAGTTTTTCTATAGTTATAAATGATGTTATGGAGGGGAAGCAGTAATTACATTATCTTCCATTAAGTTTTTAATTTTTTTTGGAGATATAATCTACATACCATGTTGTGGGTGTTGTTAGGTGCTGTCAAGTCAGTTCTGACTCATACTGACCCTACGTACGAAAGAACGAAACACTGCCTGGTCCTGTGCCATCCTCACAATCATTGTTATGTTTGAGCCCACTGTTGCAGCCACTGTGTCAATCCATCTCGTCGAGGGTCTTCCTCTTTTTCACTGCCCATCAGTGGTTGATGCACAAATTTGAATAATACTCGTGTTATCTGGTCTTCCTTGTAGGCGTATGGATATTATCTTGTCACTGACGGTGTTGTACTTCAGGATCGATCTTGAAATTTTCTTTTTGAGGATGAATGTGATGTCATGTGTCTTCACTTTGTCATCCCTAGCATAGTAGACCATATGACTGCCCGATTCAAAATGGTCAATACTAGTCCATTTCAGCCCACTAATGTCTAGGATATTGATCTTTATGCCTTCCATTTCATTTTTAATGACTTCCAATTTTCCTAGATTCATACTTCGTACATTTCATGTTCTGATAATTAATGGATGTTTGCAGCTGTTTCTTCTCATTTTCACTTGTGCCACATCAGCAAATGAAGGTACCGAAAGCTTGACTCCATCCACGTCATTAAGGTCGACTCTACTTTGAGGAGGCAGCTCTTCCCCAGTTGTATTTTGAGCGTCTTCCAACCTATATCAGACAATGTTCCACTGCTATTCGCATACCAGACAAAACCAAAAAATCAAACCCATCACTATCAAGTCAATTCTGACTCATGGAGACTCCTTTAACCCTTTGATGTCTGGCGGTACATACAGTGTCCATGAAATTTTTCAGCCTCTGGGGTTTATTGTGAAGCTTCTGTACCATTGACAGCATGTGCTGCCACAAGGCAGGGGCCTTTATGACTGTTTGAAACTGAAGAAATGGGCATGTGCTGCAAATTACAGTTTTTACAGGGTATTGTATGAAGTGTCCGAACTGTTGGTAGTATAAATCGAAATTTTGAAAATTTTTATTTGTTACACATATGTAACAATAGATACCAATGGGGACTCTAGGGTATAATTAGTGGTACTTCATATGTACCACTAAACCCTTAGGGTACGCTTGTGAGAGGGGGCCAAAAAAAACAAAAATCCATTCAACCTACCAAAAATTCAGACACACTCAATGATTCAGAATGCTTCCATTAATGAAAATGTATGGTGTCAAAAAAAAAATTCAAACCAAAAAATAATTGTGTCACCAAAGGGTTAAAGTGCATATCTTAATTTTTATATTAACAAAGTTATGCAAACAAGGCCACAATCCAATTTTAGAACATTTTTTATTAACCCCCCAGAAAACCCTGTCCCCATTAGTAGTCACTCCCCACTCACTCCCCAACTCCCTAGCACTAGGCAACCACTAAGCTATTTTCTGTCTCTGTAGAGTTTCCTGATCTGGACATTTCACATAAATGGAATCACTCAATATGTGGTCCTTTGCTGCTGGCTTCTTTCACTTGGCAAAATCTTTTCACGGCTCGTGCATGTTATAGTGTGTACAAGTTCCTCATTTCTTTTTATGGCCAAATATTACACCACATTTTGTTTATCCATTTATCAGTTGATGAGCATTTAGGTTGATTCCACTTTTTGGTTGTTACGAATAATGCTAGTATAAGCGTTTTTGTACAAGTTTTTACATGGATGTAGGTTTTTATTTATCTTGCATTTCGGTTTTTATTTTTTTGCCCTCTGATGATTGAAATAATTACACTTCTCCACTATGTTGAGAGGTTCCTTTACCTACAAGCTATAGTCTTTTAATACTTTTAATTGATTGGCAATGATGAATTTCTACTACTTGCATTAACTGGATGAATCCTTTTTCAAAACTGCAACAATACAGTAAACTCAATTTCATCTCAATGGTACTTTTTAACATTATAAGTAGGAGATATTGTTCGACATAATTGAAATCTCTGCCAGTTTGAGTCCTTGAATAATGAAAATCCTTTCAAGTGTCTCCACCTGGTAATATTTAATTTAAATATTTTGATGATTTGTTCATATTTTCATGCCTTCTAATTATCCTTTCACATTGCAACAAAAGGGTGAATTCACATATTAATATGAAGTCTCAAACTCAAGAGATAAACAATTGGCACACAAAAATATGGAGTCCTCCCCTTGTTGAAACGTGAGATGAAGCCCTCCTGGTGGGGTGTGGGTTCCACCCACAGGAGCAAACTGGGGTACTGTTAACATTGCCCTTGTTGCCTGTCCCCATCCAGATGTCCTGCCCACTGGGACAGCTGGAGGGGGATCTTAGGGCATTGCATTGCAAAGGTGTAGGGTGGGGATAGGGTGACTCTGGGTACAGTTAAGCTCTTGACTATTAGCCAACTGGTTGGCAGTCTGAAGCCACCCAGAGGCACCTTGAAAGAAAGGCCTGGCAATTTACTTCCAAAGAATCAGCCATTGCAAACCCTGTTCAGCACAGTTCTATGCACACATGGGATCACCATGAGTTGGAATTGACTCGTCAGCAACTAACAACTACAGCAGGGGTGGGATGAAGATGATTTTGCCTCCCCCAAGTCAGGAACATGCTGCAGACTTGCCATCTTGAAATGTTAATGTGGGCAGGAATCAAGGACACTCTGAGGTCATGTTTACCCTCACAGAGCTGGTCCATGGGGGGAAATCGAGGAGTCTCCATGACACAGAATCCTCCTCATGTAGGGGCCCAGGCAGGTGGGTCCCCACAACCAGGGCATGGGGGCTCATGCAACTTTGTGGACGGAGGTTCATGCAAAGGCATTGGTGAGGAAATAAGAACCCAAAAACCCAGTTCTGACTCATGGCAGCCCCACGTATTACAGAGAAGTGAGCTCCATAGGTTTTCTTGACTGTAATCTTTAGAGAAGCAGATCTCCAGGCCTTTATTCCGTGGCACCACTGGGTAGGTTCAAACTGCCAACCTTTAGGTTAGTAGTAGAGTGCAAACCATTTGCGCCACCTAGGACCTTGGTGAGGAAATAAGATTAAGAAAATCCTTCAAAGCACTTCCAAGGACAAGTGCATTCTGGGAACACCTTGGTGGCTGCCCTTTCATGTAAACAGTGAGTAATTACCCATCATCTTTATGTACTCACCAAAGCAGACATGCAGGGACTTTTCTAGCCAAAACATTCCAACCAAAGTGAAAGCTTCTGTGTTCTTTTTGCACTGCTTCTTTCACTTAAAGGTGAGACATTTAAAACATTTTCTGGAAGACCTGTCATTCAGATGCATAATGATTTGGTCTAAATCCCACTCTGATTAGTTCACTATGCCGCCAGTAAGGAGCTAACTACTCATAAAACAGGAACAAAACAAATTTCCAAACAGAAGTGTCCTTATTTTAGGTCTTAAATAAGAATCCCAGAGAGGAACCTATCTGTGTAAAGCACGCGGCTTGGAGTGCAAGGTCTCTGACAGAAGGTTGGTACACACACTATGCTACTCAACACTCACGAGGAAAGCAGAGTGGCCAAGCTCCACATCAAGGGGGCTGGGAGGTGCAGTCTTTGGGCATGGGTGGAGGGGAGTGGGTATTTTAAACATCACTGTAATCCATCACAACAGGTTTACACTAAGACTTCATCTGTTAACTCAAAATCTCTTCCAAGTAAGCCTTTCCTAATATCCCAGGCTGTGAGAAGGCCTTGTCTCGTCAACTCTCCTAACAGGACTTTGAAGACGTAGTTAGTCGTGGTGGTAAATGCTCTTTTCAGGGTGAGGTTACAATGATTTGATTCTATAGGGTCATGAGGTAGGCTCCTTGTACGTCCTGTGGGTCAGGGGAGCTGAATGAAAACAGAGGTGGCTCCCCTTGTGCCAGTGGGATGGCCCGCTGGCGTCTGGGAGAACAGCAGCCTGCTCTAACGAGGACCCGTGAGGATGCTCATTTTAACGCCATCCCGCTTCCCTGGTGACTCCGTCTGACGTCGCATCTGTGTTCCAAGAAGGTTGGTTCAGAAATGCTCTCAAGGTGCGTCCCCTGCCTAAATCTGTCACTCTTGAATATTTGCTGTGGCTCTGAGCAAAGGCCACCTCTGCCCTCATCCCTCATCTTCTTGAAATGAGTCTTATTTTTAATTCAGCCCGGTTAATTTAGTTTGGAACATTTATCTTTTAATTGAGGTGGTGGTTTTCATAAATATTCATAAACCACAAGTAAGTTTCTGGGTCAGCAGGCCATGCACCAGGAAGGAAGAGAGATTTTTCCTTTTCCCTGGAGGCAGCTCACATGCATGAATGCGTAAGTAGCCCTCCACACCTCGGAATCTAGTCTCCGCAGGTGTTTCCAAAAAGAATGTACTGAAGGGCAATAGGTAAGAAGTGCGTGGGTGGGACTTGAGGCTAAAGGAGTGAGTAAGGCATTTCTACCTATCCACACATCTTTCTACATACTCTCTACCTATGTGTGGTCCATTTACACCTACAGTTACAGTCATATGTATTCTCTCTGCAACTTCCATGGATCATTGATTCACACACACACACACATAGACACACACACACACACACACACACACACACACACGGGGGAGGCAGAGCAGAGGGAGACAGACAGCATGCCAGGATCATCTGTAAGGAATGGCTGAGAGTACCTACAAGGAAGGAATCAACAAGGCAGATACCTTGATTTCGACTTTTAGCTTCCAGAACTGAGAGAAAATGAATTTGTTTTATAAGTCACCTACTGTGGTATTTCTGTTATGGCAGCGCTGGGAAATAAGCCACTTGTGTATTAAGAGAAAAGTCAATGAGAGTTCACATCAGAAAAAGACAGAATGTGGCCTGAGCCATGTCTCGCCGAGGGCACAGGGAGGGGCCGGTTCACCTGGGCAGAGGGATTGGCACGGAGCAGTGCAATCAATCCTAGCTGAAAGAAGGCAAAAGAAAGGGAAGAAGGAGGAAGGGAGGGACAGAAAGCAAGAGAGAGAATTAAACAAACTCAGATTTATCTTACTGGATGAATAGCCCCCAAACCAAAACCAAACCTGTTGCTATTGAGTCGATTCCAACTCATGGTGACACCCTTGTGTTGCAGAGTAGAACTGCATCCTGGGGTTTTCTTGGCTGTAATCTTTATGGAAGCAGATCAGCAGGCCTTTCTTCCTCTGGGTGCTTTTGAACCGCCAAATTTTAGGTTAGTAGTTGAGTCCAGGGAACTTGGATAAATGGCCCAACTACCTTTAACTTAAATACTCTTTTCTTCTGGGATGCTTGATCTAAAATCCAAGTATGTAGCTTCACTTTTCACTGTGCCTTCACGGAACAAGGGGGGTTTCTTACTTCTCCTTGACCCTCTCATAGAATCAGCAGCTAGGCTGGCCACCTCTGGGATTTCCAAAGTCTCCAGAAGAGAAATTCAAGTACAATCCAACAGTCTCTATGAAGTGCTCATTCCTGCCCTTGGTATCAAACAGTGGGGAGAATCCGAGGTCTGACCCTTACTCCAGGCCTTTCTAAGGTGAGTACATTGAAGTGATTCCCTGATCCTTTCTCGATCCTCAAAGATACTTCACACACATCCAGATGAAAACCCCAAGCAAAATGAACTTGGAACGGCTGACTGAAAGGGGAGCTATAGCTGCTAACTAAAAGGTCAGCAGTTTGAATCCACCAGCTGCTCTTTGCAAACCTTATGGGGCAGTTCTACCCTGTCGTATAAGGTCACTATGAGTAGGAATTGACTCGACGGCAACGGGTTTAACGGGTCTGTGGATTTGGTGAGGCTTAGCCCTCCCTTTGTTAATAATCAAAACCAAAAAAACCCCATAGCGATAGTGGTGGCTGTGCATGAGGTGCACTGGCCTGGAATGGAAGCCGGGTCTCCCACAGAGAAGGCAATTCCACCACCAGAGCACCACCGCCCTCTACTGGAAGGTGGAGGAGTGTTCTCACTCTGCCCTCCTGGCTCCCCCTGCAGGCAGGCACAGAGCTCTCTGCAGTTGGAGAGGACGGAGAGCCTTCAGGCACAGAGATGCAGGCACTCTCCGTGGGCGGTTGGCGGGAGCAAAGCGAAAGGTCCAAGGGATACAGATGGGGCACTGACAGCATCTGCTACACCGAATGCTCTTTCTCCCTGAAGACGCAGCTTTACCTGCTTTGCTTGTTCCACTTCTAATTGACCTTAGGCTTCAGTTTAGATATCATTTAAAAATTTTTTTAATTTTATTTTTAGTAAAAATATACACAGCAAAACCTGCTCCCATTCAACAGTTTCTAGATATAATGATCAGTGACAGGTTACATTCTTCACATGGTGTCAACATTTAGACATCAGTTTTTAAGGAAAACCTTCCCTAACCCCTACCATTCTGGTTTGTTCCCCCCCTACAGTGTGCTGGGATCTCGCCCGTGCTGTTCATCATTCAATTCCACAGTGCCTGGCACATCGTAGGTGTTCATTGAATGGTTGATGCATTCTAAATAGCGCTTATCCATGTATATGAGCACAGATTTAAACCTGATTTTATAACAAGCTAGAGTTAACTTCCCCATCAGAGCCTGAACAAATAGTTCCCGATTTCTCAGGGTGACGAGACATTTGACACCCATGAACTTTGGGAAGAGTGTCACCTGTCTGTCAGGTGGAAAAACCACCTCCAGGACATTCAAGTGGAGATTGCAGAGCAGTAGGGAATGAAGCTGTAACAACAGGAAACTTTTCAGCTGAATAATTTGATTTATAAACATGGGCATAGTTTATGTCTCCTTGTATTAGATCATTCATGGAAAGTATGTTGCTGTTAAATAAAACAGTATATGACAACATTCAGCAAACACGTAATGATTTCCTGTTTCACACTTGGTTAGGTAAAAAGTTTGCCATAATGTGCTGCCAAAGATAAGCGATCACTATTATTCGGAGCAAGAACACGTGCGTGCCTGGTGCTGGCTGCTGTGTTGGAAAAATCATGAGGCAGAATTCAGGGTTGGAATAAAGCATGAAGTAAAAACCAAAAAACCCAAACTCGTTGGTGTCAAGTCGATTCCGACTTATAGCGACCCCACAGGACAGAGTAGAACTGCCCCATAGGGTTTTCAAGGAGCGGCTGGTGGATTCGAACCGCCGTGTACATAGTTCCGGTGCACCTTGTCTGCACTGCCCCCTGTGGTGTCGATGATCCCCTTTTCCAAGGTGAACAACACACCCAGGCACTGCTAGTCCCTGGGGTGTTCGAATTAATTAGCCATCCTGGCCTTTGATTTGCCAACTGCACATACATTCACAATTGGCTTCCCTAGCGTCTTGATCGCACACGTGGGAAAATTAACTAATTAAACTAATAAATCATTATTTAAGGTTATTTATTGTTCTCAAGGCTTTGAGAGTCAATTGCTCTTTCCCAATAATCAGTTAAATGGTTAATTATAGAAAAGAACCTGGTTGGTAGACACAGCAAGACACATCCATCCTGCGGAGGCTTTGAGCTTGCTTAGTCCACAGTTGTAAAAGCGCTCCCAGGACACACGTGATCCCTGGAGTAGAGCAAAGGTTACATGTGAATCTCAGGTTTGGAGCAAAATCCCCGCAAACAAAGTCACGCCTACAAAATCCCCCGCTAACAAAGTCTCAAAGCCTTCAATGGCTTTGCTGCCATGATCCAATGGATGTGTGAACCAAAAGTGAAAGAACACGCCTCTGGGCCTTGGAGTCTTAGCCTATGAAATGGGGAATAAAAGACTACATCCCAGGATTGTTGGAGGGTTGAGTACATTCACCTGTGTCTGTTCCAGTGCTAATCATCAATTAGTATTAGCACATCTTCAGGATCCTCAGGTGCAGAGAAGGTTACTAGAAAGGAGATATATCACCAATTTAGTAGCAGCTTCTTAGGGATAGGGAGGCTTGCTGGCGCGGTGGTTAAGAACTGGGCTAATAACCAAAAGGTCAGCAGTTTGAATCCACCAACCACTCCTTGGAAACCCTATGGGACAGTTCTACTCTGCCCTATAGGGTCACTAAGAGTTGGAATTGGCTCGATGGCAATGGGTTTGGGTCGGGTTTTCAGGGACAGAGAAATATTACTATACAAAAGGTTAATATTTATTGTACTGTATTTTTTTATCCTCCCTGGAAAGATGTTACTATAAAAATATGGGGCGTTTACCAGCACCACTTGCAGTTGAGTTGACTCATGGCCACCTCATGTGCGTTAGAGTAACACTGGGCTCCATAGGGTGTTTGCTGGTTGATATTTTTGGAAGAAGATCACCAGGCCTTTCTTCTGAGGTACCTCTGGGTGGACCTGGATTGCCTTTCAGTTAGTAGCCGAGCACGTTAGTAACCATTTGCACTACTACCTGGGGACTCCATGGTAGTTAGAATCCAGGAAATAGATTTTATTCTTTCCCTAGGTTCACAGCTGCAACCTTCAGACTCTACTCCCCGCGACCCTGGTGTGAGAAGAAGTAACGAGAAATGCAGGACTCGCTGAGCTGTGGCCTCACAGCAGAGGCTGGACTCCTGGGTGTGGCTGCTGGTTTTCACCCACGAGGCTTTGAGAGGACATGACCATTGGGAGGCACATTGCAGGGGGTGGGAACTTTCATGTGCCCAGAACTCATGGATGATGCTTCCTTCTCAGAATAATCCCTTGGGATGGCAGCTTTTCTAAAATCTCAGAAGGTGTGTGGTTTGATATTTCTTCTTGAAACGTTTACATTTTTTTCTTTATAAACAAAGCCAAGGTGAGCCATTATTATTATTTTAATCCTCCAATTTCTGGATTAAGGACTCTTCTTCTAGATTTGGCATCGTGACTTGTCTTTAGATACAATTTCAGGTGCTGATTATTTGTTTTTCTGCTTCCCTTCCTGATGTGTGATTCTCACCCTTCCGTGATTTAAATTAATTACTGTTCAAAGGACATTACAGTCCTTGAGTAGACTACCTTGAGTATCAGTGCTTTCATACCATCTAGTCTCTTATTCAAGGTGTGAGGTAAATCTGAAATTAATGGAGACAGAGTAATGCTAAACCAGTATTTTCTTCAAATCAAGGAGATAGTTGTTTCAAGGTTTCTGGATAGAAGCTTCCAGCTGGGGCTAGGGACCATAGGTGATGATGATGATATGGAGGCTGACAGTGGTGAGGGGAGCTCCATTTTACTGAGTGCTTCATTCATGCCAGGTATCAGTCAGGATAGACTAGTGCTGCCCAAAGAGTGTTCTGATCGCTGGCAGCAACAGCGTCACACGGGAGCCCGTTAGAAACACAAATTCTTGGACTCTAGGGTAAGACCTAACTGAATCAGAGTGTGAGGTGGAAGGTGAACCCAGGAATACGGGTTTAATAAGCCTGTAAATATGTCTTATGCATGTTTAAGTTTGAGAAGCACGGGCTAAGTTACAGCGTAGCAGCAAACAACCCCCAGAATCTCAGTGACTTAACACATCCAAGGTTTCTTTCTTGCTCCCACTGTGGGTCAGCTGCCTGCTGCTCCTCAGAGCCACTCAGGGACCCAGGCTGACAGAGCAGTCCCTTCTGGAACATTGCCAGCTGCCGCGGCAGAGGAAAAGAGAAAGAGATGACTCTTGAGTTTCCAGCCAGAAGAGATGTCTGGAAGCCACAGCCTACACTATTTATTATTAGATGTTGTTAGCTGCCCTCAAGTTGGCCCCCAACTTATGGTGACCCCATGCACAACGGAACAAAACATTGCCTGGCCTGCTCCATCCCCGTGATCTGTTGCAGATCGGATAGGTGTGATCCACAGGGTTATCACTCCATCTCAGACAACTACCTTCTTCCCAGGAATAGCTCCTCTCCGATAGTTTTATGTTGCAAATACCAACACTTTTCCATCTCCTTTCCCCACTTTTCCTCAAAATGAACATTTTTCAGCAAGAGGAGAACAAATAGTTCTGTGTTGACTGATGCTTAGATTTGGTCTTTGAATGTTTGGCTCTCCTAGAGCGTGGTTTGAAATAAATTTAATTCCTAACATAAAATTCCATCTGAGCTTAAATGGGTGACAGTGTTTGCTTCAATTAACATGCATTTTGTTATCATACTATAATTACAATGAGGGGGTACTTTGGCTGGCTTTATGGAAGCAGCAATCACAATAATGAAAGGTAGTTAAAACATCCTGACTTCACCCAGCCTCAGAGGATGTCTAACAACGAGGTGCTGGCGGGCTAGGGCTTACAGCAATGCACAAGACTCTTACTAGACCGCCAACCAGAGGGAAAGGAAGGATCGAGTTCTAGGTAGAGCTCCCTTTTTATTTTGTTGAAAGCCACATTTGGCCTCTTGCTAACAAACAACCAGTTCTCTCACTTGTTCTAATTTGAGGCATTCATGACACAGCAGCAAACGAGAGCTTATTTCAGATACTGACTACTGACAACTGATATCCCACTAGGAACATGGATGCCATTTCAAGGCCTTACTCGAGTGGCGGGTTTGGATCTCAGTTCACAAACTCAGGTTTGGGACAAATTCCCAACAGAATGACTTTATTTATTGTTCTGTATCAAAGGAGCCCTGGTGGCACAGCGGTTAAAGCGCTCGGCTGCTAAACAAAAGGTTGGCAATTTGAACCCCACAGCCGCTCCACGGGAGAAAGATGGCAGTCTGCTTCCATAAAGATTACAGCCTTGGAAGCCCTATGGGGCAGTTCTGCTCTGTCCTGCAGGGTCACTATGAGTTGGAACAGACTTGATGGCAGTAGGTTTGATTTTTCTACTCTCACCATGGTTTCTTCTCTGAGCCCCCACTCCTCAAAGGGAGTTCTGGGTGGTTCAAATGGTTAACGTGCTCAGCTGCTAACTGAAAGGCTGGTGGTTTGAGTTCACCTAGATGTGCCTCAGAAGAAAAGCCTGGAATCTAATTCTGAAAAATCAGCACAGCGGAGCACAGTTCTCCTCTGACACACAAGGGGTTGCCATGAGTCAGAGATGACTCGGTGGCAGCTGGTACTGGTATTCCTCGAGGGTGGCAGGAACTCAGTCTCTGCTCATTAAGGGCTACTCTTCCCTCTTTAAACCTGTGTTTAAAGAATGGAGAACTAAAACATTCTACCAAGACACCCGGTCGTCCAGTGGTCTTAAGGAAGAAGATGACTTATTCCCTTTCCCCTCCAGCTTTCTGAGTAAAAGGATAGCTACTGATCAAGAAGCACTTCTAAAAAGATAATTTATTTCACAGACATCCAGGATGGGTCAAAACAGCTACACATCCCTTTACAGTTGGGCTGACACAACCACAGCAGGAAATACTCATACACTTTGTATTTAAACAGAAAGAAGAACATGCTATGAATGCTCATCTCTATGAAAAACCACATACTGTTTACAGATGTGCTTCAGGATGAAGTCAGAGTTTAAAGGTCAGTAAGAACCAGAAGTACTTAGGGAAATTAGGTGAGGTGTGGTGTGAAAACTGGTGTCACTTCACGTAAGTAAAGCCAAAACGCTGAGATCCCTGTGCCCAGAATCTGGGCTTGTAATCACCTCTTGGATGGGTCCAAGGGGTTGAGTATACAGTATTTGGGAGCTGGTTTAAAATAGGTTGTTTTGTGTTAGAGCAAAATTTGAATATGAAGACCATGGGATATCTGTCAGAAGTATTATTCACTGACTCTAAAAAAAAATGCATAAAAGGCTAAATTACACAATTTACTACTACATGGTAAATTCACTATATCCAGCTGCCTTGCAGTAGTTATAACATTGTAACAGGAATTATTCCTTCCTGCAAGGAATTACTTGCAGGCTCCAAGAAATAGTGTGAGATCTCAGAAAAGTAATTAACCTTCCCAACAGCTCTGAAAAATGAAGCAAGTTTCAAACAAAGACGCCCCAGCTGTTTGATTGAACATAGCCAGCATTATTTCTGGTGAAACCTCAGGAGGCTGGTGTTGTTCCTTATCTGGTCTTTGTAGAACCAGCCAGGATAATTGTACAGAATGATTATCTGAATGCCAGAATGCCTCATCTGTCAATACCTTTGTACAATGTCATGCAATTAGCAGAAAGGAAAAGCAAGGACCCACAGCTTCAAGGTGGAAATGACTTTCCCTTTCTTCTGAAGGCAACATGATGAGAAAGATTCAGAGAAAGTGATAAGAGTACATCTCTGTGTGTTGGTAGAGAATCACCTTCAGATTTGTAACTGAGTAAAAAAAGTGAAGATTGGAACTAAGGGTAAGGCCTGCTACCATATGTGTATTTAAAACGGTGATATACACTTGGACGTATACTGGGTAACCTTAGAAGGGAGTCTCTGGGTGCTACAAATGGTTAATGAACTCAGCTGCTAACCATAAGGTTGGAGGTTCAAGTCCACCCAGCGGTGCCTAGGAAGACAGGCCTGGTGATCTACTTCCGAAAAATTAGCCACTGAAAACCATACGGAGCACACTTCTACGACGACACACGTGGGGTTACCATGAGTCAGAGTTGACCGAATGGCAACTGGTGGTGGCAGTGGTGACCCTGGAAGGGTGTACATGCATGTGTACACACACACACATGCATACACGCACTCACACGCATACACACACGCACATGCACACACGCACACATGCACACACGCGTGCACACACACGCACACACGCACAAATGCACACACGCACACACACGGACACGCACACACGTGCACGCACACAAACGCACACACATGCACCCACACGCACGCGCACACACATGCGCACACACACATGCCCGTGCGTGCGCACACACGCATGCGCCCACACACGCATGCGCCCACACACGCGCGCCCACACACCCACTCGCACGTGCACATGCACACACGCGCACACACGCGCACACACACACACAAAGCACAACAGCAACACAGAAGAAACCTGGGGAGTCATGGGGGTGTTTCATGCTTGTGGAAAATAACTCCCATTTTTGACTATCAAGGAACACACCCGAAGCCTAAAGACTTTTTTTTTTCTTTCCAAATCTTTTGGATTAAGGCATTTTTCTAATTGAAATTTTTATTGAGATGATTGTAGATTTACATGAAACTGTAAGGAATAACAGAGAGAGCTCATGTACCCTTTAACTGTATCCCTAAGTGTTACTGTGTTTCTCTGTCATAGCTGAGCCTCGTTCTGACACTTGGTTTGTCTCTTCATATGGAGATTTTTCCTGCCTTTAGCATGTCTAATACTTTCTGCTGTTGTTGTTCCTGGCCAGACATGATAGACGGGGTGACAGGAACAGAGGTAAACAGGCCTTCAGTGTGAGTTTTCATGTTAATCTTGCTAGGAGTTAGGGTGTGTTTACTGTTTGCTGTAGCTGTAGGTAAGGAGGCCTGGTGGCGCTGTGGTTGAGCGCTGAACTGCTAACCAACAGGTCGGCAGTTCGAACCCACCAGCTGCTCCATGGGAGAAAGATGTGGCAGTCTGCTTCCTTAAAGATTACAGCCTTGGAAACCCTATGTGGCAGTTCTCCTCTGTCCTATAGGGTTGCTATGAGCCAGTATCTACTCAATGGCAACAGGTAGCTGTAGGTGCTAAATATTTTAAGTTCTTCTAGTGTCCCTGCATGGAAGTAGAGAGATACACCACTGCACCACTGTTGCTAGGTGCCATCGAGTCAGTTCCAACTCATACAACAGAACCAAACACTGCCTGGTCCTGCACCATCCTCACAATTGTTGTTATGTTTGAACCCATTGTTGCAGCCACTGTGTCAATCCATCTCATTGAAGGTCTTCCTCTCTTTCGCTGATCCTCTACTTTATCAAGCATGATGTCCTCCTCCAGGGACTGATTCCTCCCGATAATATGTCCAAAGTATATGAGACCTAGTCTTGCCATCCTTGCTTCTAAGGAGCATTCTGGTTGTATTTCTTCCAAGACAGATTTGTTCATTCTTTTGGCTGTCCATGGTAGACTCAATATTCTTCACCTACACCATAATTCAAAGGCATCAATTCTTCTTCAGTCTTTCTTATTCATCGTTCAGCTTTTGCAGTCATATGAGGTGACAGAAAATACCAGGGCTTAGGTCAGACATACCTTAGTCCTCAAAGTGACATCTTTGCTTTTCAACACGTTAAAGAGGTCTTTTGCAGCAGATTTGCCCAATGCAATGAATGCATCGTTTGATTTCTTGACTGCTGCTTCCATGGGTGTTGATTGTGAATCCAAGTAAAATGAAATCCTTGACAATTTCACTGAACCACTACTACCCTCCAACGATGCCTTAAATAAGTTTAAATAATTTAAATAACTTTGGTTTCTAATAATCATTCTAGGATAATGTCATAAAACGTACAGTTTCAACCCAAATTTAACATGAAAAAAAAAATCAAGAAACATTATGTTTCTCTGATTTATTACTTGTTGGCACTGGGCCCACATTTATGTAATGGCCTTAAATAAATATTTCACAGACTGAACTTCACTGCAGCCTCTAAATACCTTTGTGTCTGAGCTAAACGCACCCCATTGGAAGCAATTTTAAAGCATAGGCCTCACTGAAGTGCGATTTCTGCCTATTTCAGTTTTATAAGCATTTTGGAATCTTTTACAGGCCAAGGCAATACCTTTTAAACATGTCTCCTCTATTGAAATCAATAATCCATTAGTCCAATGCATTCTCTGGCTCCTGTAAGTTTGAGGAATGGCTTGTCATCTTATGTGGTCTCAGTTGGATGCCTTCTGCCCCTAACTTCTGGTTGGTTATAGAAGCCTGCTTGCTGTTCACATAGTAACAGGCATCTGGTTAGGCTGGAATTCGTGAATTTTGGTAAAAGCCTAAACAGCTAAGACTACAGAACCACTTTCCCCCTAAAGAAATTAATTCTTAGTACTTGTAAAGCCATTTCCCTTGGAAATGGGATAAGCAGATGGCTGCAATTTTTATCAATTACATTGTGACCCTCTTCCTGTAATGTCCACTTTTTCTTCCTTAATGCTAGCTTTTTATCAAAACTGATGATGTACACGCATTTATGTTGCTTGGTTTTTCTCTGTCCACCCTCTATCATGGGAAGTTTTAATAAGAAACATAACCACTATCTCACTGTCTACTGGAAATCTAATGAGCAAAAAAGCACATGTATTTCATACACACACACACACACACACACACACACACACACACACAGCAGTTGTGGAAATTATGGGTTTGGGGAAATTATAATTTTACACTGTGTGCTTGTGTCGTTTTTTTCTTCCCATCTCTGTGCTGTCATTACAATCAAAATTCTTTCTTTTAAAAAATGGAAAACTCTGAACAGAGCAACATGAAGGCAGATACTGGCTGATGTAAGAAGTCACTGCAACATAAGATGAGTTGCAAACACTGAATAATTACAAACAGTGATGAGAGGTGCTCTTCTCCAGTAACTAAAAGCTTTCATTTTTCTTTTGCTCCTTTTTAGTTTAGATTACTGAAGCACAAAAGTGTCCGTGGCAACAAGTTGGGGTATATCAATGTCATTATGACACTTCCCTGTTATGGGGGACCCGGCTGGTATTTGCAATACCTGTAGCATTTCCTGCAGCATCACAGCAACATGCGATCCACACAGTACGATAAAGTGATGAGCAGGTGGTGGGCTGTGGATATAGGATGGGTAAACATGGGTGTGCCCACCATGTACACTACCACCCCAAGTTACGGCACCATGATAAGGCCATTAGTGACTAAGCATCTTTGCTGATGCTATAACAGTAAACCTAAATCTTTTCTTTTTCCATGGAAAAACTCCATGCTAAGTGGAATATATACACAAAGCCAGTAACAAGAGACTCTTCTTGTACCATACAATTCCCACCTCCCTGAGTCTAATATGTGGTAGTAATAACCACTGATATCACCAGTCACCCCAGCTGCTGTCTCCCAAACACCAAAGGATACATTTGGAAGACGTGAATAACGTATCTCTTATACTCTCTGTATAAATAACACTAAAGGCAATATTAAAAATGCAACTGCACATTTATTCATATATGCAAATCATGTTTCCAGAAAATAAATTGGGAAATTAAACTCATCAACCCTCCCCTAAGTTAAAAATTACATGATTAATTCTTACTTTGTTTTCCTTTGAGACACATGCAGGCTATCAAAAATTTGAATCTGATAATGTACTAAGTGAATTTGCTTAAGCAAAGCAGTTCTTTTAAGTTTATGTATATTTTTGTCACTTTTGTATGGCAGATAAGTAATTCAGTTACCTAACTACAGTTTCTTTTCTATAGAATAGTTTATTCTATACCATGTAAATGATGCTATTTTATTTTAGAAATTGTCTTTTTTAGTGTTATTTATATAAAAGCGACATGAATAAACCGTACAAGTTTAAAGTGTGTAGTTTGATAATTGCTGACACATGTTTATACCTGTAAAGAGTATTACTGCATTCAAGACAGTGAACGTACCCAAATCGCCCCAAAAGTTTCTTCAAGCATCTTTGTAATCTCTCCTTCCTGTACCAGGAAACCACTAACTGGCTTTCTATTGCTTTAGGTTAATTTATGTTTTCTAGAATTGCATATAAATGGAATTATATGCTTTGCAATCTTTTTTGTCTGCCTTCTTTCATGCTGCATGATTGTTTGCGAATTTATTCCTGTGGCTGGTGTGGCTGGTTTGAAGCAATGTGATCACTGCCTCGAACTGTGTCAGGGCCAATGTCTGAAACACTTGTTTCACATATTTTCTTCTATTTGTTAAAGTTGTCTAAGCCAGGAAGGTAAATGTGGACCCTGGTATTTCATTTCAGCCAGGAAGAGAAGTTCATTTTAATCCAAAATCTTATTTTTTTAAATAAATTCTCTATCATTAAGTACACAAAATCAAAGCAGTTTCTAGAAATCACTGGGTTACAGGCTATCAGGTGGCTAGCAGTAACCCGAGCTCATTACTTAAAGTTCATACACAATTAGTGTGACAAATTGCTACCAATATTTAGTCATGGTTACCTTTCCTGGTAGTTGATCCAAACCTTAATATCACTTTGTACATAAATGTAAAATTATGTATACCTGAGAAGGCACTCGGAGCTCGGTTGAGGTTTAAGTTTCCCCAAATTAGTTTCCCATCAGTTGTATTCATTCTTTCAGTGGGCATGCAGGCTTATACACATGCACAATTTCATGTACATATGCACACGTTATATGCAGCGAAGCTTATACAAATACATGTATATATGCAAGGAATTTGCATAGCACTTTAAAAATATTTATCTTTCAAAAATCCTCATTCTATTATTCTATTTTATGCTTTTATAGAGACAGAGATATTGGCAAGGTTTTCATGATATGCAGTACCACATATCCAATTTGTGGCTGCTCTCTATCTTTCTCATAAAATATGCCAAGCATGTTGTTCCAGTTGATCTGTCTTTCCTGTTAAAGCTTTATTCAATGTTTGTGGAATTTCTGAAGCTCTATAATGGAATATCAATTATAGAGAGAAATGAGGAAATTTAAAAAAATGAATCTGTCCCTATCTTTGGGATTTTTATTTTTTAGTAATGCTGATCCAAACTAATTGTCATATTTAGTGGCAGATGCTAATTCAGAGAGTTTTTAAAGTTTACTAGAAAGAAAAATTAGGAAATATATACCGGAGAGAGGCCACAGCCTTCTTTTTTTTTTTTTCCTACTGTTTTTGTGTTTTTCTTCTCTGTAAAAGAAATGTACCATACTGACTTGTTCTAAACCTCCACACAGAACACTGTTCGCTGACAATACTTAATCTTAACAACATTACCCCCAAGAATGGGAGTAAAATTTTGAAACAATAACTGCTATCCAAAAATATGTTTACATATTTTGCTCTAATAGCAGTAGATTTTTATACTTTTCTTCCCAAAATTCCATCTTATGTATATGACACGGATATGCAAAGAAAGAGAAGTAAAAAAGGGCGGGGAAGGGAATTAGAGAAGGAAATTAACCTGCATTAGCCATCTAATATTATTATTTGACAGGCATTACTTTGTACTGAGTCTTTGCTTGTAATAACTCCTTTCATCCAAAGTAATATTCCCATGTGGTACTACTAAATTACCAGAATTTTATACGTAATAATAAAATCAGATACCACTTTTTAAAAACCTACTGTGCTACAAGCAATGGATTATGTACTCGAACATCGCCTTACTATCTTATCCTCTCATGTAACAGAACCTATTATTACACTAATTTTCACATGTTGGGCATCCCTCCGCTGAGGAGTTGAAGGGCTGGGACTTACTCCAAAGCCTGGCTCTCACCCAGCCTCATGAAATGGCTTCTCTGGTGAGGAGACTGCCATGGGCTTGGCAGAGATTCGAACACTCAGTACAAATTAGCTTAAAATAATGTTATTTTGGAATCGAGACTGAGCACAGGGACTTCCTCTGCCAAGCCTAAAATAACTGAGACAATTATTAAAGCAAAAACAAGAAAGGGTGACTTTCTACCAATTATTAAGACATATTATTTCTCTGTAATAATAACAGTTGTGGGATGGAAATAAAGATAGTCAAACTGACCCATGCAGTCATCTGACTGCCCAGAATCTTACCCAACTATGTATGGAAATTTGATGTTTGATAGAGTTGGCAATGCCAGAAACTAATGGGAAAATGACAGGTTAATAAATACGTTGGTTTTCTGTAATTTAAAATCCCTATGCTTAGATCCCTACCTCACTCTATATACCACCTACAACGTGAAAGGCTCCTTGGTGAGATGGGTGTTTAAAATCAAAATGATGAAGGAATAATGTCGAAGGTACCCAAGGACCTAAAACTTCAAGGAATGCAAAAACAGAATGATCCAGGGGTCTACAGGTGATTGAAACGCAGCAGGGTGGAGGGACGGTGGCATAATCACAGCTTCAAAGTTGGAGAATTTTAGGAGGGATGGAAAATAATGCCCTGGAGCAGGCACTAATGAGAAGGCAGGGCATCGCCTTATCTCGAAGTTCATGGGTAAAGGATGTGGGAGAGAATTCATTCACCAACTTAAAGGCTTCAGAGAAAACTGTGTCCTCAGGACAGAAGGACTCCCCTGAGAGGCACAAAGGTGACAAGACAAAGGAAATGTTCCAAAGAAGAATGTTTTGAAGTGAGCTTTCCTGTTAAACATAAACTAGCAAATGTGCTCAAAAAAATGTGAAAATAATGTCAGAAGAATTTGAAAGTGTGGTCCAACATTTATCTGCAAAACAGGGATTAAAAAAAAAGGTGCGCATTCTATCAGAAAATCAAAACCTACAGTGTATCAAAAGTTATTTGAGACAAAAGGTGATTTTTCTGAGGGATGCAAGAATGTAACAACTTCAGTAAAATATACTGATGTGAAACAGATAAAAGGTGGAAAAATTCTATGTCAATAGACTAAAAATTCTATAAAAACATCATTTGCTGAAGTTCAATACATTCCTCACAAAACAAAAAAGACCAAAAATAAACAGGCATAACAAAGTGTCATATATTCTCAATAATGTAGAAATGATGTAAATTTCAGTCTGGTAAACAATGTCCACCAGAAGATTAGAACAACATGACACTTGATAGTAAACCATTAGGTGAAATTCCCTCTATCCCTATAATATTCAACACTACACTAGAATCTTCAGCCAATGCAAAAGGAAAACAAAGCAAAACAAAACTGAAACAAGGTTGTTGTTAGGTGCTGTCGAGTCGGTTCTGACTCACAGCGACCCTATGTGCAACAGAACGAAACACTGCCCGGTCCTGTGCCATCCTCACAATCGTTGCTATGTTTGAGCCCGTTGCTGCAGCCACTGTGTCAATCCATCTTCTTGAGGGTCTTCCTCTTCTT